>NC_133331.1:11928030-12298030 GCF_042186555.1 Aquarana catesbeiana
CTGGGGACTAGATTGTGCGGGAGGCGGCCGCGAGAGGATGGGTGGGACTTTTTTTTGTGTGCGGGGGTGGCTTTTTTGCCGGCCCATGGCGCCCATGGCACTTGCCATGCCTGCCATACCCTAGATACGCCTCTGGTGCTGGGACAAGGTCATCTAGAGCCCAGGGCGAACCTTACCTCCTTATCAGCCCCGGGACAAGATCATCTAGAACCCAAGGTGAACATTAACTCCTTATCAGTCCCGGGACAAGGTCATCTAGAGCCCAAGGTGAACATTAACTCCTTATCAGTGCTGGCACAAGGTCATCTTGAGCCCAGGGCGAACTTTACCTCCTTATCAGTGCCGGGACAAGGTCATCTAGAGCCTAGGATGAACTTTACCTCCTTATCAGTGCTGGGACAAGGTCATCTAGAGCACAGGTTGAACCTTACCTCCTTATCAGTCCTGGGACAAGATCATCTAGAGCCCAGGTTGAACATTAACTCCTTATCAGTCCCCGGACAAGGTCATCTATAGCCCAAGGTGAACATTAACTCCTTATCAGTGCCGGGACAAGGTCATCTAGAGCCTAGGATGAACTCTACCTCCTTATCAGTGCCGGGACAAGGTCATCTAGAGCCTAGGATGAACTTTACCTCCTTATCAGTGCTGGGACAAGGTCATCTAGAGCCAAGGGCGAACTTTACCTCCTTATCAGTGTCGGAACAAGATCATCTAGACAAGCCAAGGGCAAACTTTGCCACCTTATCAGTGCTGGCACAAGGTCATCTAGAGCCCGGAACAAGGTCATCTAGAGCCCAGGGCGAACTTTAACTTATTAGTGCTTGGACAAGCTCATCTAGAACCCACGGCAAACTTTAATTTCTTATCAGTGCTGGGACAAGGTCATCTAAAGCCCAGGGTGAACATTAACTCCTTATCAGTGCCGGGACAAGGTCATCTAAAGCCCAGGGTGAACATTAACTCCTTATCAGTGCTGGGACAAGGTCATCTAAAGCCCAGGGTGAACATTAACTCCTTATCAGTGCTGGGACAAGGTCATCTAAAGCCCAGGGTGAACATTAACTCCTTATCAGTGCCGGGACAAGGTCATCTAAAGCCCAGGGTGAACATTAACTCCTTATCAGTGCCGGGACAAGGTCATCTAAAGCCCATTGCAAACTTTAACTAGAGCCAAGGGCGAACATGCCAAATTGCGATTCCCCCCCCCCCCCAAGATGTATGAGCATTATGTATCAGCAAATCCCCCCCCCAAAAAAAAAAAACAAGCACTAATTGTCATGCTTACCCC
Organism: Aquarana catesbeiana; assembly: GCF_042186555.1. Taxonomy (NCBI): domain Eukaryota; kingdom Metazoa; phylum Chordata; class Amphibia; order Anura; family Ranidae; genus Aquarana; species Aquarana catesbeiana. The sequence goes on from NC_133331.1 coordinate 11,929,322, forward strand.
CTAAACATAAATCCCCCATTCCCCCAGTACAAATACAACCCCCCCTACACCGCTCAATTTTCACCTCTGAGCACAAATCCTCTCCCCCCACACCAAATCCCCTCCCTCTGCACAAATTCTCCCCAATCCTAGCACAAATCCTCCCCAAATTTCCCCTCCTAGTACAAATACCCCCAATCATCCCTGCTAGCACAAATCCCCCCCCCTCCAAAAAAAATCCCCTCCTAACACAATTCCTCCTCCCCCTACAAAAAAATTGAGTACTAATCTGCATGCTTATACCCTAAGCTTAAATCCCCCCTCCTCCCAGTACAAATCTTCTCCTCTACTGAAATTCCCCATTCCAGCACAAATCTTTGCCCGCCCAACCCCCCAGAGTGACTTTACCACCTTATCAGTGCCGGGACATGGTCATCTAGAGCCCAGGGTGAACGTGCAAAATTGTGCCTCCCTCCCTAGATGTATGAGCATTATGTATCAGCAAAAGCCCCCCCCCCCAAAAAAAAAGAGCACTAATCTGCATGCTTAACCCCTAAGCATAAATTCCCCCTCCTCCCAGTACAAATCCACTCCCCTACTGAAACCCCCCACCCCAGCACAAATCTTTGCCCCCCAACCCCTCAGCTCAAATCCTCTCATTCCCCATATGCTCCTAGCACAAATCCACCCTCCCCACAAAAATTTCCCCCCTACTAGTACAAATCCTCTACCACTCAATTTTCCTCTCTGAGCACAAATCCTCTCCCCCCACACCAAATCCCCTCCCAACACAAATTCTCTCCAGTCCTCCATCTTAGAACAAATCCCCCCTCAAATTTCCGTTCCCAGAACAAATACCCCCAATCATCACTGCTATCACAAATCCTCTACCCCTCAATTTTCCTCTGAGCACAAATCCTCTCCTTCCACACCAAATCCCCCCCCCCCACCCCCCAGCACAAATTCTCCTCAATCCCCTCATCCTAGCACAAATCTCCCCCAAATTTTCCTTCTTAGTACAAATACCCCCAATCATCACTGCTAGCACACCCCCCTAAAAAAAAATCCCCTCCTAGCACAACCCCCCCCCCCCCCAAAAAAAAAAAAAAAAAATCGAGCACTAATCTGCATGCTTGCACCCCAAGTATAAATTTCCTCTCCTACTGAAATTCCCCATCCCAGCATAAATGTGTACCGGCCCAACCCCCCAACATGACCTTAACTCCACATCAGTGCCAGGACAAGGTCATCTAGAGCCCAATTTACGCCCCCCCCCATACAAAATGTATGAGCATTATGTATCAACAAAAATCCCCCCCCTCAAAAAATAAACAAGCACTAATCTGTATGCTTACCCCCTAAGCATAAATCCCCCCTCCTCCCAGTACAAATCCGCCCCCCTGCTGCAATCCCCCACCCCTGTACGAATCTTTGCCCCCAAGCCCCCCAGCTCAAATTCTCTCATTCTCCATATGCCCCCAGCATAAATCCACCCTTCCTGAAAAAAAATCCCCCCTTCCTAGTACAAATACCACTCAATTTTCCCCTCTGAGCACAAATCCTCCCCCCCCACTCTAAATCCCCCCCCCTCTCAGCACAAATTCTAAGAATGTATGGTATTGATGCTTCATAAGATACGTTATGTTATTTATATCTTGATATTTGCATGATGTGGGCCAAGAACTCTCATTTATATGTTGGGGGATACTTCTAAAAAAAAAAGAAGCAAGATCTATATGTGTGTGTAGATTTATTTAATAAGATGTTTTGTCATTCATGTTTTAAGACATAGGAGAGGTCAAAAAATAAACCAGAGTAATTGAAATTAAAATTAGGCTACTGTCACTGGCAGGAAAGGGGTTAACACTGGGGGGGGGGGGGCGATCAAGGGGTTAAGTGTTCCCTTGGGAGGTGTTTCTAACTGTACGGGGGCTGGGCTGACTGGAGGAGGAGAGAAATCGCTGTTCCTAATCCCTGGGAACAGCATACCTCTCCCTAACTCCCCTGTCAGAACGGGGATCTGTCTGTTTACATTGACAGATCCCCGTTCTGGCTCTTGTTCCTGCTTGCTGTGGCTCCTTAAAGGAGCCGACGGACACCTACGGCGGGAACGTGCCGACCTGCCCTCCGTATAACGGCGGCGGCTGGTCGGCAAGTGGTTCACTGACAATTGCGCGGTCGTGCAACGCTGTACCCAAATAAAATTGATGTCCTTTTGTCCCCCACAAATAGAGCTTTCTTTTGGTGGTATTTGATCACCTCTGCGTTTTTCATTTTTTGCGCTATAAACAAAAATAAGCGTAAATTTTGAAAAAAAAAAAAAAAACAACAATATTTTTTACCTTTTGCTATAAAACACATCCAATAAAAAAAATTAAAAAAATAGAATTTCTTCATCAGTTTATGCCAATATATATTCTGCTACATATTTTTGGTTAAAGAAATTGCAATAATCGTATATTGATTGGTTTGCATCTACAAACTATGGGATATATTTATGGAATTTTTATTTACTTTTACCAGTAATGGCGACGATCAGCGTCTTATAGAGGGATTGCAGCGGACAAATTGGACACTAAGTGACATTTTTTGGGGACCAGTGACACCAATACAGTGATCAGTGCTAAAAAAAAAAAAAAAAAAAAAACACTGTCACTGTACTAATGACACTGGTAGGGAAGGGGTTGACAGGGGGCGATCAAAGGGTTAAATGTGTCCCTAGGGGGTGTTTCTAACTGTGTGAGGGGAAGATGCTTTGCAGGAACCCAAGTTCTCCATCTTCCCCTATGACAGAACGGCAGGCTGCCTTGTTTACATAGGCAAGCCGCCGTTCTGCCTCTCCGGAGAACGATTGGCAGGTCCTGGCAGACATCGGATCTGCCGGACCCGCTGATTGGCTCCCGCTGTGTCCAATCACGGTGGGAGCGGGTCGCTGGCAGGGGCACATGCGCGCCCCAGAACCAGTGCACGAAATCACGTACAGGTACATGATTTCGCGCAGGAGGGACGCCCTGCCACAGTATATCTCCGTGGGGCGGTCCTTGAAACACGAAAGACCAAATGATATGTGTCACCTCCTTATGCAACACACGTTAACCCCTTGCCGACCAGCGCACAGCGATATACGTCGGCACAGTGGCACAGCTGGGCAAATGGGCGTACAGGTACATCCCCTTTAAATCGAAGCATAGTGGGTGCGAGCTACCGTGTACTCCGTGAGCATGCCCGCGGCTCCTGCGGACTCGATGTCCGCCTAGGGGGCCCGGCGCCTATGTAAACAAGGCATTTCCCTGTTCTGCCTAACAACATGACAGAGATCTACTGCTCCCTGTCATCGGGAGCAGTGATCGCTGTCATGTTCTAGTGAGACAATCCCCCCCACAGTTAGAATCACTCCCTAGGACACACTTAACCCCTTGATCGCCCCCTAGTGTTTAACCCCTTCCTTGCCAGTGTCATTTACACAGTAATCAGTCCATTTTTATAGCACTGATCGCTGTATAAATGTCAATGGTCCCAAAATAGTGTCAAAAGTGTCCGATGTGTCCTCCATAATGTCGCAGTCCCGATAAAAATCGCAGATCGCTGCCATTACTGATAAAAAAATAATAATTTAATATTTATATTTTAATAATTTAATCTTTATAATAAAAATGCCATAAAACTATCCCCTATTTTGTAGACGCTATAACTTTTGTGCAAACCAATCAATATACACTTATTACGATTTTTTTTTTTTTTTTTTTTTACCAAAAATATGTAGAAGAATACGTATCGCTCTAAACTGAGAAAAAAAATTAGTTTTTTTATATATTTTTTGGGGATATTTATTATAGCAAAAAGTCAAAATATTGCTTTTTTTTTTTCAAAATCGTTGCTCTTTTTTTGTTTACTGCGCAAAAAAACCCCAAAAACGCAGAGGTGATCAAATACCACCAAAAAAAAAAACTCTATTTGTGGGGGGGGGGGGACGGCAATTTTGTTTGGGTGCAGCATCGCACGACCGCGCAATTGTCAGTTAAAGCAACGCAGTGCCGAATCGCAAAAAGTGCTCTGGTCAGGAAGGGGGGGGGGGGGGTAAATCCTTCCGGGGCTGAAGTGGTTAAACTATTACACGTTACATGTGAGTCATCCCCATTAGTCACCATGTAAGTCTTTAGCCCACAGCTATTAATGGCTTCTTTTATCTCTACACACAAACAATACGTTTTATTAACATTGTAAGTGGTTTAGGCTTTTTAATACGCAGGGGTTTTTTTTAGGAGCAGACGCAATGTTTACTTGGATTTTTTTTTTTTTTTTGGCTGTTTGATTTGTATTAATCACACAGTGTATAATTGCTACAGGCTGTGCTCATTCCACAGGATCAGAAACGAAGACTTGATATGCAAAGAGGCGAATGAAGCCAGAAGCTAAGCAGATTACATGTACATGGGAACATTCTATTTAAAGGAAAAGTAATGAAATGACGATATTTAATCTAATTTTGGAGCCTTGGGTTAAAAAACAAAAAAGAAAACATTCAGGTATTCTTTCGAAACATCAACCATGTCTGCTAATGGAGCCCAAAATAAGCTGCTTCAATGGAATTATGGAATTTACTTTTTATGGCCCTAAAGTAGAAGGGTCTCCAAACTTTCCAAACAAAGGGCCAGTTTACTGTCCTTCAAACTTTAAGTGGGCCGGACTATGGCCAGTGGGATGAGAAAATGACCTGGTGTCAGAGGGAGGAATGGTGCCCCATCATTGGTGTCGGTGGGAGGAATAGTGCCCCATCATTGGTGTCAGTGGGAGGAATAGTGCCCCATCATTGGTGTCGGTGGGAGGAATAGTGCCCCATCATTGGTGTCGGTGGGAGGAATAGTGCCCCATCATTGGTGTCAGTGGGAGGAATAGAGTGGCAAGAACTATGGCCCACTATTGCTGACAGGGGGGGGGGAATAATGCCCCAAGGGGCTAAATCCAGCTCCTGGGCCGCAGTTTGGAGACCACTGCCCTAAATAATCAAACTGACACGGCACTTAAAAGATAACTCCAATTTTAATTGAAAAAAAAAAATCGCAAATAAAAAAAATGTATATAGCATATACAATTGCTACACAGATATTATAATCAAATGTTATTAAAAAAGATCTTTCCTTTTTTTCAATCTGCGGCCACTGTAATTTTCTGTAAAATGCAATATGGCCACCTGGAGGCGCTCTGTACACAGATGGTATACATAAAAAATGGGGGAAAAGGGGATGATGAGATTATTGCGGTGCCACCAAAATTCAAAATTACTAGAATGATATTTCATATAAAATCATTTATTTTATTGATATCAAAAACATCTAAAATGTTTACATGAAAGAGTACAAAAAATATACAGAGCAAAAACAAAAACAGAAATACAGTTCAAATAAATGACCGTCACCAAAGATATTGAGGGGTGATCATAGTCTTATGTTCCCAACTAGTTTCGCCAAAACATTGGCTTCATCAGGGGAATGTAGAGATGTACTGCAGAGAGTAAAACCACATGCGGGCTCCAAAACGCAAGGGGGACACCACCAAGACACTGAGAATGGAAGTTGCACTCAGCCCAGTATTTGGCTACAGGGGAATTAAAGGGCACCGAATACGCATTAAGTTAGAAAAAATGCATCCTATGAATAAGGTTCCGCCAATATCTTGGCTAAACGTTGGAACCTCCACAATGAGTCCTTCTGGTAACACCGGTTATTGTAGATGGTCTTTTACATATGTAGCCAGCTCCCCAGGATGGTCCCACAGCAAGGAGATTGTATACATAACTCCCCCCCCCCCAGAAATGTAATTTCCTGCTTGTGTCATATTTTGGGCATCCTCTGCAACAAGTACATAATTTTGGTGGGATGATCCCAAAGAGCAATCACAGTAGCAAATCCTAGTTGCAATCTGGAAAAACCCAATACAAGGACAATATGCAACCGGTCTAAACTATGTGGGATGTTCACCAATGCCAGGAGCCTGGCGGACAAGATGGGTGATCTAGAGATACTGTTGTATGAGGAGGATTTGGATTTTGTGGGAATTTCAGAGACCTGGTTCAACAGCTTTCCTGATTGGCTGGCAAACATTCAAGGGTATACCCTTTACCGGAAGGATAGAGAGGATAAAAAAGTGGGAGGGGTATGCCTATATATCAAGAATAATGTACAAGTGAATGTGAGAGATGACATCACTGAGGTAGCTAGGGAGGAGGTGGAATCCTTATGGGAAGAGCTCCAAAGGGATGAAGCTAAGGGGAAAATAATACTGGGAGTATGCTATAGGCCCCCTAATCTGAGGGAGGAAGTGGAGACGGATCTCCTATCACAAATTGGATTAGCAGCAAGGATGGGAAGTGTTATCATAATGTGGGATTTTAATTATCCAGAGATAGACTGGGCGGAGGGAACCGCGCATTCATTTAAGGCTCGCCAGTTCCTTAATGTCTTGCAGGACATTATGGGTCAGATGGTAGACGCACCAACTAGAAATAAAACATTACTGGATCTACTGATTACCAACAATACAGACCTGATCACGGATGTGGAAATACGGGGCAATTTAGGTAACAGCGATCACAGGTCAATTCGTTTCAGTATAAATCACACAAATAGGAAACATAAAGGGAATACAAAGACACTGAATTTCAAAAGAGCCAACTTCCCTAAACTACAAACCTTGCTAAAAGGCATAAATTGGGATAAAATATTAGGAACAAAGAATACGGAGGAGAGATGGGTTTGCTTTAAGAGCATATTAAATAAGGGCATTAGCCAATGTATCCCTCTGGGTAATAAATGTAAAAGAGCGAACAAAAGTCCTGCATGGCTTAACTCCAATGTAAAAATGCATATAAAAGCAAAGGAGAAGGCCTTAAAAAAATACAAGGTTGAGGGATCATCCTCAGCATTCAGACTTTATAAAGAATGCAACAAGAAATGTAAGGGTGCAATTAGGACGGCTAAGATAGAACATGAAAGACACATAGCGGAGGAGAGCAAAAAAATCCCAAGAAATTCTTTAAGTATGTAAATAGTAAAAAAGGGAGGACAGACCATATTGGCCCCATAAAGAATGAGGAAGGACATCTGGTTACAAAGGATGGGGAGATGGCGAAGGTATTGAATTTATTCTTCTCCTCAGTTTTCATGAGTGAATCGGGGGGCTTCAGTATCCAAAACTGCAGTGTTTATCCTCATGACACAACACAGGAAGCACCTCCATGGTTAACAGAGGACAGAATTAAAATTAGACTTGAGAAACTTAACATTAATAAATCACCGGGACCAGATGGCTTACATCCGAGGGTACTTAGGGAACTCAGTCAAGTGATTGCCAGACCATTGTTCCTAATTTTTACAGACAGTCTACTGACTGGAATGGTACCAGCTGATTGGAGAAAATCCAATGTAGCACCAATATTTAAAAAGGGCCCAAAATACATCCCTGGGAATTACAGACCAGTTAGCCTAACATCAATAGTATGTAAACTCTTGGAGGGGGTGATAAGGGACTTAACACAAGATTTTAGTAATAAGAACGATATCATTAGCAGTAATCAGCATGGATTCATGAAGAATTGTTCTTGCCAAACCAATCTATTAACCTTCTATGAGGAGGTGAGTTGCCATCTAGATAAAGGAAGGCCCGTAGACGTGGTGTATCTGGATTTTGCAAAAGCATTTGATGATAAACGTTTACTGTACAAAATAAGGTCTGTTGGCATGGACCATAGGGTGAGTACATGGATTGAAAACTGACTACAAGGGCGAGTTCAGAGGGTGGTGATAAATGGGGAGTACTCGGAATGGTCAGGGGTGGGTAGTGGGGTTCCCCAGGGTTCTGTGCTGGGACCAATCCTATTTAATTTGTTCATAAACGATCTGGAGGATGGGATAAACAGTTCAATCTCTGTATTTCCAGATGATACTAAGCTAAGCAGGGCAATTACTTCTCCGCAGGATTTAGAAACCTTGCAAAAAGATCTGAACAAATTAATGGGGTGGCAACTACATGGCAAATGAGGTTCAGTGTAGAAAAATGTAAAATAATGCATTTGGGTGGCAAAAATCTGAATGCAATCTATAGACGGGGGGAGAACCTCTGGGGGAATCTAGGATGGAAAAGGACCTGGGGGTCCTAGTAGATGATAGGCTCAGCAATGGCATGCAATGCCAAGCTGCAGCTAATAAAGCAAACAGAATATTGGCATTAAAAAGGGGATCAACTCCAGAGATAAAACGATCCCGCTCTACAAGACTCTGGTCCGGCCGCACCTAGAGTATGCTGTCCAGTTCTGGGCACCAGTCCTCAGGAAGGATGTACTGGAAATGGAGCGAGTACAAAGAAGGGCAACAAAGCTAATAAAGGGTCTGGAGGATCTTAGTTATGAGGAAAGGTTGCGAGCACTGAACTTATTCTCTCTGGAGAAGAGACGCTTGAGAGGAGATATGATTTCAATATACAAATACTGTACTGGTGACCCCACAATAGGGATAAAACTTTTTTGCAGAAGAGAGTTTAATAAGACACGTGGCCACTCATTAAAATTAGAAGAAAAGAGGTTTAACCTTAAACTACGTAGAGCATTCTTTACTGTAAGAGCGGCAAGGATGTGGAATTCCCTTCCACAGGCGGTGGTCTCAGCGGGGAGCATCGATAGCTTCAAGAAACTTTTAGATAAGCACCTGAATGACCGCAACATACAGGGATATACAATGTAATACTGACATATAATCACACATGGGTTGGACTTGATGGACTTGTGTCTTTTTTCAACCTCACCTACTATGTAACTATGTAACATCTAAAGAAATGCAAACCCTGCCACTTTCCTCATTAAAGCCCTGAAGGTGCAGCAGCTGATTGATAATAATACAATTACTCCCATTCACCTTCACTTTGCACATGGACACAGAGAAACACACACCTATTTCTTCAGAATAACAAAAGGTAGGGATCCACATCAAAGTTTGTTACAATTCCTGCAATGTACAGAGATCACCCAGAGGGGGAGTGGAGTTTGAAGTAGAATAATAACGTATCGAACCAGGCAGGACTTCAGTGATGCAGGTTTTCTTTATTTGACTTGTACGAGGAGACAAGTTACAGCAAAGGAACAGATATTTGCCTATTGGTTCTCACCGCTATAACCCGTGCAATAGGGCTGCAGATATAGCAGTGAGTCTGATAGACGCCTATCTGGACTTGTCTGTCTAACAATTGTAGAACCCTTTTACAAGCCTCATCTCTCCTAGATATGATTGTTTGCTAAGATCTACGTCAATGTAACTATCCATAAATCTGACACCTGTTCTACAACCAGACAAACGTATTCATTCCCAGAATTCCTACATGTTCATTAAAGTGATTTATAACTGGTTTTGTCCAATTAAAAAACACCTGTATAGAGACAGTATGGCACCCAGCTGTGTTAAATCAAACCCTCCTCGTCCTGATAAGACTTCAAGGATTACAGATTTATGACTTTGGGAGAATGAACTTTCAATAACCCCACCAGATGTGTTATATGTCTCACTATATAATCCTACATGTATGTATTTTAACAGTTTTAACGAGGGCACAAACAGACCTTCGTTTGACCCTGTCAAACTTAATTAATGTACTGTACCTAACTTTCCCTTATTCCACATAATTATTTCTAAACCACCTGTATAAGATGTTCTTATCTTATCAGGCTGCAGCTGTCAAAAGTTTCTTTTCTCATTAGTAAACTAAAATGAACTATCCCAATACACTTTTAGGAACACCTGTGTAAACTTGTGACTGTCTTCTAAAAAATACCAACATGAAGCAGAGAGGTCATCCAAAGTTCAGCACTTAAAAATAAGGACGTTCTCTATATTTTTAGAATAACATAGTGTACATTAATAAAGATTTAATAACTATTGCTTTACTATTGAATAATAATATTGATAAGACCACTACTATATAATAATAATAATAATTATTATATTATCAATAAAACATATGCAAATCAATATGAATAATATGAAATACATTGGCTAATATGAAGATTCTACAACAAGTTACTCTTTAACGACGAAGGTAAAAAAAATAAAAATAAAACTGTACATATCAATACTCAAGGCGCCATACATGGACTGAAATTTGGTCAGTTCAGCAGGGACCAGCCAAATTTGGATCCATGTATAGTCAAGCTGGTTGTACAGAACTCGATTGCTTTGTGCACTGGTACAAATCATTTGGTGGAGGGGGGATTATGGTGTGGGGGTTGTTTTTCAGAGGTTGGGCTTGGCCCCTTAGTTCCAGTGAAGGGAACTCTTAAGGTGTCAGCATACCAAGACATTTTGGACAATTTCATGCTCCCAACTTTGTGGGAACAGTTTGGGGATGGCCCCTTCCTGTTCCAACATGACTGCCCACCAGTGCACAAAGCAAGGTCCATAAAGACACGGATGAGCGAGTTTGGGGTGGAGGAACTTGACTGGCCTGCACAGAGTCCTGACCTCAACCCGATAGAACAGCTTTGGGATGAATTAGAGCAGAGACTGCGAGCCAGGCCTTCTCGTCCAATATCAGTGCCTGACCTCACGAATGCGCTTCTGGAAGAATGGTCAAACATTCCCATAGACACACTCCTAAACCTTGTGGACGGCCTTCCCAGAAGAGTTGAAGCTGTTATAGCTGCAAAGGGTGGGCCAACTCAATATTGAACCCTACGGACTAAGACTGGGATGCCATTAAAGTTCATGTGAGTGTAAAGGCAGGCGTCCCAATACTTTTGGTAATATAGTGTATGTCCAGGCACGATTTCACTGCGATTTTTCAAAAAAGTCCAGTGTGGTGCTATTCACAAGTTCAGGTGTGATTTAGGTGCGAATGTGTTAAGTGTATGACAATTGAAATCGCACCTGAACCGGACCTAAAATTGTACTGGGCTCTTTGGAAAAACGAGCCCCCAGATATGTAAATTGGCTCCAAAGAAAGCCAGTTTGGTTCACACAGCGTGTGAATCGGATGTGGTTCCAAACTCATCCAGTTCCCATATATGTGAAGTGGGCCTGAGAGTTGTTTTTCTTTCTAAAACACCCACAGCCTGTGAAAAAAGTGCCTGTCCCCTGTCAGCATGCTGCAGAGAATGACCCACAATCCCTGCGTGGAAGAAGTGGTCACTCTGAAAAAAGTCTGACGTTCCGTAAAAGCTCTCCAATCAGCAGGAGCCTTACTAATTGCATAGATATAAATTCAACGACCACTTTACTGGGTACACCTGTTCAATTGCTTGGTAACACAAATTGCTAATTAGCCAATCACATGGCAGCAACTCAATGCATTTAGGCATCTAGACGTGGTGAAAACGACTTGCTGAAATTCAAACTGAGCATCAGAATGGGGAAGAAAGGGGATTTAAGTGATTTTAAATGTGGCATGGTTGTTGGTGGCAGAGGGGGCTGGTCTGAGGATTTCTGGTATTTTCACACACAACCATCTCTCGGGATTACAGAGAATGGTGGGAAAAAGAGAAAATATCCAGTGAGCGGCAGTTGTGTGGAGGAAAATGCCTTGTTGATGTCAGAGGTCAGAGGAGAATGTGATAGACTGGTTCCAGATGATAGAAAGGCAACAATAACTCAAATAACCGCTCGTTACATCCAAGGTATGCAGAATATTATCTCTGAAGGCACAACACATCCAACCTTGAAGCAGATGGGCTACAGCAGCAGAATACCACACCAGGTGCCACTCCTGTCAGCTATGAACAGGAAACTGAGGCTACAGTTGCACAGGATCACCAAAATTGGACAATAGAAGATTGAAAAAACGTTGCCTGGTCTGATGAGTCTGGATTTCAGCTGCGACATTCAGATGGTGTACACAACATGAAAGCATGGATCCATCCTGCCTTGTATCACCGGTTCAGGCTGGTGGTGGGGGGTGTAATGGTGTGGGGGATATTTTCTTGGCACACTTTGGGCCCCTTAGTAGCAATTGAGCATGGTTTAATCACCACGGCCTACCTGAGTATTGTTGCTGACCATGTCCATCCCTTTATGACTACAGTGTCCCCATCTTCTGATGGCTCCTTCCAGCAGGATAATGCACCATGTCACAAAGCTCCAATCATCTCACCACTGGACAATGAGGTCCCTGTACTCCAATGTCCTCCACACTCACCACATCTCATCCAGTAGAGGACCTTTGGGATGTGGTGGAACTTGAGATTGGCATCATGGATGTGCCGCCGACAAATCTGCAGCAACTGCGTGATGTTATCATGTCACTATGGAGCAAAATCTCTGAGGAATGTTTCCAACACCTTGTTGAATCTATGCCACCAATAATGAAGGCCAGAGGAGGTCCAACCCGGTACTAGCAAGGTGGACCTAATAAAGGAGGTCCAACCCGCTACTAGCAAGGTGGACCTAATAAAGGGGGTCCAACCCGCTATTAGCAAGGTGGACCCAATAAAGGGGGTCCAACCCATTACTAGCAAGGTGGACCTAATAAAGGAGGTCTAACCCGCTACTAGCAAGGTGGACCTAATAAAGGGGGTCCTACCCGCTACTAGCAAGGTGGACCTAATAAAGGGGGTCCAACCCGCTACTAGCAAGGTGGACCTAATAAAGAGGGTCCAACCCGTTACTAGCAAGGTGGACCCAATAAAGTAGGTCCAACCCGTTACTAGCAAGGTGGACTTAACAAAAGGGGGTCCAACCCGCTACTAGCAGGGTGGACCTAATAAAAGGGGATCCAACCCGCTACTAGCACGGTGGACCTAATAAAGGGGGTCCAACCCGCTACTAGCAAGGTGGACCTAATAAAGGAGGTCCAACCCGCTACTAGCAAGGTGGACCTAATAAAGGAGGTCCAACCCGCTACTAGCAAGGTAGACCTAATAAAGGAGGTCCAACCTGATACTAGCAAGGTAGACCTAATAAAGGAGGTCCAACCTGATACTAGCAAGGTAGACCTAATAAAGTGTCCGGTGAGTGTATATGGAAAAATCTTGGCTTGTATGTATCGTGAGCTCCAACAAAAATAATTTGTGATTAAAAAGAAAAAAAAAGTGAACACAATATAATGCCGCGTACACACGGTTGGACTTTTCGTCTACAAAAGTCCGATGGACTAAAGCCGGCTGACAATCCGATCGTGTGTGGGCTTCCCCGGACCTTCAGTGGACTTTTCCAGCCGCAAATCTGACGGACTTTAGATTTGAAACATGCTTCAAATCTTTACGTCGTAACTACGCTGGACCCAGAAATCCGCTCGTCTGTATGCTAGTCCGACGGACAAAAACCCACGCTAGGGCAGCTATTGGCTACTGGCTATCAACTTCCTTATTTTAGTCCAGTGTACGTCATCACGTACGAATCCGTCGGACTTTTGTGTGATCGTATGTAGGCAAGTCCGTTCGTTAGAAAGTCTGCCGCAAGTCCGCCAAAAGTCCGCCAAAAGTCCGTTGAAAGTCTGTCGAAAGTCTGTCGGACGGGCTGTCGGACTTTTGTAGCCGAAAAGTCCGACCGTGTGTACGCGGCATAACAGTAACAGTCCTCCTTGGGACCTCAATGGGGTTGATGTCTAAGTTTTGGGTTTGCCGAATTTTGAGCAATAAAGTGGCTGTTTTTTATTTATTTTTTTTTTAGAGAAGTCAATTGATTGGGTGTACAGTATATGTTATATACAGTATATATTTTTTAAAAATAAAGTTAAAAGCAATGGGACAAACAGGAGCTCGGCGTTCTCAACATCTTCCTATTGCCGTGATTTGCTTGTCTGATTTATATACAGTAAATATGTAATATTAACACTTGCTGCACTTTGCGGATCATCTGCTCCTTTTTTTTTTTTTTTCCCGCCATGTCTTCTTTTTCCCAGCTGCTCTTCTTCAACTTTCCTTTGAATCCTTCCCCTCTTCTTCTTTTGATTTTTGTCTTCCTTTCATGCCTCTTGTTTCATTTCGGTTTGCATTTGCATTCGCTTATTTATTTATATCTGCCACTTGTGCTCGCAGGCTGCTCTGAGCAAGCACTAATCAGACTTGTACAGCAGGCACAGAGGACAAGCTTAGATGTGCTAATGCCACCAAACACCGATCATTGTTCATTATCCTACATCTTACCAGCGCTGCCTGCTTGCATGCATCTGGCTGGGGAAAAAAAAAAAACAAACAAAAAAACAAAACATGCTTGTAGCGCCACATAGCAAGTGTCATCGCCGTGTAGTTTTGGGGAGAGGGACATAATGACATGATTAATCAGCCGCACTGCCTGGATGACAAGGCAACCTTGAGAAACCCGCAAACAGATGTTCCTTCTCCTGATAAACTCGTGAATATCTCAGACTTTACAGCATTAGAAGTGCTTTATGCTCTGCTTTGCTTTTTAGGTTTTCATGCGTCTAAAATCCACTCTTTTGTTTTTTAATTTTTTTTTTTACAGAGCAAGAAACACGCTAACAAAGTCCGACTTTATTACATGTTACATCCGGAGGATGGAGGGCCTCCATCGAAAAAGCTTCGCCCAGATGACCCAGTAAGTGGACACAATGCAAATATTTGATTTCTTTTAGTTTTGGTAAAAAAAAATAAAAAAGCCATCGTCTTGGGATCACCTAGATTTGTTAAAAGGTTTTTATTTTATAAACTTGATTCTCTTCTGTAGATATTCAGGTAGACCAGTGGTTCTCAACCAGGGTCTCAGCCTTCTTCTTGTTCCTCTGGTACTGGGCCACAGCCTTCCTCCTGTCCCCCTGGTACTGGGCCACAGCCTTCCTCCTGCCCCCCTCGTACTGGGCCACAGCCTTCCTCCTGTCCCCCTGATACTGGGCCACAGCCGTCCTCCTGTCCCCCTGATACTGGGCCACAGCCTTCCTCCTGTCCCCAGGTACCGGGCCACAGCCATACTCCTGTCCTCCTGGTATCAGGCCAAAACCTTCCTCCTGTTCCCCTGGTACTGGGCCACATCCTTCCTCCTGTCCCCCTGGTACTGGGCCATAGCCTTCCTCCTGTCCCCCTGGTACCGGGCCACAGCCATACTCCTGTCCTCCTGGTATCAGGCCATAACCTTCCTCCTGTCCCCCTGGTACTGGGCCACATCCTTCCTCCTGTCCCCCTGGTACTGGGCCACAGCCTTCCTCCTGTCCCCCTGGTACTGGGTCACAGCCTTCCTCTTGTTCCTCTGGTACCGGGCCGCAGCCTTCCTCGTGTCCCCCTCGTAATGGGCCACAGCCTTTCTCTGCTCCTGGAGTGGGGGTGGAGATGCAGGGGTCCTTTAGGCCAGCTCTGGCTGCCCTGGATACCTGACAGTCCCAACAATGTGATGAACACCAGGCTCCAGCTTCCCTACTAGTATGCAGCAGCAGCCAGAGTTGGCTGGAGGGGACCTTTTGGGTTTTGGAGACCATTTATTATGCATGATCTGCCATGTTCTAAGACAAGGCCAATCAAAAAGAAAACCTAGAAACAGACCAACATAGGCCCATCAGAGAGGTCGAGCAGGACTGCACCCGCCCACTCAACCACCCGGGCAGGGTATAACTATAATAGTGCAAAAAAAAACTATAACAAATCTAGAAGCCACAATGGCTCCAACCAAAAGCCGTACACATCTACCATAAGGTCATCAAATAATATATTGAAATCAGCATCATATCCTTTAAGATATCTTGTCACATATACAGTAGAACCTAGACAGAAACCTTAAATCGCAAATAGAAGTCCGACTCGAGGACCGAAATTGCACCAGAATTTAGAGATTATAGAAGCAAACGAAAAAAAGTAAAGGAAAAAAAAATAAGAGAAGAGGTTAAGATAGTAAGGGTACGCCCGTCCAGGAATCCACTAGGCCATCAATTCAGTGCCAATCTTAAGTGTCCGGTACCTGCAAGTAAGAGAGCCCCAGGGGGTCCATACCTTTTCAAACAGAGATTGTTTATCCCGTAAAACACTAAAAAATTTTCAAGTTAACTTCATTGAAGCTGAGTCAATCACTGGGCATTTCTAAGCGGTAGCAATAGCGGTTTTAGCCGCCGGAAACATATAATAGATTAAAGTCTGTGTGGATCTCGGGATATTTTCCACGGGTTCGTTGAGCAGAGTGATCTCTTCTCTTTAATCTTGATGGAACAACCCTATAGTGTCTCATATTGTTATTGTTTTAAAGTATGTCTGTAGCCCAGACTTTTTCGTAGAGAGGGGGAAGGTCTGCAATGGGGGTCAGCAACAGGTTATTCATGATCTATCCATTAATTACAGCCATGTTGGGGCATGGAAGGTTTTAAAAGTATTTCTGTTTCAATTGTTTTTTTTATTGATTTTTAACAATAAAGAATATCTTTAAGAAGTACAAAATAGAAAACCAAGAACAATGTCATTGTACACCTCTAACACATTCTGGGATACTGGTAATAGAATTGGAGCAGAAATACGTTATATGAGGATATTTATCCGCCAGAGAGGTGTGAATCATAATACCATACAATAGGCAGCATTGTTGCCAAATAAAAAAGAAAGAAGAAAAGGAAGGGAGAGGGAGCAGGAGAAAAAAACTCCTCATCGATCACATGCCCTAAGTCCATAAGACATCTGGTATTTGAAAAAAAAGTGGGCCAGGGTTTCCATGCGCTATAAAAAAGTGTTTGTGTATTTCGCAAACCACTCACATGTTTCTCATTGAGCATAATCCAGGTCAACTTGCGTTTCATCAGGGCCAAGTCTAATACTGGACTCTACTAGGCCGTTGCAACAGCTATCTTGGCCGCTAAAAATACGAAGTGAATAAGGATTTGTGTATGTCTCGGGATGTCATCTACTGGCATGTTCAACAGCGCAATTCGAGCATCCCTAACAATATTAACCATTGTGACCGAATATATCAAAGAGTGTCCACCAGATATGGGAGGGTGTCCCCCCCTGTCCACAACCCCAAAAGCATACGGGCGAAACTCCTGGAAACATTTTTGAGAGGCATTCTGGCACTAAATACCACCTGGAATAGACCCTGAAGTTTGCTTCTATCGAGGCCACATTCGTTATATCCTTATGAACACGGGTGTTCCAAGTTGGCCAGTCCCCTTCATCAGGGTCTAAATTAAGGGCTTTCTCCCACACCAGTTGGTAGGACAATTTTTAGAGGGCTACGGATAGTTTATACAGCATTGAAATACACCCTTGTTCCAATGTAGGTTGCAAGCATCTATTCTCAAATATCGTTTGTAAGGCAAGATCAGCGCTCTGGTTTGGAAGAGAGCGCAAGTCATGTAGAATTAGTTGTAAACGAAAACTTTCTGAGGGTGGTATTTCTAGATGCTGCACAAATTTTCAAAATATAGTAAATTACCTGAAAAACAATATATAATAATTACCATATATATACTCGAGTATAAGCCGAGTTTTTCAGCAAATTTTTTGTGCTGAAAATGCCCCCCTCAAAAGTCAACCACTTTTCTGCAGCAGAGAATGACATTTTCCGAACCGACTTTGGGGCCCCATATCTCGGGGCCACTTAGTGCTAGGAACCCCAGCTTGGATATGTTGTAGTGCTCGTTCAACTGGGTTTGCACACCAAATTTGGGGTTCCTAGCACCAAATGGCCCTGAGATACGGGGCCCCAAATTCAGTCAACTGTGTCCATCTGCAGCAATGTCATTTCGGGACCCTTTGGGTCCAGAGACCCCAAATTTTGGCTGCAGCTAGGGGGCATCTAGGAACCCTTAACTACCGAGTTTGGCTGCAAATGGGCACAGTAAGGTTGAAAATGGGCATTTTTCTTTTCCACTTACAGTAGCTACGCATTTTTCACCCGAGGCTTATAATCGAGTCAATAAGTTTTCCCAGTTTTTTGTCGTAAAATTAAGTGCCTCGGCTTATATTCGGGTCGGCTTATACTCAAGTATATACGGTATTTGTATATTACTTATGGTAATTAACACCTTGCTACCCCGGCCAATTCTGACACTTCTCTCCTACATGTAAAAATCATCATTTTTTTGCTAGAAAATTACTCAGAACCCCCAAACTTTATATGTATTACTTTAACAGGCACCCTAGGGAATAAAATGGTGGTTGTTGTTTTTTTTTTTTTTTAAATGCGTTTTTTTTTTTTTTAATGTTTCATGAATAAAAAAAAAAAACAACACTAACATTAGCCTGATTTTTTTTTGTATACTGTGAAAGTTGATGTTACACCGAGTAAATAGATACCTAACATGTCACACTTTAAAATTGCGCACGCTTGCGCACGCTTGCGGGATTTTTTTACAGGTTACATGTTTAGAGTTACAGAGGAGGTCTAGTGCTAGAATTATTGCTCTTGCTCTAACGATCATGGCGTATGTAACCTGTGTGTATCTGGCTCTGATACTAGCCAGCGCCTCACCAGCCACTGACCTCACCGCACGTCCCTGGAACACAGCATCGTCACTGCGAAACATGGCGGTGTCAGCATCATGTTGTGGGGATTCTTTTCTTCAGCAGGGACAGGGAAGCTGGTCAGAGTTGATGGGAAGATGGATGGAGCCAAATACAGGTGGGCATTGGTGGGCATTTGTTATGGCTCCCTCTGGCAGTAGACGGGGGCTTACCTGAGGCGTCAAATCTAAGTGGATGTTGGATGCTCACCAGAGCTCCTGTTGGTGGAGATGGATCAGCAAACCTTAGTGGTCCCCACTTACTTTGGTGCAAACTGACACCAGGTCAAGTCCCTCAGGATTGCCCCACGAAAGGGGTGACTGGAACACAGAGGTGTGGAAACTGGCCTGAAGATGAGGGTAGTCAGGTTGAGGCAGACAGCAGGTGATAGAGAAGTCAGGCCAAGGCAGAGGTCTAGGCAAGCAGCAAGCTAGCGAGTAGTAGGGTCAATCTGGGTTGACAACAAATAGGCAACTGGCAGGCAAGTATTGTAGCTCTTTAACTCTCAGCTAGCTGGCGATAAGACCTAGCACTAGCCAATTCAAAGGCAGGAGCTTAAATACATTTCTGGCCAGAGGACAAGCCCAGAGTATCATTGGATGTCCTGGCTGAGACTCTATAGCCCCATACACACGATCTGACTTTCCGACGGGAAATGTTGGATGTGAGGTTGTTGACGGTAAATCTGACCGTGTGTATGTTCCATCGGACAATTGTTGTCGGACTTTCCGCCAACAAATGTTGGCTAGCATGTTCTCAAATTTCCCGCCAACAAATGTGTGTTGCCAGACTTTCCGATCGTGTGTACACAAGTCCTTCGGACAAAAGTTCAAAGTACAATCACGCATGCTCGGAAGCAAAAGCGGTCGGTCTTGTAAACTAGCGTTCGTAATGGAGAATTAACATTCGCGACGCGGCAAATTATGAAATCTCGAAATGCAGCGCAAAATTCTCTTCTTCTATAATGGGATAATAATGAAGCTGCTTTGCTGGTGATACTGATGGAGTTATTGCAAACTAATTTTCAAAGGCTTTTTTTTTCTAGTGATATCAAGAAAAATATTATTATTATTATTATTTTTTTTTTTATTTGGTGCAAGTTACAACAACACCATTATCCTGTAGTATTTAAGATCAAAGATACAACTATGTTGGCCAACAATCCGATCGTGTATTCGAGGCTTAAGAGTATCATTGGATGTCCTGGCAGGGATTCTATGAGTACTATTTGATGGGGCAGCACAGTGGTGTAGTGGTTAGCACGCTTGCCTCGCAGCAATGCGAGTCCCAACCACGAGACTACCTGCCTGGAGTTTGCATGTTCTCCCTGTGCCTGCGTGGGTTTCCTCCGGGTACTCTGGTTTCCTCCCACACTCCAAAGGCATGCTGTTAGGTTTAGTGACTTCTGTCCAAAAAAATTGGCCCTGGTGTATGGGTGTGAGTTGGGGACCTTGGATTGCAGACCCCTTGGGGGTGGGGACCGATGTGTGTGTGGAGCGCTGCGTAGATTGATGGCGCTACATGGGTACCTTAAATATATAAAAAAAATAATAATATAGTGGATGGGCATCTTGATGGGACACAATGTGCGGGAATGGGGACAATTGTGGGTGCTCACTCAGGTTGAACTGGATGGACTGGTGTCTTTATTCAACCTTACTAACTATGTTCTGGCAGAGATTCTGAGACTACCATTTGGTGTCCTGGCTGGGATTCTGAGACTACCATTGGATGTCCTGGCAGGGATTCTGAGAATACCATTAGATCTCCTGCCAGGGATTCTGAGTCTACCATTGGATCTCCTGCCAGGGATTCTGAGTCTACCATTGGATCTCCTGCCAGGGATTCTGAGACTACCATTGGATCTCCTGGCAGGGATTCTGAGACTACCATTGGATCTCCTGGCAGGGATTCTGAGACTACCATTGGATGTCCTGGCAGGGATTCTGAGAATACCATTGGATCTCCTGCCAGGGATTCTGAGTCTACCATTGGATCTCCTGCCAGGGATTCTGAGTCTACCATTGGATCTCCTGCCAGGGATTCTGAGTCTACCATTGGATCTCCTGCCAGGGATTCTGAGACTACCATTGGATGTCCTGGCAGGGATTCTGAGACTACCATTGGAGGTAAACATTCTGAGACTACCACTGGATGTCCTGGCAGGGATTCTGAGACTACCATTGGATCTCTTGGCAGGTATTCTGAGCCTACCATTGGATGTCCTGGCAGGGATTCTGGGCCTACCATTGGATGTCCTGGCAGGGATTCTGAGACTGCCATTGGATGTCCTGGCAGGGATTCTGAGACTGCCATTGGATGTCCTGGCAGGGATTCTGAGAATACCATTGGATGTCCTGGCAGGGATTCTGGGCCTACCATTGGATGTCCTGGCAGGGATTCTGGGCCTACCATTGGATGTCCTGGCAGGGATTCTGGGCCTACCATTGGATGTCCTGGCAGGGATTCTGAGAATACCATTGGATGTCCTGGCAGGGATTCTGGGCCTACCATTGGATGTCCTGGCTGGATTCTGAGAATGCCATTGGATGTCCTGGCAGGGATTCTGGGCCTACCATTGGATGTCCTGGCTGGATTCTGAGAATGCCATTGGATGTCCTGGCAGGGATTCCCAGAGTAGGGTAACAGCATTACTTGCCCTTTTGAGGATTTTTAGCTAGAATAATGAAAGCCGAAATCCCTTTTAAACAAATGGCAATGTGCATGATATTTCCAGCAGTATCATTTCATTACACCGCCAGCCGATCCAAGACAAAAAAAAAAAGGCAAGCAGTAAGTGTGCACAGAATCGTGCCTATGATTGGATTCAAATTAAGGACTTTTATCATGAAGAGTTATGTAAAGAAATAAAATTGCCACAATGTGAATATTAAGATTAGAAAACCATAAAATGATAGAAAGCTCTGAGACCTAGGAGGATCAGCAGGCAACAAATGGAAAAAATGTGAACCGAGGAAAAAGATAACAGCAATAAAGTAGAAGGAAATAATTGGTGTAAGCAGCAGCCATAAACGGTTAATTTGCAGCATGGGGCAACATGTCTTCTATGCAAATGAGCTCTGCGAGATGTTTTAAGGCAATGTAACACGTTAAAAATGGGAGTTCAGCCTTTCAATGGAGGTCATTGCTAAGTGTGGTCAGACAGATATTTTAAATTAGCAAGCAGTTGTTACCCTTAGCTTGAAATTACATTTTCTAGCTGACCCTTCATTTTCATCAGAGACGCCAGAAAAAGGCAAAAGTTGCCTGGCCCTTGGACAGTCTTTCCGTTGCCTGACATGTATATTCACAGCGTTGTCTTGAGGTCTCTCCGTGCCACCTATAAAGCAGGAATGGAGAATACTTGTCTATTCATCTTTGCTTCATTAGCAAGAATACTGTTATATCATTTTTATTAGGATCCCTTGAAAAACGATTGTCTGCTGATACCAACATTCGTGTTCTATACACAGTAAGTTTGTTGTGATAATTGCTGTAAATACGTTCAACTCTTGCATTAAATCCTCAATTTATGACCACCCTTATCTGTTTAGCCCAACCTTTCTTAACTAGGGTTCCATGAAACCCTAGAGTTCCTCTAGAGTACGTGTGTCAAACACAAGGCCCATGGGCCAAATTGCATGTGGCCCTTGCACCTCTCCTGCAGATGCGGCAGCCCCCTTGTCTCCGCCCCACCTTCTCTCGGCAGTCGGCAGCAGAGAGGAGGACAGAACTCCTCCACCAGATCCTGCACTTTCCCGTGCAACCACAGAGAGCCTCGTCTCTGCTCTTCCGTCGCAGCAGAGAGGACATAACTCCTTCTACAGATCCCGTGCCTTTCTGTGCACCCCCTTGTTTCCACCTCCCCTGGTCTGAGCATTCAGCAGACTCCAGCCCTCCTCTGGTCCTCCTCCAGCCTCCAGACCCTGCACTATCTGCTTCTCAGCTCTGCCCCCAGCTTCTTCCCAGCAGCAGCACAAGGTGGGGGGGTGCACAATGTACAATGTAATGTTTCGATGGTGTGGTGGGGGCTCTTGATACCTGTGTAAGGGGGGTGGGGAGCTTTGGCAATCTAGTCATACTGACACAAGCTGTATGAGGGCAACCATAATGCGTAAGCGGCCCGCAATGAAATGCAGTTGGAGTTTGACACCCCTGCAACATTGAGGCTGCAAGGGGTTCCTTGAGCAGTGGCTGATTGACCTCCCATTTCATAGTGCCTGCATAGTTCCTGGATCAACGCCACTTGGCATTCTCAACACCACTGCAAGGGGAACATTTTTCCCGCTTGCCACCAATGTAAGGGGCATTTTTTTTCCCATTGACCACCAATAAATTGGCTTTTGCAAGGGTTCCCTAAGACCTTTAAAATTATTTCAAGGGTTTCTTTTGGGGTAAAAAGGTTGAGGAAGACTGTCTTAGCCCATCCTTGAATATTTACTTTATGAGTATACTTACCTAGTTCACATAGGTTGGACTTGATGGACTTGTGTCTTTTTTCAACCTCACCTACTATGTAACTATGTACCTGAACAGACACCTATTTTCCAGCAAAACTACACTAAAATGAAACCTTATCCTCCATACTGCTCATCCTGCCCATTACAATGATAAATATGAAAAAAGAAAAGCCCCCCCTACTTACCTGTAGGGCAGAGAATGCTATGATTGTGATGGAATCCATTCACCCTGACTGGGTATCTCCGCCAAGAAGCTGCTTCCCAATGCTCTGGAACACAAAGTCAGTGAATCTGGCTATAGTTACCCCAAGAACTAGGCAACACCAGTTCTATGGTAATGTGGCATATAGGCCCTTAACATGGATCCCAGAGTCTGTGTGCCTTGGGGAGACGTGGACTTGAATCCAAAGTAACATTACTCCAAGGGTCCCTAGGCATACGCCTTGCAAAGAGTAGCGTTCCCTTAAAAGCCAGGGCCCATAGTCAGCAGGCAAGAGGCTAGAATTCAGTCCCCTCCAAAAGCCTGAGTCTATCACAATGATCACATGGTAGGTGGCCACATGTTTAAATATCTAGGCTTTGGTCACATGATATTAGCCAAAGAGCATCAGGGAACCAACATTGAAAGAGGATCCTTGGCTATTCCTGTTGTCTGATCCTCTGCAGGGATTTGGTCAGATAACCAGCTAGAGTGGAGCCCATCAGATACCAACAGATAGATGTTGGAAGGCTTTTTTATTTTTATAAGTTTTGTTTTTTTACAAGAGAAATCCAGGAAATATCTTTTTTTCCCTTATACTTACATTGGTCCACCTTGGCTTAATGTAAGTATCCAAACGTGATGGACAGCCTTGTGGACAGCCTTGTGGACAGACTTGACCTGTTGGGATGACTTAAAGCAGAGACTGTGAGCCAGGCCTTCTAGTCCAGGGGTCTCCAAACTTTCTAGATAAAGGGCCAGTTTACTGTCCTTCAGAATTTGAGGGACCGTACTGTGAGCAGTGGAAGTAGAAAATGCCCTGGTGTCATGGGGAAATAAAGAATGCTCCATGATTGGTATTAGTGGGAGGAATATTGCCCCGTAGTTGATATTAGGGGAAGAAATATGCCCCATCATTGGTGTCATTGGGAGAAATAGTGTCCCATTGTTAGTTTCAGGGAAGGAATAGTACACCATCATTGCTGTCAGGGAAGATTAGGGCCCTGCAGTTGGTGTCAATAGAAGAACTAGTACCCCATTGTTGGTTTTAGGAGAAGGAATAGTGCCTCATCATTGGTGTCAGTGGGAGGAATAGTGCCCCATTGTTGGTATCGGGAATAAATAGTGCCCCCATCATTGGTGTCAGTGGGAAGGATATGGCCCTACAGTTGGTGTCAGTGGGAGGAATAGTGCCCCATTCTTGGGGTCAGTGGTAGGAATAGTGCCCCATCATTGGTGTAAGTGGGAGGAATAGTGCCCCATTCTTGGGGGTCAGTGGTAGGAATAGTACACTATTTTTGGTATCAGCGACAGGAATTATGCCCCATTGTTGTTGTACAAGGAACAGTGTCTTGTATCAGTGAGAGGAATAGTGCCCCTAGGGCCTGATAAAAGCAAGCAAAGGGCCACATTTGGCCCCCGGGCCGCATTTTGTAGACCACTGTTCTAGTCCAACATCAGTGCCTGACCTCACAAATGCTCTTCTGGAAGAATGGTCAAACATTCCCATAGACACCCTCCTAAACCTTGTGGACGGCCTTCCCAGAAGAGTTGAAGCTGTTATAGCTGCAAAGGGCGGGGCCAACTCAATATTGAACCCTACGGACTAAGACTGGGATGCCATTAAAGTTCATGTGCGTGTAAAGGCAGGTGTCCCAATACTTTTGACAATTGTATAGTGTATTTTTTTTTGATGGAGTGTGGGCTACAATGACTTGGATTGTCCATGTATAAGAGGGGAAAGCCCTGAGCAGAACTAGGGGGATTTGAGAATGTTTTTTGGAGCTTTTTCGTGTTTTGAAAATAAAATTGGAAATCAAAATGAAAAATTAAAACTAGTAAAAAAAATTAAAAATTTAAATTAAAAAATGACAAGTATCCTTGGGTCCTTGCTTCTCTCTGCATGTCTTCTTCTAGTTCTTTTGTTAACTTCTGCACTGGTAGCCGAGGTTCACTTGCAAAGCTTAATTCCCCCGATTCTCCAGGGTGTCTGCATTTAAATGAGCGTGCACAGAACAAGAAAATCTCTATTAATGATGATATAGACTTTCGATTAGTATCCTCTTGTTATCTATTTTTTTTTTTTTTTTCCCTAGGCATAATGTTTTATATGTTTATCTGCTGCGTGTTTTTTCTTCCATTTATAGAAGTGATAACGAGGCTTTGATAATGTTCTTTTTATGTCCTGTGATCCCCCCCCCCCCCCCCCTCTCTATGTAAGATCTGATATTATCATAAGGAAGTCTTTCTAGTCATGGCCAATGAATTTTGCTAAAAAAAGAGTCATTCAGATTTAATGGTGTGCAAATGTATTTTGATATTTGGAAGCGTGCGTCTCATAAAGATACATATTGATCATTGATTTCCCATTATGGAGGTATGAATTGCTCGTTCCACTTGATGGTACAAGCAACTTTTAATGGGAAGCCCGTCGCACATCGACATCAAATTAATAAGGCATTCATTTCTTGTGATAATAAAATATGTTGGTTAAATGAGGTGAATGCGTCCCTTCTCTGAAGTCTAGGGAATGCATTAGAAACAATATGGATATAAAGGATCAGTTGACATGCTTATATTGTGTGTATGGATAGATGCTTGTAGGGCGAATCGCCTGCAGGCTTTCAAAGGAAACCAGAAACCAATTCGGGATGCGACACACTGATCAAATGAATGACTAAATACTGGACAGTGAAAGAAGAAGCAGCTGACTGCTGAGGTTAACTCTCTGTCACTTTCCTCTCTCCTCCCATCAGCATGCCCCACAGCACAACTGATTGGCTCCTTTTCTGCACTTCCTTCCTCCCTCAACAGGGTTGCCAACCTCCCGCAGCATTTTTTTACCCAAAAAAAACATGGAAAATTTACTGGCGGAGCACATTTTTTTACTGGCAACCTGAGAAATTTATAGAACTCCTATTAAAAACTAACACAGTGAATATCTGAACAGTATAAACATGATATGGAAACACAGACAATACCTAGAACAAGGTAATTTGCTTGATTTACACTTAAAAAGTCAACACAGCATGAAATGATCAGCCCTTGATATTTACTGGCAGTTGTAAAAAACTCACTGATTTTTACAAAGCGTCAGTAAATCTACTGGTGGTTGGCAACCCTGTCCCAATCTGACCTCTGCTGTACTTCAAAACCAGGCCTTTTCTCGTACTTTTTGTTTACAAGTTTAAATTAATATTTTTTTTGCTACAAAATTACTTCTAACCCCCAAACATTCATGCCTAAGCCTATTTCTGACATTTGTTGCTTACAATTTAAAACTATATTTTTTTGCTAGAAAATTACTTAGAACCTCCAAACATTGTGTGTGTGTAATATATGTATGTGTGTATATATATATATGTATATGTGTGTGTGTGTGTATATGTAATATATATATATTTTAGCAGAGAACCTAGAGAATAAAATGGTGATCGTTGCAATATTTTATGTCACACGGTATTTGTGCAGCGGCCTTTCAAACACACTTTTTTGGGGGAAAAAAGACACATACATGAATTCAAAATAAAGACTAAACAGTAAAGTTAGCCCATTTTTTTTTATATAATGTGAAAGATGATATTACGCAGAGTAAATAGATACCCAACATGTCACCCTTTGAAATTGAGCACACTTGTGGAATGGCGACAAACTATGGTACCTAAAAATCTCCATAGGCGATGATTTAAAAAAAAAATTAACGGTTACCAGGTGTAGAGTAAGGCCCCTTTCACACTGAAGCGGTTTTCAGGCGGTATTGCGCTAAAAATACCGCCTGAAAACCGCCCCTAAACAGCCTCCGCTGTTTGTTCAGTGTGAAAGCCCGAGGGCTTTCACACTGAAGCGGTGCGCTCGCAGGACTTTTTTTTGCGAGCCACTTCTTTGGAGCGGCGAAGGAGCGGTGTATTCACCGCTCCTAAACCGCTCCTGCCCATTGAAATCAATGGGACAGCGCGGCTATAGCCGCGCTGTACGAGCAGATTTAACCCTTTTTCGGCCGCCAGCAGGGGTTAAAACTGAACCACTAGCGGCCGAATACCGCTACAAGAACGACGGTACAGCAGCGCTAAAAATAGCGCTGTTGTACCGCCGACGCCCCCACCGCCCCAGTGTGAAAGGGGCCTTACAGAGGAAGTCTTTTGCTAGAATTATTCCTCTCGCTCTAACGATACCTCACGCGTGTGATTTGAACACTGTTTATATATGCGAGCGCGACTTACGTATGTGGTTTCTTTTCTGCGCAAGCTTGCGGGCACGGGGGCACTTTAAAAAAAAATAATTCAGATATATTTATTTATTTTATTTATTTCAGGTACTTAGATATCACTTTTATTGCTGTCACAAGGAATGAAAATATCCCTTGTGACAGTAATAGGTATTCTTTATGATGTGCGCTGATGAGGCTGCGCTGATGGGCACTGATAAGGCGGCACTGATGTGCACTGATGGTTGTCACTGATGGGCGGCACTGAAAGGCACTGATAGGCGGCACTGATAGGTGGCACTGATCACTGATGGGTGGCACTGGTAGGCACTGGTAGGTGACACTGATAGGCAGCACTGATTGGTGGCACTGATCACTGATGGGTGGCACTGGTGGGCACTGGTAGGCACCGGTAGGTGACACTGATGGGCAGCACTGACCGGTGGCACTGATAATGATGCACTGATGGGCATTGATTGGCAGCACTGGTGGGCATTGTTAGGTGGCATTGTTGGGCAAAGGTAGGTGGCACTGTGGGCACTGGTAGGAGTCACTGGTGGGTACTGATAGGTGACACCGGCAAGTGGCACTGGTGGGCACAGATGAGGCAGCCTTGGCTCTCTGAGTGAGAGACTGATGTCCCTCTGACAGAAGCCGGTGATCGGCTTTTTTTTTCCTCTCACGCTGATGGGATGGCCTCCCGGCAATTAAGGCCCGCGCTGTAGCCTTCGTTCGGCTATAACGCGGGTGGGAGGTGGTTAAATTGTCATACAAATA
The DNA here is from genome assembly GCF_042186555.1 of Aquarana catesbeiana. Lineage (NCBI taxonomy): Eukaryota > Metazoa > Chordata > Amphibia > Anura > Ranidae > Aquarana > Aquarana catesbeiana. The sequence goes on from NC_133331.1 coordinate 11,957,347, forward strand.
TATATTTGTATGGAGGTGAAGCCTCCATCAATCTACATGTAATATCCCACCCACCCCCCACTGTGTTTGGCTGATTAGTGGGCATAGAGGAAGAGGGAGGGAGTGGGCTGTCATTGTGTATACGCCCACATGTGTGACTCTATAGTCACATGGGCTGCTCAACATAGAAACTCACTGAAAACTGAGCATGTGCAGAGCTGCCAACACTGCTCTGCAAAATCTCTAGCCGAATTGGGGACACAAACAGAAGGGGGAGATAGAGAGCAGCCGGATCAACCAGGTTTTTTGCAGAATACAGAAAATTAATGCAGTTTTTTTTATTAATTATTAAGTCAAGCCTTACCTCATTTACTAAGCTCTGGAGCAATTGCACTTGCAGAGGGCAACTGCACTCTGCAAAGTGCACAGTCTATTTGCCTTCAGTAAATCAACCCCTATAAGTTCATGGACAAATGAACTAAAAATAAGCACAATTAAGAAAAGTTGTATCTGAGCCCATGTATTGGTTTTTTTTTGATGTCCATAAAACCACCATTTGTACGCTCCTACATTCCTAACTTGGTGGCTGCGGTTTCGGTCCATTGTGTACTTTTTTAAAACTTTTTGATTTAATCAGAAAGCTTCTGCCAGAGTTAGTAATTACTAATTGATTGCAGAACGTAAAGGGTGAGTCTCATCAGTCTCAGTAATTTAAGTACATTTAACTGACTAATGTGTGCTAAGTCAACGTGGGGCATTACCGGGACAGTGATGAAGTCCAGGCACTAAAATCAATGGATTTGCCTTCCGGGTATATAGAATACAGAATGCCAAATGTCGTTCCCAAGACGTGTCGCTAATGCGGAAAAGCAGGACCACATTTACACCTTGCTGAGCTTAAACATAAATAATGTTGTTTATCTTTTATCCAATTACCATCCTCAGCACATTCAGTAATTTGCTACAAATTGCCCGTGATGAATGAGGCCCAAGTGGTGAGCTGGTGGTGGCGTTTTTTTTTTTCTGTTGAATGTAATTCAGTTTTTTTAGCTCTGCGTGACTATTCTATAGCACATTTTCGACTCCTGAAGGTTTTAAATGACTTTAAATGAGTCTCTGGGCACAAATACACAATTACAGAATTCAGTCATTTTGTAAACTAAAAGGCTACTTACAGGTAAATGCCCTCTGTTACTGAAAGTATTGGGATGCCTGCCTTTACACGCGCATGAACTTTAGTGGCATCCCAGTCTTAGTCCTATTGCTGCGTACACACGAGTGGAAATTCCGCCAGCAAAAGTCCGATGAGAGCTTTTGGTCGGAAAATGCGACCGTGTGTACGCTCCTTCGGGCTTTTGCTGGCGGAATTCCAGCCAGCAAAAGATTGAGAGCATGTTCTCAATTTTTCAAAGTTCCGATCTGAAATTCCAACCGTCTGTACCAATTCCAACATGCAATATTCCTACGCATGCTCGGACACAATTTGACGCATCCTCGGAAGCACTGAACTTCATTTTTTCGGCTCGTTGTAGTGTTGTATGTCACCGCGTTCTTGTCGGTCGAAAGTTCAGCGAACTTTTGGGTGACCGTTTGTACACAAGCCAAGCTTGAGCGGAATTCCGTCGGGAAAACCATCCAAGATTTTTCCGACGGAAATTCCACTCGTGTGTACGCGGCATTAGGGTTCAATATTGAGTTTATGCACAAAGCAAGGTCCATAAAGATATGAATGAGCGAGTCTGGGGTGGAGGAACTTGACTGGCCTTCAGAGTCCTGACCTCAACCTGATAGAACACCCTTGAGATAAATTAGAGCGGAGACTTCTTGTCCACACCAGTGCCTGACCTCACAAATGGGCTTCTGGAAGAATGGTCAAACATTCCCATAGACACACTCCTAAACCTTGTGGACGGCCTTCCCAGGAGAGTTAAAGCTGTTATAGCTGCAAAGGGTGGGCCAACTTAATATTGAACCCTACGGACACAGACTGGGATGCCATTAAAGTTCATGTGCGTGTAAATGCAGGTGTCCCAATACATTTGGTAATATAGTGTACTTTAAGACTATATTCAGAAATGACACGGTCTGTTGGGTAACGTCCATGGGTTCCAAACAATGCACTTTGGTTCAACACCTAGTTGTCCATTTATTGTTCTCACACAAGCTTCACACAACTTTCACCCAATAGTCTTACATTTTCCAATTGAATCCAATTAGAAAAGTGTGTAAACCTCAGTGAAAGATGTACAGATATGGGGTAAAACATATAAATAGACCTGTGACAGACTCACCCGGGACAGAGGCTTTTGGCGGGGACTGAATGCTAGCCTCTTGCCTGGCGACTATGGTCCCTGGCATTTGAGGGAGCTACAAGCATTTAGGAGGATATTCTGTTATGTAATGCAAAAGGACATTATTAGGGAGGCCATGATGGTCTCTGCCAGCTTGGGACTCAGTGGACACATGTATGTGAAAGGAATGCTGATTAATGAGATCTGGAAAGCCCGGGTCTTTCACCCAATAGTTTATTGTGCTCATCAACACACCTTTGTCTCCTAGCAAACTATTGTGGGATGTGTTTATACTTATGTGTATTGTAAGTTGAGTGAGGAGACGGCAAGTCTACCCTGAAAGGTCATATCTCTAAGTCGCCAAGTCTGGATAAATGATTAGATAACTAGCTCATGTTAATTAGATTTCTGGTTACAGGTGTATTGTTAGAGTAATATGAGCAGGAGGGGGGAACCTCCTGTTCAATATAAGACTGTATTCTTGTTCTAATAATCAGTCCATGTTCAGCAGTCAACCAAGTATTGTCTTGTTGTGTTTGTTGTTAGCGGTTGGAACATCTGATACCTATATTCAGACTGGGAGGAAGCGGTATATGACGAAAGCACTCAAGCGAAGTGTGGGACGTTTCGTTACAAGACCCTTTCAAAATCTTAGTATGGGCAAAATAAAATTTACAACAGTTTTGTTTGTTTTTTTGCCCACCCCCCTGCCCCCCGTAATCCGTAATATAATTTTAGTACCTGTTGTTCCTGAGATTGGATCTGTTATTAGGACAGCTCACAATCAGAAACAGAAATGCCAAATATTAATTTACGGTTCTCTCAAAATCCCTGTCAGGTCTTCCAGAATCCCTTCTGGGACTACCAATGGTACTCCCAAAATCCCTGTCAGGAAGGGCTTCCAAATGATAACTGCAGAATCCCTGTCAGGTCTTCCAGAGTCCCTTCCGGGAATTCCAAGATCGGCAGAGTGTCAGGGCTGGGCTCAGCCCTTCCTTCTCTGAGCTGGCCGCTCAGCTGTCGGCTAATTGCCAGCTCCTTTCTCTCCACAGTGACTCAGCTGTTGATGATCTGCTCGTCAGTCCTGGCTACTTAAAGCCCTCCAGCTCATTTCATCTCATCTTCACCTTCACCTTTGGTCACATCTCAGAGACTTCCCCTGCGTTCCTGTTGAAGACTTGCTCGGCTGACGTCCCTTCTGGCTCCTGATCCTGCTTGCTGTACTACTACGTTGATCTCTGGCTCTCTGACATTGGCATTGGCTGACTACCTGATCTGGTTACTGAACTCTGGCTATGTATTGACTAAGCTTACTCTGTTTACCTTTTTATTATTATTAAACAAGTGTGCTAAACTGTACTTCTGTCTCGGTCTGATTCATGGCTTCTGGGGGTGGGGGTGCCAGTGGTGCGTGCGTGTCCCCTACCCGGAAGTGCAGAGTCACGTGTATATATACGTGACTCTGCACAAACCTCTGGGCCACTCTGTAGCAGTAAATGTGCTATAGGGCGGTCGTTAAATAGTAAGTGTATTTCTAATTTTGCAGCCATATTGGGATAATACCTACTTTACATTTGTTACATGTTCTCAATAACATATCATAATTTACCTTTCTAATGACCACAAAAGTAATCCTATTTAAAGGATGTCAGAAGCCTCTGCATGGGGCCACTGTCATCTCATCTGTATGGGCCGCTCTGTCCTCATGTGGGCTGCAGGTTTGGAGAGCGTCGGAGAACCAAAAAGGGTATAAATGTGGTCAGCTAAAATGATTACAGGGACTAGATGTCTCACATAATGAATAGAGGAAAAAAATGACAGTTTATATAAACCTAAGCACACTACAAAGGACAATTTTTCATCTCTATAGGAAGAAATTTTATACGGAATGCCTTGCTGGATGAAGCAGTAATGGCAAAATCAATATCGGAAGTCTTGCATTCTTTGCTTACATCTGATGGTATCCACACTTCTATTTATCAAAGATCACATGGGAAAATCACTACGCAGGGTTTTTATTTTAAAAAAACAAACATTTAATTCATTAGAACACACAGTATATACACAGGCATTCTACATTTGAAGTTTGCTAGAGCGCCAGCATCATAAAAAGTACAAAAGAGAATCTGTTTCATTCAACATGAAAAAACACTTGTAATGATGGAGCAAATCCGCCTGGGTGAAATTTGCTAAGAGTTTGAAGAATATTGCTCAAAATTCTGCAAACCCCATTGAGGTCCCAAGGAGGAATGGTATTGTTAAATTGTGTTCACTTTTTTTTTTCTTTTTAATTACAAATTATTTTTGTTGAAGCTCATGATACATACAAGCCAAGATAGTTCCATATACACTCCGGCCACATTATTAGGTACACCTTGCTAGTACCGGGTTGGGCCCCCTTTTGCCTTCATTCTTGGTGGCATAGATTCAACAAGGTGTTGGAAACATTCCTCAGAGATTTTGCTCCAAAGTGACATGATAGCATCAAGCAGTTGCTGCAGATTTGTTGGCTGCACATCCATGATGCGACCTCCCATTCTACCACATCCCAAAGGGGCTCTGTTGGATGAGATGTGGTGAGTGTTGAGGACATTGGAGTACAGGGATCTCATTGTCCAGTGGTGAGATGATTGAGGCTTTGTGACATGGTGCATTATCCTGCTGGAAGGAGCCATCAGAAGATGGGGACACTGTAGTCATAAAGGGATGGACATGGTCAGCAACAATACTCAGGTAGGCCGTGGGGTTTAACCACTAAAGGACCGAGCCTCTTTTGAGATTTGTTGTTTACAAGTTAAAAACTGTTTTTTTTGCTGGAAAAATTATTAGAACCCCCAAACATTATACATTTTTTTTTCTAACACCCTAGAGAATAAAATGGCGGTCGCTGCAATACTTTCTGTCACATCGTATTTGCGCAACGGTCTTACAAGCGCACTTTTTTTTGGGAAAAAATACACTTTTTTGAATTAAAAAATAAGACAACAGCAAAGTTAGCCCAATTTTTTTTTTTATATTGTGAAAGATAATGTTATGCCGAGTAAATTGATACCCAACATGTCACGCTTCAAAATTGCGCCCGTTCGTGGAATGGCGACAAACTTTTACCCTTAAAAATCTCCATAGGCGACGTTTAAAAAATTCTACAGGTTGCATGTTTTGAGTTACAGAGGAGGTCTAGGGCTAGAATTATCACTCTCGCTCTACCAACCGCGGAGATACCTCACATGCGTGGTTTGAACACCGTTTTCATATGCGAGCGCTACTCATGTATGCGTTCGCTTCTGCACGCGAGCTCGGCGGGACGGGGCGCGCTTAAAAAAAATGTTTTTCTTATTTATTTTACCTTTTATTTTTTATTTTTACACTGTTCTTTTAAAAAACAAATTGTGTCACTTTTCTTCCTATTACAAGGAATGTAAACATCCCCTGTAATAGAAAAAAAGCATGACAGGACCTCTTAAATATGAGATCTGGTGTCAAAAAGACCCCACGTGCAGCTGTCAACAGGAGTTGGAAGCGTCTGGTGGTAGTGGTGGAGATGCAGGTCAACTTTTGCATCAGGGCCCACAAGCTTCAAGCTATGCCTCTGCTCCCACAGCATTACCCTTGCTCAAATGCTCATTGGTGTTGAGGTTGTTATTGGGATTTGGTGAAGAAAATGTTGGTTGCCAACTTGGTTTGAAGCTTAGGGTTTTTTGCATTTTCGGGTGTTGGATTTTAAGTAAAAGTGTCTGAGGCTGTTGTCTTTCCAACCAGAGGTCCTTGTACTATCCAGGAATTTAATATAACCCTCATTGTGAGGAGGCCCAGACCTTCCTCCCCCCACCCCCCATTGATTATTGATAGTCCTTGCCTTGCCACCTCTTGATCAAGACTGCTTGCCTTTATAAGAGATTGAACTTGACATTCGTCCTTATTTCAGCCTTGATAACTAAGGTACTGATGGATTAAAACTGAATAAGAAAACAATAAGGCAACATTTTAGCAATTTGTAGGTAGGGTGTAGCGTGGTGTGGCAGCAATAAAACACAGAGTCCAAATGCGTTGAAGGAACTTGTATTAAAATTATGCAAAGACAGTTCACAATAGACCCATCAAAAAGAAAACTTAACCAGGAATGTTAAGAGGGACAGAGCGCGGCCTGGCTGCCTGGGAAGATGTCCAGAGAAGATGCAAACCCTATGCTTTCCCTCCTCGTCAGGAACCTTTCTCTGCCGCTTGCTCTGTCCCTACCCTACCCACTTGCAAAATGCACCCCAAGCCTGGGAGCCAGGACCTCAATTAGGCTCTGCCTGACCCAAGATGGGCGCCAGAGTCACATGGGGCGGCAGCATCCAATTGGAGCGTTTATATGTTGCTCTTGACTTCCTCTCCAACGGCAGTGCTGCTGAGGCACAGCGCCACCTGCAGTGGAGAAAGTAGGCTGCACGCACGTACAAATTGTTGATGGCCAGCTATTACATTTCATCTTTCGATAAGGGTTGGGTTGATACTGTGACCCCCCTGTCATGTAGACTTGGACTTTGTTATTTTTCAGGTTCAACGTTGAAACCAGATTGGATGCATCATCTCGGTTTTGTTCTGTTTTATTTTAGCTTTTATAACTCATCCCCAATATGAATGATGCCGGCTCTTCCACTAAGCTGTACTAAGCTGTAACAGAATGTTCTAACACTCTTTATATACAAACTTTTATATGCATATAATTAGGAATAAATAATGGGAGGAAGTTTTAAAACAATGTTAAAGTGCCATTTAGTTGCTGTAGAGTATTACCTAAGGAAATACTAGATAACAATAATGTGACTGGCTCGTCGTCGTAAATTGTCAGCGGGTTTCCAGGGAAAAATTAACTTTGTTTTCATGTTGACTCTCAGGGCTGGAAGATAGAGAGGCGTCAGACTGAGGAATCTGCCACAAAGTAACACAGTGATGAGGATATCCATAATTCCTCGAATAAATCAATGCGGTTTCTTAGCTTAGTATTAAAGAGAAAGGTATTAGTCATAACGAAGTATTCTTTACTAGACAAAGAAACACAATAGACACCTACAGTATGAAAGCGTTGTGAATATATAATATACAGCACAATGGTTTTCTTCTTAAATACAGAACAATTAGTTCTTGCTTTTTCGAAACTTTTCTAAAGAGTGTAATATATTAGAGCATCCTATTTATCCAGCCAGATGAGTGGCCTGTTCTGTAATCAGCATCATTGTCACCTAGGATGGACCCGAAAGCATGAATCATTGTCATTTCTGAGTTCAGAGCAGTGTTTCGCCAACCTTTTTCCAGTCAAGACACCCACTTGCCGACTGGGCCATAGACAAAAGACGTCCATGGTCGGAAGTGGAATACTGGGGTTATGGCTGCAGTAATATGCCATAAGCCCCGTATTGGTTTTTTCAGCCAGCGATTCTCTAATTCAGCCTTTCTCAACCTTTTTATCACAGAGGAACCCTTGAAATAATTTTCAGGCCTCAAGGAACCCTTACTAAAACCATATAACTGGTGGTAAGTGAAAAAAAAAATGCTGCCTACATTGATTGTCATTGGGAAGAATGCAATCCCTACAGTGGTCAGGCTGCAACCCCTACAGATGGTTAGAAGGTTATTGGCTTCTTGCAACTGGTTCTACCAAGTGACATTGACCCCAGAATCATGTAGACACTATCAAAGAGGAGGTCAATCAGCCACAGCTCAAAGAACCCCTAGCAAGCAATGGAGGAACCCTAGGGTTCAATGGTAATACTTCATATTCCCATCGCACACGTTCCTGGTATAAGCTCCCAAGATTTGGGTGCTGCAGCAACAACCAGCTGGATACTGGTTCAGGACACAAAGTAGATATTTGCCAGCACACCAAGGATCATCACAAAGTGGCGTCCAAACGGGGAGTTTATTGCATGATCACAACACAAGAAAGGTGCAATGTTTCAGAGTCATGCAGGACCCCTTTGTCAGGCATGTGATGACTTTCTAGGGTTCAATGGAACCCTGGTTGAGAATGGCTGCTCTAACTGATAAAAGTGGTCTGAGCAGCGAATTCACAGCTGGATACCTTTTAAAAGCGGTGGGAGGGGTTCTCGGGGTTATCTGCATGAAGGTAAAAATTCTTCTGTATGCAGCCCCCCCCCCCCCCAATCCTTACCTGAGCTCCCTCCGATCCAGCGATGTTTGCAATAGCCTTGGCTGTATGGGGACTCTCCCTCCTCATTGGCTGAGGCAGCAGTGGAAGCCCATTGACTTCCACTGCTGTCAATCACAGCCAGTGAGCCAATGAGGAGAGAGCAGGGGGGCGGGCCGAGCCACGGCTCTGTGTGTTTTATGGATGCATAGAGCAGCAGCTCGGGAGTGAGCATGCAGCGGTGCCCCCAGGGCAAGCGGCTTTCTCTGGGGGCACTGCTCGAGGGGGAGGAGCCAGGAGGGGAACCCGAAAAGAAGTGGATAGGAGCTGCAAAACCACTGCACATAGCAGGTAAGTATGACATGTTTGTTATTTTTTAAAAAACAAACAAAGCTTTAATATCAATTTAAGCTGAACTCTGATTTATCAAATATGTCACCCTCTCTGGCTGCCCACCACAGATATGAGAATTAAATCTGACCATCTCTACTACAGACTTGCCAGGTTTGGAGAAATGAGGGTGGCGCTCTCTTCAGTATGACTTTCCCATTCCCTCCACACAGTTTGGGGCTCGTCAGACCTCACTACTGTATCCGCTTCTCAGCAATGGTAGCTGTATTATCCATTACAAAATAATTTGAATTCTTTATTAGGGGAAACAGTAGTATTGTGTAGACTCATTGTCAGGACCCGGGTCTGACCACTTGGAATGCTGCACAGCAGCCTGAACAATTCCTTAAACAATCTTGCCTTGAACCGTGTTTCTCTTGAACCTTGTTTCTCTTGAACCTTGAACTCTTTGCTCCTCCCGTGAACTTCCTGTTTTAGCTATGCCCTTGCACTTCCTGTTTGGCAGATTATTCTGCTCTCTCCAGCCAATATCTAGTCACTCCTGCTACCATTCGTTTCTTCATTGCCACTCATTACCGACTTTTGGTTTGTTTCTTCACTACGTTTCTGCTTGATCCTAACCTGCAATCACTTGTTACTGACCTTTAGCTTGTTAACTGACTATGCTTCTGCTTTATCCCAACCTGCAATCATTTGTTACTGACCTTTGGCTTGTTTACTGACTATGCTTCTGCTTGATCCCAACCTGCAATCACTTGTTACTGACCTTTGACTTGTTTACTGACTATGCTTCTGCTTGATCCCAACCTGCAATCACTTGTTACTGACCTTTGGCTTGTTTACTGACCATGCTTCTGCTTGATCCCAACCTGCAATCACTTGTTACTGACCTTTGGCTTGTTTACTGACTATGCTTCTGCTTTATCCCAACCTGCAATCACTTGTTACTGACCTTTGGCTTGTTTACTGACTATGCTTCTGCTTGATTCCAACCTGCAAATACTTGTTACTGACCTTTGACTTGTTTACTAACGGTGCTTCTGCTTGATCCCAACCTGCAATCACTTGTTACTGACCTTTGGCTTGTTTACTGACCATGCTTCTGCTTGATCCCAACCTGCAATCACTTGTTACTGACCTTTGGCTTGTTTACTGACCATGCTTCTGCTTGATTCCAACCGGCATTCACTTGTTACTGACCTTTGGCTTGTTTACTGACTATGCTTCTGCTTGATCCCAACCTGCAATCACTTGTTACTGACCTTTGGCTTGTTTACTGACCATGCTTCTGCTTGATCCCAACCTGCAATCACTTGTTACTGACCTTTGGCTTGTTTACTGACCATGCTTCTGCTTGATCTCAACCTGCAATCACTTGTTACTGACCTTTGGCTTGTTTACTGACTATGCTTCTGCTTGATCCCTACCTGCTATATCTGCTACTGGACCCCGGCTTGCTCACCTCCTGGTGGAGCAATCCCGAGGACCGCGACCTGGTACCTGGAGTGACCCGCTTCTGTACCTTATCCAGCTGGTGGGTGGGAGCCTTTCTACTGCTATAGCTACTGGTCTCCGAGCCTGACCCTTGACCACGACACTCCTAGTTGTTCCATTGTAACAATCATGTGCTATGGCTCTGTGGAGGGGGTAATATACTATACAGAAATTAAAAAAAGGGGGCATTGACATCCATTGAAGGTACACAAAATGTACTGTATAATCTGAAATATGTTTGTGCATGCAAGACATGGAATTTGGCCGCATTAAATATGAAGCATGTTTGAAAGGAGATATGACAGATCTATCATAATAGGGGGTTGATTATGCCCAGACAAATTGTATAGCTTGAAATCAGGTTGCTATAGTAAAAACCTCACCCGGTATTATCCAGTACTGAGTATGGGACTTTGGACATGGCTCAAGTCAGATTTAATTAGATAGCTGCAGCTTGCTGGTTTGGCTATAATTTGCGAGCTGTCTGGTATAATAAACATCTTCTCAGCCTTTACTCAATTTACGTTTGGGTCAGTCTACGAGCTTCATTCACTCTCCTTCAAAATAGAAATTTTATTTTGTTGTTCCTCGGGGACAGCAGGTGGAACAAATCATGCTGATGCTTTTGCAAATAAAGCCGCAGCTGATTTTCTTGGCAATTTTAGGAAATGATAACCGTACCGTTAAAATTAAAATGGTTTATTTAGTAATAAAAACATTTAAATGGCTTGTGTAATAATCCAAGTGACCTTGTGGGATAAAACTACATCTTAAAATGTCCACTGGTGGGTCTCTTTTTCTTTTTTTTTTGGCTGCAGGCTCCAATGCATATTGTTTTTTTGTTTTTTTTTGTTTTTTTTAAATAACCTGGGAAAGGTAGAACACAAGACTTTGTGTTCCGGCATTCATCTCTGGGTACATACTGCCCTAAATAATGGTAGCGGTTGTCAGCTTCTCATAGAGGCCCAGAGCCCCATGCACCAGGGCTAAATAACCAGTGTGCTCATTGTTCACGGGGCCTTAAAGAGGAGGTACAGCCGCCCCCCCCCCCCCCCCCCAACAAAAAAATTAAAAGCCAGCAGCTACAAATACTGCAGCTGCTGACTTTTAATTTATGGACTCCTACCTGTCCAGGGAGCCCGCGATGTCGCCACCCCAGCCGATCTTCGGATCGGTTGTCGGGTGCTGCTGCCCCCATTCCTGGTAAGGCAACCCGGCAGTGAATCCTTTCAGCTTCACAGTCAGTTTTCTATTGCTCATGCGTGGATCCTTCCTCCGCCGCTGGACCATTTAGCAGCGCTTTCTAATTGGTCCAGCGGCGGAGGAAGGGGGGGACAAACTTTCGGGAAACCAGGCTGTGAAATTTGCACTTTGCAGTAGTGCCCCATTATTGGTATCGGGGAGGAATAGTGCCCCATTATTGGTATCAGTGGAAGGAATAGTGCCCCATCATTGGTATCAGTGGGGGAATAGTGCCCCATTATTAGTATCAGTGGGAGGAATAGTGCCCCATCATTGGTGTCAGTGGGAGGAATATTGCCCCATCACTGGTGTCAGTGGGAGGAATAGTGCCCCATCATTGGTATCAGTGGGGGGAATAGTGCCCCATCATTGGTATCAGTGGGGGGAATAGTGCTCTATCTTTAATTTTGGTGGGGGGACTAGTTTTTTCAAAATTTACATCAGTAAAAGGAAACATGGCGGTCCATCGGCGGAGGAAGGAGGAGGGGGCCGAACCTCCGGGAGACCGGGCCCTGAAATTTGTACTTTGCAATAGTGCTCCATTATTGGTATCAGTGGGGGGAATAACACCCCATCATTGGTATCTGCGGGAGGAATAGTGTCCCATAATTGTTGTCAGTGGGGGGAATAGTGTCCCATTATTGGTATCAGTGGAAGGAATAGTGTCCCATCATTGGTATCAGTGGGAGGAATAGCGCCCTATCATTGGTATCAGTGGGAGGAATAGTGCCCTATCATTGATATCAGTGGGAGGAATAGTGCCCCATCATTGGTTTCAGTGGGGGGAATAGTGCCCTATCATTGGTATCAGTGGGAGGAATAGTGCCCCATCATTGGTTTCAGTGGGGGGAATAGTGCCTTATCATTGGTATCAGTGGGAGGAATAGTGCCCTATCATTGATATCAGTGGGAGGAATAGTGCCCCATCATTGGTTTCAGTGGGGGGAATAGTGCCCCATCATTGGTTTCAGTGGGGGGAATAGTGCCTTATCATTGGTATCAGTAGGAGGAATAGTGCCCCATCATTGGTTTCAGTGGGGGGAATAGTGCCCCATCATTGGTATCAGTGGGGGGAATAGTGCCCTATCATTGGTATCAGTGGGAGTAATAGTGTCCCATCATTGGTATCAGTGGGGTGAATAGTGTCCCATCATTGGTATCAGTGGGGGGAATAGTACCCCATCCTTGGTATCAGTGGGGGGAATAGTGCCCCATCATTGGTGTCAGTAGGAGGAATAGTGCTCCATCTTTAATGTTGGTGGGGGGGGACTAGTTTTCCAAAATTTACATCAGTAAAAGGAAACGTGGCCCATTGTTGGTGTCAGTGGAAGAAATAGGGCCCCGCTGTTGTCGTCAATGAGAGGAATAATGCCACACCATTGGTACCGGTGGAAAGAATGGTACCAGTTGAAGGAAATAATACCTCACATCAATGAGAGGAATAGTGCCTCAAGGGCAGGATAAGGGCAAGCAAAGGGCCACATTTGGCTATTGGGCCACAGTTTTGAGACCACTGCTCTATAAAGTAAAATAAAAACTTTTGGCTTTACATACGCTTTAAGGAATCCAAAGATTTTATTAAAGGCCGCATTTCAGTGATATTTTAAAGGGGGGCCAATTGCAGGAGAATAAATAGGGGGTCATGTTCTACTGAGGATCGCATTTACACAACAATGAACTTACAACAGCTTTTAAGGGATTAATAAATACAAAAAAATAACATTTTACGTGTCTACATTAGATGTTAAGGGGAGTATTGGGTGTCTGTGATTCCCCATAAACCTAAGCACCCCTCAGCAGACTAATCCACCTTCTCCTGGTTTTTTTTGCCATCTTTATACTGACCTATTATACTGACTTGTGACTTCAAAAGAGATGAAGTAACATCCTATTCCAAGCCAGCTTCCAATAGTTCTTCTAGAAGGTGATCCTGCAGGAACATCACAAGATCCTGTTTCCTCCTTTAGAGACATAATTTAGTGACATTTTCTTGTTTTTGAATGCAGAAATATGTTTTTTTTTTTCCTCTCTTTTTCATTTAAGCAACGCCTTGCTCTTTCATGCTGAGATTTCAGAATATTTTATCAGTTTATCTGTCTGTGGATTTCCTGCTGGGCACCAAATGCTGCTGTCTAAATATTTTTAGTGCCTGTTACATAGAAAGGCTTCCCACTGTCACACCGGAGGCAGGCAGCTGTGGGTGAAGGGCAGAGATGCAAGGAAAGATTTCTTCATTAGCAGAGCCTCATACGAGGTGACATGGCTAACCTGGCCGTATTGACAGCGGTGGTACCTGTCCTGACATTTCTGAGAGATGAGGAGAACATTGCCCCAATCAGGAAAACATGTACCACATAGAATATTGCTTTTGCTCCCTCTGTTAGGTTTAAACATGGTGACATTTAAGGAACAGAGGTTTATGGATTGGAGAAAACGCTGAATTGTTGAAACCTCAGAGTAATAAAGTCACCCGAAATTCCCTCGATTTATAACCAAATTGTTTCAGCAGGACACGTACTTCTCACTTTACCATTTGGGGACATTTCCTGGAGTTCCACCTACACTTGTCATTACTGATTAGTGAAATTAGCCAATAAGGCTGTTACAACCAGGACAGGGGCTTTTTGGAGAGGACTAGGGGCAAGCCTCCTACCCACTGATTATGGCCCATGGAGAGAGCAGATTATTCTTTAATGATGGACAACAACCTAATGGACGTTGAGAGCGAGGCTTGGATTCATTCTCTAAATAAGGACAATAAAGCTTCCCTTCTGGAGTGGATGGAAAGGTATAATAATAATCTTGTACAGTGTAATGGTCAGAGGAAATATGGTGGCCATCCTGCAGACTGGATTGGAGAGGCTCCTTCACTTAGGACAGACGTATTTATCAACAAGATCCCTCACCCATTTATCACCCAAACTCCCTCGATTTATAACCAAAATATGTCAACAGGACACGTACTTCTAACTTTACCATTTGAGAAAATTTGCTGGAGTTCCACCTACACTTATCATTACTGATTAGTAAAATTAGCCAATTACGCTGTGACAGACCCAACCGGGACAGGGGCTTTTGGAGAGGACTAGGGGCAAGCCTCCTACCCACTGATTATGGCCCATGGAGAGAGCAGATTATTCTATAATGATGGACAACAATGTGATGAATACTGAGGGCGATGCTTGGATTAATTCTCTGAATAAGGGCAATAAAGATTACCTTCTGGAGTGGATGGAAAGGTATAATATTAATCTTGTACAGGGTAATGGTCAGAGGGAATATGGTGGCCATCCTGCAGACTGGATTGGAGAGGCTCCTTCACTTGGGATAGAAACATTTATCAACAAGATCCCTCACCCATATATCACCCAAAGCTCCTTCGATTTATAACCAAAATGTGTTGACAGGACACGTACTTCTCACTTTACCATTTGGGAAAATTTCCTGGAGTTCCACTTACACTTGTCATTACTGATTAGTGAAATTAGCCAATTACGCTGTGACAGACCCAATCAGGACAGGGGCTTTTGGAGAGGAGTAGGGGCAAGCCTTCTACCCACTGATTATGGCCCATGGAGAGAGCAGATCATTCTATAATGATGGACAACAAAGTGATGAACGCTGAGTGCAATAAAGATTCCCTTCTGGAGTGGATGGAAAGATGGGAATATGGTGGCCCTCCTGCAGACTGGGGTTGGAGAGGTTCCTTCACTTGGGACAGAAATATTTATTAACAATATCCCTCAAGAAATCTATAAAGATAAATTAATTCCACTCTATCAATGCTAGAACATTGTTTGTCTTCTGCCAACTTGTCTAGTGGACAGAATATACAAGTTTGTGTCTCTCCCATTGTGTGCCTGCTAGGTGTGAATTCCCATTGTTTATTGAGTTAATTGAGTCACCTATTGTTTCTGTCTGTTGTCTAATTTGGCTAACTCTTGGAGGTATATTTGATGGAATTGGCCTTGTGTCAACTTTAGATCTTGATCTAACCATTGTGTGATGCTTTGGGTAAATATTTGGTGTTATTGTTCATGTGGTGACTGACCTACTTTTGAAGTGTATAAAAACCTGTACTTCTGTTCAATAAACAGTCATTCCTTTGGATTTTACCTCAGAATTTTGTCTTTGTACAATGCTTGAAGGTACAAGGGCTGGTATTAGCTCTCAGTCTGCTGGAATGGTTTGGCGGGCAGGAGGCACTGTTTGGTGGAAGCACACAGGGTGGATGCCAGGCATTCCGTCACTTACGCTTCCTCGAAATTGGCTAAATTTCTCCTGTAGGCCAAATTCCTTGATGTTTCGTTTATGAATGCATTCTTGGTATGTAACAAAGATTCCTTCATTAAGTGCTATGGTGAGAACCGAGGACAATGATGACCCCAGTTCACCTTCTCATTCATAATCGAATCAATGAACTTCTAGTCCATAGATTAAAAAGGTACATTCATAACTCACAGTTATTGTCTGTTAACCACCTCAGCTCTGGAAGGTTTTACCCCTTTCATGACCAGGGCATTTTTTTGCTATTCAGCACTGCACTACTTTAACTGATAATTGTGTGGTCATGCAACACTGTACACAAATGAAATTTATGACTTTTTTTCACACAAACAGAACTTTCTTTTGGTGGTATTTGATCACCACTGGGTTTTTAATGTGTTTATTATATAAGCGGAAAAACAAAAACAATATTTTAAACTTTCTGTTATAAAACACATCCAATAAGAAAATCTAATTTTTTTTAATTTCTAATAAATGTAGGGCAAAATGTATTCTTCTTCATGTCTTTGGTAAACAAAAATCCCAATAAGTGCATATTGATTGGTTTGTGTGACATTTATAGTGTCTAAAAACTATGGTATACAGTAGATACTGTAATTTTTATTTTTTAATTTTTTTTAATACTAGTAATGGCGGTAATCAGCGACTTATAATGGGACTTCAATAGTGCGGCGGGCAATCTGACACTGACACTGAGTGGGAACTGACTAACTGACACTGACATCCCAGTGACACTAATACATTGATCACTGCTAATAGTATACACTGTGACTTTACTAATGACACTGGCTGGCAAGGGGTTAACATCTTGGCTAATTAAAGGGTGAAATGTGTGCCTAACAATGTGTAATATATGCTGATTTTACCTAAAGATCTCTTTGTTTCTTATCCCTGCTTTGCTTTGCAGGGATAGGAAACAGGGAGATCGTTCCCTCTGTACAGAACCCTGTGTTGATTGTTAACACAGTGCTCTGGGCTGTGTTTGGACACAGCCGATCAGCAGGTTCTGGCCATTAAGTATCCCCCCCCCCCAGTTGTGTTCTCTTGGTCCTGCAGGTGTATCTATCCACCCAGTGTTTCTATCCTGGTCTGAGGTTCCCTGTTGTTGTGAGACTGTCCATCAGAAGCCCTTACTATGTGATCAGCCTGATATTAACTGTTTCAGTATGAGTTGCCATTTGTCTTTTTACCACAATAAATATGTTAATATACTACACTCAGATTGTGCCCTGCTGTTCTTATCTGTTTACCTAGAGATACTTCAGTCTCTTGGTGCATTGAGATTAGTGGGAAGTTACCCTGAACATTCCAAATGCACTCTATGAACTTTTTGCTGTTCTGCACAAACTTTTACTGACACGCAACACTTATTCTGCCATATCCCCCCATTATTACTGTACTGCCCATAGAATGTGTGTGCAGCTTCAATCTTTTGTATACAGATGTATTATGGCACAGAAAAGGAAGCCATCTTCCTATATGAGAAAGACACTATATTGTCAAAAGTATTGGGACACCTGCCTTTACATGCACATGAACTGTAATGGCGTCTTAGTCCGGAGGGTTCGATATTGGGTTGGCCCACCCTTTGCAGCTACAACAGCTTCAACTCTTCTGGGAAGGCCGTCCACAAGGTTTAGGAGTTCCACCTACACTTGTGATTACTGATTAGTGAAATTATCCAATTTCGCTGTGATAACCGGGAAGGGAGCTTTTGGGGAGGACTAGGGGCAAGCCTCCTACCCACTGATTATGGCCCATGGAGAGAGCAGATCATTCTATAATGATGGACAACAACCCAATGGACGCTAAGAGCGAGACTTGGATTCATTCTCTAAATAAGGACAATAAAGCTTCCCTTCTGGATTGGATGGAAAGGTATAATATTAATCTTGTACAGGGTAATGGTCAGAGGAAATATGGCGGCCATTCTGCAGACTGGTTTGGAGAGGCTCCTTCACTAGGGACAGAAATATTTCATCAACAAGATCCCTCACCCATTTATCACCCAAAACTCCCTCTATTTATAACCAAAATGTGTCAACAGGTCACGTACTTCTCACTTTACCATTGGGGAAATGTCCTGGAGTTCCACCTAAACTTGTCTTTACTGAAAAGGAAGCCATCTTCCCATATGAGAAAGACACTATATTTTCAAAAGTATTGGGACACCTGCCTTTACACGCAGCTGTAATGGCGTCTTAGTCTGGAGGGTTCAATATTGAGTTAGCCCACCCTTTGCAGCTACAACAGCTTCAACTCTTCTGGGAAGGCTGTCCACAAGGTTTAGGAGTGTGTCTATGGGGATGTTTGACCATTCTTCCAGAAGAGCATTTGTGAGGTCAGGCACTGATGTTGGATGAGAAGGCCTGGCTCGCAGTCTCCACTCTAATTCCCCCCAAAGGTGTTTTATCGGGTTGAGGTCAGGACTCCGTGCAGGCCAGTCAAGTTCCTCCACCTCAAACTCACTCATCCATGTCTTTATGGACCTTGCTTTGTGCACTGGTGTGCAGTCATGTTGGAACAGGAAGGGGCCATCCCCAAACTGTTCCCACAAAGTTGAGAGCATGAAATTGTCCAAAATGTCTTGGTATGCTGACACCTTTAGACCCCTTTCACACTGGGGCAGCAAAACAGGAGTTTCCAACCCTTTTTTGGGGTTAAAAGCACCCCGCTATTGGCCGAAAAGTGTCTCAAAAGCGCCGCTTAAACCACACAAAAGCACCGCTAAAACGAGCGGCGCTTTATCGCGAACGGCGGGTGCAGTCAGTGTGAAAGGGGGCTAATGGCACGTACACACGAGCGGAATTTCCGACAGAAAGATTCCGATGGGAGCTTTTCATTGTATATTCCGACCCTGTGTATGCCCCATCGGACTTTTTCTGTCGAAAATTCAGGCGGACTTAGATAGAGAACATGTTCTATATTTTTCCGACGGAACAAATTACTATCGGAAAAAACGATCGTCTGTATGCTGTTCCGATGTACCAAAAACGACGCATGCTCTGAAGCAAGTACGAGGCGGAAGCTATTGGCTACTGGCTATTGAACTTCCGTTTTCTAGTCCCGTTGTACGTCACTGCATTCTGGACGGTCGGAATTTGGTGTGACCGTGTGTAGGCAAGACCGCTTGAGCGGAATTCCGTCGGAACTCCGTCGGAAAAACCTTCAGAGTTTATTCCGACGGCAAAAGCGGGCATAAGAGTTACCTTCACTAGAACTAAGGCGCCAAGCCCAACCCCTGAAGGACAACCCCCACACCATAATCCCCCCGCCACCAAATGATTTGGACCAGTGCACAAAGCAAGGTCCACAAAGACATGGATGAGCGAGTTTGGGGTGGAGGAACTTGACTGGCCTGCAAAGAGACCTGACCTCATCCCGATAGAGCACCTTTGGGATAAATTAGAGCGGAGACTGCGAGCCAGGCCTTCTCGTCCAACATCAGTGCCTGACCTCACAGATGCCATTAAAGTTCATGTGCGTGTAAAGGCAGGTGTCCCAATATTTTTGACAATATAGCGTATATAACATGTACTTCTCTCTGCAGATGTCCATTGTCTCTCTTCATAGTCCTTCGGTGGTCCTGCTGATGCTTGTAGCCATTATTATCTGGGTTGTGAGACTTCTGATTACGTTCCCTGCTAAGTGAAGCCCTTTTAGATGAGTATACAGAGTAATACTTTAATTTTCTTCTGCTCAGTGACTTGATAGCAGGAGAACTTGCGCTCGGTTTATGATGCCATAAAATCGCCTTTACTAGGCAGGCCGTTTTTCACCTTTCAAAGCGTATCCGATACGTCTGGGAAAGGTTTAATGTATTGCTGCAAACCCTAAAACACAAACATTTACGTTATACTTTTTTTTACCTTTTGTTAAATTTTTCATCTTATGATTTGTTTGGAGGAGAAGTCTGGTTTAGATCTAGCACTGCCTGCGTATTATTTGAGCCGTGAAGAACATCCCTTTTAGCAAGCCTTTCTGTAAAGAGTGTATACACATCAATCAGCTATAACATTACGACCACCCACCATAATGTAGTTCCCTCCTGGTTAGGCTGCTGGATACATTTAGTGATTGTTTGGTCTGGTCTGTTCAGGGTTTCACAGGCTGGGGGTTTGATTGCTCCCCCCTGCCTCTAGAAGAAGCTTCTAGAGCTTAGGGAGGGAGAATTCAAATAACCCTGAATACTGATCAGGGCCTAGCCAATCCCTGGGGAGGTGCACCCAGATAGCTGTAGGTAAGTTGCCTACTTTTAGTTAGACAGCTAGTTGCTCTAGTTGTGATGGAAGGGTTAATGCAGTTCCTGCACTTTTTCTGAGCTCTGCTTCTTTCCCTTTGCTTTAAATAAAAGGGGAGGGGGCTCTGCCCAGTCTCAGTCTGCTGCATGGGAAGAGGATGCAGACAGACCTCCAAGATGTAATCTCCAGATGCTTACAGAGAGCTGTTTCTGCCAGGGGTCTCTCTTTGAGAAACCTTCTGCTGAACACTGCAACCACCAACATATAGGGCAGTGATGGCGAACCTTGGCATCCCAGATGTTTTGGAACTACATTTCCCATGATGCTCATGCACTCTGCAGTGTAGTTGAGCATCATGGGAAATGTAGTTCCAAAACATCTGGGGTGCCAAGGTTCGCCATCACTGATATAGGGGGGCTGCTGGGACTTGCAGTCCTCCCTGAAGACACGAGCGTTACTGTATGGACTCTTCCTGTGCAGGTATGCTGGAGCAGCCAAAGCCTTAGTTTGGGTTTTGGAGAGGTAAAGACTGTTTGCCTGTTGTGCTGAAGTTTCTTAAGTAAAGCATTGAAACTTTGCCATGCCTGGTCTGAAATCATTTAAAGGGATGTACGAAAGTAACCAGCACTCTTATGCATAGACTTTGCAGCCCGGGTCAGTTAAAGCACATTGAGGTGTGAAGAGTCAACATGGGACAGGGTACAAGCAAGTGGTTACCAGGGGTAATGGAAGTCTAGCAACTAGTCTAAGCAGCCTGTCGTGAAGAGTGGTACCTGTGACGGGTGGGGTGTCCTCTAGCAGCTACGGGGGATACTTCTGGTGCCCTCTCCCTGAGCAATCCATCTCAGAGAGCAGATCAGCACCGTAGAGGCTGGGCCACTAAGTATGGAAGAGTTACCAAAGACCACACATGAAGTCCAGTTTATTTGTTCAAGTGCACACTGTTTACGGCCATCTCTAAGTAATAGTATCAGCCTTAAGGTTGAGTTATCCCCAAGAACGACCTCTGCCTTGTCCCGTGGCATTATTGAGTAAAGGTACCCCATGTGCAGGTTGAGTGACCCAGTCTACGGTGCCTAGCACACCCACAAGTTCTGGAGAAATTGTCTTACCCCAGGAAGGGAAAGATTGGGTTGCTGTTCTGCATTGTTTCAGGACCTGCTGTGATGGATCTGACCCCAAGCTTTCTTGTGGCCATAAGAAAAAAACATAGTAAACCCATCTTAGCAGCAGTTACGTGGCCTGGGGGGATGGATAGAAGAGCAATATTAGGTGAGCAATGAATGATCATATCTGTTGTATATTCATAAATATCAAAAGGAAGTAAGACATGGGCAATCCCACCCTACATGGAACCTCTAATCTTGGTGGCACTTCCAGCAGGTATCTGAAATGCATGGAAGGGTAGCATGTAGTCTAACAGGATGACGGTTCCACCTGCTCAAGAGTTTGAAATTCTGTTCCTGAATACGACCAGCTATAGACATCTTGTGGGTTTATGAAAAGGGTTTGGCTATGTCTTCTTCTGAAAAAGTGCAATCTAGCTTGCTTTTCCATGCCCTGGTGTAATGTAGTGAGTTGGGGAGGAATGTGTTAGTAGTAGAAAATATCATGTCGAAATAGGACGGTCTAGCAATGTAGTTCCGGAGCACATAGTCTCAAATGTAAGGCAGGGGTCTCCAAACTGTGGTCCATGGGCCAGATGTGGCCTTTATGCGGTCCTTGAAGCATAATTACTCCCACTGATACAAGGCACTGTACCTCCCACTGACACCAGCGATGAGTAATGATGTATTTTTTTTTTACTCCCACTGACCACCAAGCATTGCATTGTTTACTCCCACTGATACCAGGGCATTTTCTACTCCTACTGGCCACAGTCCAGCCCCCCTAAAGTTTAAAAAGCAGCAAACTGGCCCTTTGTTTTGGAAGTTTGGAGACCCCTACCCTAGGGTCTGTGCTAAAAGAATATATATATGAATATATATATATATATATATATATATATATATATATATATATATATATATGTATATGTATATATATATATATATATATATATATATATATATATATATATATATATATATATATATGTATGTATATATATATATATATACACACTCTATTACCAAAAGTATTGGGACACCTGCCTTTACATGCATATGAACTTTAATGGCACCCCAGCCTTGGTTTGTAGGGTTCAATATTGAGTTGGCCTACCCTTTGCAGCTTCAACTCTTCTGGGAAGGCCGTCCACAAGGTTTAGGAGTGTGTCTATGGGGATGTTTGACCATTCTTCCAGAAGGGTATTTGTGAGGTCAGGCACTGATGTTGGAGGAGAAGGCCTGGCTCACAGTCTCCGCCCTAATTCATCCCAAAGGTGGTCTATGGGGTTGAGGTTAGGACTCTGTGCAGGCCAATCGAGTTCCTCCACCCCAAATTCGCGCATTCATGTCTTTATGGACCTTGCTTTTGCGCACTGGTCCAAATAATTTGGTTGAGGGGGGATTATGGTGTGGGGGTTGTTCTTCAGGGGTTGAGTTTGGCCCCTTAGTTCCAGTGAAGGGAATTCTTAAGGCGTCAGCATACCAAGACATTTTGGACAATTTCATGCTCCCACCTTTGTAGGAACAGTTTGGGGATGGCCCCTTCGTGTTCCAACATGACTGCGCTCCAGTACACAAAGCAAGGTCCATAAAGACATGGATGAGCGAGTTTGGGGTGGAGGAACTTGACTGGCCTGCAAAGAGTCCTGACCTTAACCCAATAGAACACCTTTGGGATGAATTAGAACGAAGACTGCAAGCCAGGCCTTCTCGTCCAACATCAGTACCTGACCTCACAAATGCTCTTCTGGAAGAACGGTCAAACATTCCCATAGACACCCTCCTAAACCTTGTGGACGGCCTTCCCAGAAGAGTTAAAGCTGTTATAGCTGCAAAGGGTGGGCCAACTTAATATTGAACCCTACGGACTAAGACTGGGATGCCATTAAAGTTCATGTGCGTGTAAAGGCAGGCGTCACAATACTTTTGGTAATATAGTGTATATAATGTTTGGGGGTTCTAAGTAATTTTCTAGCAAAATACTGATTTAACCTCTTGCCTACTGAGCACTTATACCCCCTTCCTTGCCCAGGCCATTTTTCAGCTATCAGCGCTGTCGCACTTTGAATGACAATTGCGCCGTCGTGCTACACTGTACCCATACACATTTTTTTTCTTTTTGTTCACACAAATAGATCTTTCTTTTGGTGGTATTTAGTCACTGCTGGGTTATTTTATTTTTTACAAAAAAAAAAGACCAAGCATTTGTGTTTTTTACTTATTTTCTGTCAGTAAATTTTGTAACTGAGTAATTTTTAGCCTTCACTGACGTGCGCTGATGAGGCAGCACTGATGGGCACTGATAGGCTGAGCTTGTGGGCACTGATGAGGCGGCACTTATGGGCACTGATTAGGTGGCACTGATCAGTGTTGCTAACCTACCAGATTGAAATTTACTGACACAACACCCAAAATTTGCTGGCACAGCCACGTTTTTACTGGCATTTCCAAAAGTTACAAAATTACAGTTTTAAGTGCAATATGCAATTAACAATATGATTTAAGGTAGATAATAAGGCAAAAAACATCTTTCTTATTTTATTTTCGATATAGTAAGTAAGTAGCTCAGGGACAGGACTCAGGAGGGCAAGAATTTAGAATGGGCGGCACACACACACATTAAATTGACTGTCACGGTGACACTGACAGCAGGGTGCATCAGCACAGATGATGCTGACATCTCAGTGACACAACATTTCCCCTCTTGAGTCACAGTGACAGTCTCTCTCCAAGCCAAGCGCTCCCTCCAGTCCACTCCAGTCTAAACAGCACCGACGGTCCCAGTCCCAGCATGCCTTGCTCCCATACCGCAGACACGCACACGAGGCTCTGGCCGCTCTGCTTGGCTCCATTGCATCATGACATCACTCGACATGCTCAGGCACCGCCTCTGTCAGAGCCGCCCGATCACACTGTAGCAGGCACTTGGATGGTCTCAGCCAGCTCCAGACCAAGCCGAGTGTCACAGCCATATTTTTTACTGGCAACTTCTTACTTTTACTGGCATTTACTGGCAGGAGAAAATTGCCTGTTTTTTTACTGGCTGCCAGTAAAAATACTGATGGTTGGCAACACTGGCGCTGATGAGGAGGCACTAATGCTGCACTTATGGGCACTAATAGGTGGCACTGATGAGCACTGATAGGCGGCACTGATGGGCACTGTTAGGTGGGACTGATGAGCACTAACAGGCGACACAGATAGGCGGTACTGTTGGGCACTGATGGGTTGCACTTATGGGCGCTGATTAGGTGGCACTGATGAGGAGGCACTAATATTCCACACTTATGGGGACCAATAGGTGGAACTGATATGTGGCACCGATGAGCACTGATAGGCGGCACTGCTAGGTGGGACTGATGGGCACTAACAGGCGGTACTGTTGGGCACTGATGGGCGACACTGATGGGCATTACTGATGGGCATTGATTGACAGCAGTGATGGGCAGCACTGATAGGCAGCACTGACTGGCATCGCTAATGGGCACTGGTGGCACATGTGGGCAGTGGTGGGCACTGATTGCTTGCATTGGTGGGCAGTGGTGGGCACTGATTTGCGTGACTATATTGCTGTATTGTAATCTGGGCACCGATGATCAGTGCCCTGATTACATTCTTAGATGTCACCCTGCGTGGAGATGCTGCTCATCGGCTCTCCTCGCCACACCCTCTGTCAGTGTGAGGCGAGGAGAGCCGATTACCGGCATCTCTGTGTTTACATGTGACCGGCTGTGATTGGACACAGCCGAACACATGGTTAAAGAGCCGCGAATGCGGCTCTTTACAGAGATCGGGGTCGCGGCGTGTCCTAGCAACACAGCACGCCCGCGATCGCCACGCCGCGCGGGCGCGCGAGAGCGGCCGTTCTGGGACGCCGTCATATGACGGTGGGCGGGCAGCAAGCTGTTAAGCTTGTAAAGAAAAAGTACCAGAAAAGGCCTTGGTCTTCAAGTGGTTAGGGTAAAAAAATGTGTTAGAACCACTTTAAGTTGCCACTTATTTATACACAATTGGTTCAGTGGAGATTATGTATCAAAGTTTTGGCAAAACCCAAGTTTGAAAGAGATTCAAAGGAATCATTTCCAAGTCCTACGGGGAATTTTCTCACTTTGATACAAGCAAACTCCTCACAGTTGATGTAGCAGACTTGAAAATGCTTCACTACAAATCTAATTAGTAACATCCTTCAGGTCAAGGAGTCACGGGGGCCGGCTGGCTCATTCAATGGTGAATTGCACTGATGCAATTAACTCTTGGCGACTGTGACATTTAATAAACATCTGCACAAAGCGCATTACTTCTGTGTAATTACTGCAGGTTCCCACTTAGGTAGTGACATATGTAGGGAATGGCTGCTGGGGGATGTCCAGATCTTCCCCATCGTGTCTCTCACTGGTGCTCTCCTATAGTTATTACACCTTATGGAATTCTAACATGCACATATAAGCCTAGTTAAGCTTGTTAGTATCCTTAAAGGGCAACTCCACTTTTGTGTTAACAAAACAAAATAGCAAATAAAATAAAAAAAGGAATATAGCGTATACAATTGCTACACAAGTCATATTGTAATTGAATGTTATTAAAAATGACCTTTCCTTTTCATTCTGCAGCCGCTGTCATTTTCTGTAAAATCCAATATGGCCACCTGGAGGCGCTCTGTACACAGACGGCATACAGAATGTCCCCCCCCCCCTCCTAGAAATGTTATTTCCTGCTTGTGTGATTGGCTCACTGATATTCCCAGAAGTCTGCACTATTTTTTTTTCTTCTATTCTACAAAATATTAACAAAGAAGTTTAAAAGAAAAGGTATGCCATAATCTGACTTGTATGATTAAGGCATACCTTTTCTTTTAAACTTCTTGTTAATATGTTGTAGAATAGAAGAAAAGAAAAAAACTGAATTTGGCATACCTTGCAACAACAAAATGTTGGTGAGATACTCGCAAAGAGAAAATCGCATCTAAAAGGGACGCAGAGCCTGCCACTTTCCCTCACTAGAGCCCTGCAGGTGCTGCAGCTGATTGATAATTATAAAGTCACTCCTATTCACATTCACCCCGCACATGGACATAGAGAAACAAACAGCTAGTTCTTCAGAATAAAAAAAGGTAGAAATCTGCAACAAAGTTTGTTACAATCCCTGCAATGTACAGAGATCACTCAGAGGGGGGAGGGGTTTTTTTTCTCAACAAAAGTGGAGTTACTCTTTAAGATACTGAACAAATTGTGTTATTGCAATGATAAAATAAGCTGCACCTGCACACATTTTAAAGTAAAAATCCCCAAAATCTTCATAACTATAACAGTTTCCACACTTCCTCACAGACCTTTTATTGAAGATAAATCTATTTTCAAAGATAGTAAACTTTTGGCCCTGCAATTACATCCTGATCATTTGCCCCCCTGGCACTTTGTTTATATCCTGATCTTTAATCCCCCTGGCACTTTGTTTACATCCTGATCTTTAATCCCCCTGGCATTTGTTTACATCCTGATCTTTAATCCCCCTGGCATTTGTTTACATCCTGATCTTTAATCCCCCTGGCACTTTGTTTACATCCTAGTCTTTAATCCCCCTGGTACTTAGTTTACATCCTGATCTTTAATCCCCCTGGCACTTAGTTTACATCCTGATCTTTAATCCCCCTGGCACTTAGTTTACATCCTGATCTTTAATCCCCCCTGGTACTTAGTTTACATCCTGATCTTTTGTCCCCCCGGAACTTTGTTTACATCCTGATCTTTAATCCCCCTAGTACTTAGTTTACATCCTGATCTTTTGTCCCCCCGGAACTTTTTTTACATCCTGATCTTTAATCCCACTGGCACTTTGTTTACATCCTGATCTTTTGTCCCCATGATGGCACTTTGTTTACATCCCATTCTTTTGTCCCCATGGCACTTTGTTTACATCCTGATCTTTTGTATCCCCATGGCATTTTGTTTACATCCTAGTCTTTAATCCCACTGGCACTTTTTTTACATCCTGATCTTTAATCCCCCTGGCATCTAGTTTACATCCTAGCCTTTAATCCCCCTGGCAATTTGTTTACATCCTGATCATTTGTCCCAATGGCACTTTGTTTACATCCTGATCTTTTGTGTCCCTATGGCACTTTGTTTACATCCTGATCTTTTGTCCCCATGGCACTTTGTTTACATCCTGATCTCTAATCCCCCTGGCACTTTGTTTACATCCTGATCTTTTGTCCCCACGGCACTTTGTTTCCATCCTGATCTCTAATCCCCCTGGCACTCTGTTTACATCCTGATCTTTTGTCCCCCTGGCCCTGTGTTTACATCCTGCTCTGTATTTTTCCTTGCACTGTTTTTACATTTTTGCTGTAACCCCCTGTGATAGAATTTTGGTTTGTAATCCCCCTGGCCTGGTTTTTACATCCTGTTTTGTAATTCCCTGCCACTGCGTTTACATCCTACTCTGTAATCCCCCTGGCACTGTGTTTACATTTTACTTTGTATTCCCCTGGCACTGCAATTACAGGCTGCTCTGTGATGTCTCTGGCACTGCGCTTACATCCAGCTCTTTAATCCTCCCGGCACTGTGTATATACTTTGCTCTGTAACCCCCTTAGCACTGCGTTTACATCCTGCTCTGTAATCCCCCTTAGCACTGCGTTTACATCCTGCTCTGTAATCCCCCTGGCACAGTGTTGTGTAATCTCCTGGCTATGTGTCACCTTCTCTCCTGTAAGCAATATGTTCTGCTGCTCATTCGGAAGTTCTTATCTAGAAGCTTGTTCAGGGTCAGTGATGTAATGTCATGAAGCACAAGAGTCAGCCAGGCAGCCAGCACTCTCAGAATAAAATGTCAGCAATAGCTACATTATTTCTCCTATTTTTATTTTATTTATTTCAGGTGCTTATATAGCGCTGTCAATTTACACAGCGCTTTACATATACTGTATATTGTATATTCACATCAGTCCCCGCCCTCAAGGAGCTTACAATCTAAGGTCATACATACACATACTAGGGCCAATTTTGACATTAGCCATTCCCAGCATGTCTTTGGAGTGTGGGAGGAAACCGGAGTACCCAGAGGAAACCCCCACAGAACATGCAAAACTCCAGGCCGGTAGTGCCATATAGAAGGTTCTCTTTCAGTAAACCTGTCAGTCACCCCTCATAGTGTCTTTTTCTTCATAGGCTGCAGGGACATGTTCAGATGCATAATTCACTGTGTTAAGTGCATTTATGTGTAGCGGTGCCCCCCGTGGGCGTGGGGTCACTACGTGTTCTAGCATCCACACATTTCACCCTGCTGGTCAGACATCAATTTTGGCGCACTTTCCCAGACAATGAACAGTCTCTTGCTTGTTTTTGTTGTTTTTATTAAGGGATAAAACTTAGATGGGGAAAGGGACATGGGATGCCCAAATGATGAATACTTCTCAATAATAATAAATGTTAGTTGAGTCTAAATTTGACAGGCTCTTCCTCTGCACATCTACTTGAGATCACTTGTTTCACTTCACTGTCCAAACCTAGGTTCCTGTCACCGTTAGCACATGGCTAGGCCTCACTCTGAATAAGTCCTAGCGTTTTCCTAGTAGCCCTTTACAGGCAGGGGTCTGCAGCCCCCTTTGTGGTAGCAACCGTTTTAGTTGAGAAGAATAGATGTGCTAACTGACACTTGGTGGACTATTAATCCCAGCACGTCCAATGCAAATCCTGCCAGCCCTCGTGGCTACAATGACTTGACTCCAAAACAACACCACAGTCTGTCCCGAAAACAACAAAAAGAAGACCAATGAAGCTGCCTACTAAACACAGGGGAATATGAGCGTCTAAACGGTTTGCCTCCTACCTGCTCAAATTAAACACCTGTCTATATCCTCATCCCTGATTATGAATCGTGATCAGATCACATATCACAGGGTGATGATCCTCTGAACTTAAGGCCCCTTTCACACATGCGGACCGTATATCCGTATTTCATCCATCCGTTTTCGGATGAAATACGGACATACATGCATCCCTATGGGATAGCGGGTGTCAGCGGATGTACATCCGCAAACACCCGATGTCGTCCGGCTCCACTCTCGTCCGATTCTGCGGACGGAAGAAAATCCTATTTTTCTATCCGTCTGCAGAGCGGATCGGAGGAACACGGACAGACGGTCCGTGTTCCTCCGATCCCCCATAGGAGAGAGCGGAGATCTGACAGGGCGGTCCCTGCACAGTGTGCGGGTCCCGCCCTGTCATCCGCCGGCTCAGCTGGGGAAAACGGAGCAATCCCCGCTGAGCAGCGGATGTTCACGGGATGGATCAACACGGATCCGTCCCGTGTGAAAGGGCCCTAACTAACAGCATACAAAAAATATTGGAAAAAAGGTTCCAGACAGCAGTTTTTCAATGAGGACCCACTGATATATTGTGTTGATTAACTTTATTGAAAAACCCTTGGGTATAAAAATACATATATAAACAAAGTAACTACAATTGAAAAAAGACTATTCCTCCCTCCAGCCAATGATAAAAATAAGTCAGACGTCTTACAGGGAACATGGGTGGCCATCTTGCCTTATACACACACTTCTCTCAATCACTCGTCTTGCATACACATACAGACAATAGTCTTAGACCCGAGTCTAATGGATACATTTTAGCCAAAGCTGCTCAGATGCATTGGGAATAGACTAAAAGTCCATGGGCTTATGATCAGAACAACTGTCTGTATTAAGTCTGCATAATAGGCGAGAAGTCCACCCGTAGTATCGACCTAGAAATATCAGTTGTAAACCGACATCCATGCAATGTATCACTGTTAAATACGGGAGTCAGCGATTTGTGACCTGTCGGATCCGAGTCCACTGATGTTTTCCATATAATAACATATATTGATCGCTCACGGTTTAGGCGTCTTGATCTGGTTGACTCTCGATCCACGGATGTCCCGTGCTGCTGCCGTCTCCTTGCTAATCACAAAACCGCGCTGGGAACCATGCACTCCAAGCGGTATTGGTTCCTCCAAATGAAGTATAGGGTAAGTCGCAAGGTTCAAAATCAGCCGACTGGGCAGTGTCCAAAGGCTATATAAACGATGATGTGACAAGCCACTTTCGGAGGACAGTGGGAAGAGAGAATCTCTGTTGAGTTAGCGGTTATGGTCAATCCAAAAGGTGGAGATATATAGGGGTGGTTCCAGGCTTTTGGTGGGCATCCAGAGGTCCCAGCCACTACTCACATAGTGGCAAGATGCTTACGCATTTCACAGGTTTCCTCAGAGCATCTGAGCCTCAGAGCCTCTGGCTCCACATCCAAATCCTGGCATGTCTCTCCCAGAGCTTTACACTGTGCTTCTCACTCACCGACCCCAGCATGGATCCCTCCTGAATGACTTTCCTGGCAGTGCTCCCAAGTGTCCTCTTCCTGCTCTCAATGATCATGACACCTCTCAATGACCATGTAGAGAGAGGCTCCCTCCCAGCTCCCAAGCTCCAGGTCTGAGTTCACCCCCCCCCCCCCAAGAAAGGTGGTTCCCTCAGAACACAACAGTCTAACACTCCATCATTCAGGTCTTCTACCCGACAACTCCTCCCACAGCAGGCTGACCATGGGTATATGTATAGGAGGCCTGCCCCCTGCCAATCCTAGTTGGGGATTTGTCAAGGCTCCCACATACACCCCATGTCACTCCAGCTCTCTGCCCTGCCTCTTTTCCAGAACCTACTGAAAACCAAAGGAGGTGCCCAAGAGCTGAAGCACATGTCAGTCACCTGCTGCTACACTAAACCACTCCCCTGCCAGCAGATCATAGGCCTGCCTAAATTTACATGCGCTGACAGTACAAAACAAATTTGTGTATACAAGACATGGTGAGGATGTTGTGGGGGACAAACTGTGTGGCAGACTGCTGGCAGAATGTTTTATCACCACATGAGTGGTACAGAGAGGCAGAGTAGCAGCCATCTCCTCATACGTGACATCGCCACTGTTGCTGACTGGTGTTGCCACCTGAACATTGGGGAGAACACCACTGTTGTTGACTGGTGTTGCCACCTGATCATTGGGGAGAAGGCCACTGTTGTTGACTGGTGTTGCCACCTGATCACTGGGGAGAAGGCCACTGTTGTTGACTGGTGTTGCCATCTGATCATTGGGGAGAATGCCACTGTTGTTGACTGGTGTTGCCACCTGATCATTGGGGAGAATGCCACTGTTGTTGACTGAGATTGCTGCCTAATCATTGGGGAGAACACCACTGTTGTTGACTGAGATTGCTGCCTGATCATTGGGGAGAATGCCACTGTTGTTGACTGTCGTTGCTGTCAGATCGTTGGGATGAACACCACTGTTACAGATTGTTGTTGCTGCTTGATCATTGCGGAGAACACCACTGTTGTTTACTAGTGTTGCCACCTGATCGTTGGGGAGATTGCCACTGCTGTTGACTAATGTTACCGCCTAGTTATTGGGGAGAATTCCACTGTTGTTGACTGATGTTGCTGCCTGATTATTGGGAAGAATTCCACTGTTGTTGACTGGTGTTGCGGCCTGGTTATTGGGGAGAACGCCACTGTTGTTGACTGACATTGTTGCCTAAACATTGGGGAGCATGCCACTGTTGTTGAGTGTAGTTGCTGCCTGATCGTTGGGGTGAACACCACTGTTGCATACTGTTGTTGCCACCTGATCATTTGGGGAGAAGGGTACTGTTGTTGACTGGCATTGCCGCCTGATAATTGAGGAGAATGCCACTGCTGCTGACTGATGTTGCCACCTGATTGTTGGGGGGAATGCCACTGTTGTTGACTGCCATTACCTCCTGATTATTGGGGAGAATGCCACTGTTGCAGACTAGCGTTGCCACCTGATCATTGGGGGAGAATGCCACTGTTGCTGACTGGTGTTGCCACCTGATCATCGGGGAGAATACCACTATTGTTGACTGGCGTCACCACCTAATCGTTGGGGAGAACGCCACTGTTGCTGACTGGTGTTGCCACCTGATCATTGGGGAGAATACCACTATTGTTGACTGGCATCACCACCTAATCGTTGGGGAGAACGCCATTGTTGCAGACTGGTATTGCCACCTGATCGTTGGGGAGAATGTAGTTGACTGGTGTTGCTGTCTAATCATCGGGGAGGACGCTGGTGCCACTGATCTTACTGAGCTGCTACTGGAGAATGAAATGCGAGAAATTGACCACCCAGGAGTTAGTGAGAGGCCTCTGGCCAAACCCTGCCATACCATATTAAAGAAGAACAGTACTGTTCGCTTGGGAGACAGTGCAGGCTCCCATACCCAGGTTTGGAGGAACTTTATCTGGGCGCTCTAAGATTACCAAGCTATTATCAAAGCATTGCCCTTAGATAGCACCTTCCTAGATATATAGAGTTTAGGGATCACTTTTCTGGTCTGTCTGCTTGTTACAAACTGTATACTCTATTTTGGTACTATTTTATACAGTATGTGAGGGGCAGTTGATGTTTCCATTTGTTTGGTTATGATAGTATTCTATATATTATTGTAATAAATGTCCTCTCTTTAGCCTGGGTGTGTTGCAGAGGGTGGTGCAGCTTACAGAGTCATAAGAACAGGGGACCTGAGAAAACAGCGGCTCCTTTGGGGGTAAGTGCTACAACAAAATAAGATTTGACATCGACAGGAAACCCTACCGTTGCTACCTGATCATTTGGGAGAACGCCACTGTTGCAGACTGGTGTTGCCACTTGATCGCTGGGGAGGACACCACTGTTGTTGATTGACATTGCCGCCTGATCATTGGGGAGAATGCCACTGTTGTTGACTGACGTTGCCACCTGATTATTGGGGAGAATGCCGCTGTTGCAGACTGGTGTTGCCACCTGATCGTTTGGAGGAGAACGCCACTGTTTTTGACTGGCATTACCACTCGATCATTGGGGAGAATGCCACTGTTGCTGACTGGCATTGCCACCTGATTATTGGGGAGAATGTCACTATTGTTGAATGGCGTCACCACCTGATCGTTGGGGAGAATGCTATTGTAGTTGACTGGCGTTGCTGTTTGATCATTGGGGAGGACGCTGGTGCCACTGATCTCACTGAGCTGCCAATGGAGAATGGAAGGAGACAAGTTGACTACCCAGGAGTTGGTGAGAGGCCTCTGGGCAAACCCTGCCACACCCTATTAAAGAGGAACAGTACTGTTCGCTTGGGAAACAATGCAGGCTCCCATACCTGGGTTCGGAGGAACTTCTGAATGTTCCAATGGCTGATTCGGTCCCCACCATACTTGCCAGTAAGGCGAGAGTTTTACAAAGACTGCTAAGCTATTATCTTAGCACTGCCCTTAGACAGCACCTTCCTAGATATATAGAGTTTAGGGATCACTTTTCTGGTCTGTATACTCTGCTTTCGTACTCTTTTATATACAGTATTTGAGGGGCGATTGCTGTTTTAATTTGGTTATGGTTTTGTGGTACAGCTTACAGAGTCGTGGAAACAGGGGACCTGAGAAAACAGCGGCTCCTTTGGGGGTAAGCGCTACAAGAATAAAATGATTTGGCGATGACCAGAAACCAAATGCCCGCAGATGCTTGCGATCACCGATTAATAAGAGAGGAGGTGACTTCGGAGATTTACAGAACCCGTTACTTTACTTTGCTCTCACAGGGAAAAGGACGGATATATACACCACAGATATCTTTTTAATCTGTTTAATAATTTACAACCTTTGTGCAATTGGTCTGTCACAGGAGAGCAACTAGTCCTTGATGAATGCCTGATACACACACACAAACAACACGAGGCGTACAAGATGCAGTAGGTGCCGGTGTCTCTTTGTGCGCTCGGCTCATCTGTTCTCTCTGTTTGGCTGTTTTATGCCCCTGTTGTGAGTTATGCTCAAGCCGGAGTGGTAATTAAGCAAAATAGTCATCAAAGACATATTTTAATGTGATGCGCACAGGCAAAGTACTGATGTGAAATTACTTTTCTTTCTATCTACGTAATAAATGATTGAAACCTTGAATAAATTAAATCTTAATACAATTTTGAGTTGGCTGAGATTTAAATGGCACCGCTGACGGGTGCCAGAGGAATAAAAGAGGCCTATGGTGGTGGTTTGAGCAGTGGGCTGGAAATGATGTTCTTCCCTCGGCCAATAAGATGCATGATTGCTTTTGATGCCGAGTCTTTTAGCTGATGTGGAGAAAATTGAGGGGGGGAAAGTGAGCTACAAGAGCAGATAACGTTAAAGTTTATTGACAGAGCGTAATCCCCCGGCAGGTCCAGGAAACTGTCAGAAGGAGGCACATCGTTGTTGAATAATAATGGCTCATTCTCCGGCTTCTTTCTTCCACTAATGGCTATAATTGCTCAGAATAACAATTCAGCGTCGAGGCCTCATTTTCTGGTGTTTAATAAAGATTTCCTGCTCAGAATAAGAAAAGCTTGGCAGGGTAGGAAGACGTTCCAGTGGACCTAGACTGCATTAAAGTGTATCTATATGCCAAAATGTAAAATCCTGTCTTCATTTCTGCATCATATTCCAATTATTTCCATTCTCCTCCTATTACTCTGAACCATCTTGAAGTTTGTAAACTTACTTTGTGAAGATCCCACACATTTCCTTCCTTGAATTCTGTCAATTGTAATTTTTAATAACGCAGTGCCATATTGCAACAAATGGTCTGGTCAAGAAGATGATAAATCTTCTGGAGATCAAGTGGTTAAATAACAGTTCCCCTGGCCTCCATGAGTTCAACACCAGGGCCTAGGGACAGAGAGGGGAGCATCTACCCATTTTTGGGAGCAGGTGGAGTATTCCTCTGTGCCGGGTTTCCCAACAATTAAATTAGAATTCTAGCTACTTCTTCAGTCTTAATGGGGCCCCAGGATTTTTAATGGCAGCCATGTGTTATGTGCTATGACATTGTTGATGATATGAAATGAACGTGTGATCATACAGTGGATCTCCTTTAAATCTATGCTGCCAATATGCCTGAAATCCTGGAACAGATGCTGTATAGATGGACAAGAAACCTTTGGCATTTGGTCATGTGATCTCTGTTGTAGGTGAAGATCAACTGAACTGAATTGTGAGATGGTAAAGCTGCCCATTCCTCTTGGCAAAAAGCCTCCAGTTCCTGTAAATTCTCGGGCTGTCTTGCATGAACTGCACGTTTGAGATCTCCCCAGAGTGGCTCAATGATATTGAGGTCAGGAGACTGAGATGACCACTCCGGAACCCTCACTTTATTCTGCTGTAGCCAATGACAGGTTGACTTGGCCTGGCTGATGAATGCAAATGTTCCTCCAGTATTTTTTGATAACAGACTGCATTCATCTTGCCATCAATTTTGACCAAATTTCCCATGCCTTTGTAGCTCAAACATCCCCAAAACATCAGCGATCCACCTCCGTGTTTCACAGTAGGAATGGTGTACCTTTCATCATAGGCCTTGTTGACTCCTCTCCAAATGTAGTGTTTATGGTTGTGGCCAAAAAGCTTAATTTTGGTCTCATAACTCCAAATTAATTTTTGCCAGAAGGTTTGAGGCTTGTCTCTGTGCTGTTTGGCATATTGTAAGTGGGATACTTTGTGGCATTTGCGTAGTAATGGCTTTCTTCATGGCGACTCGACCATGCAGCCCATCTTTCTTCAAGTGCCTCCTTATTGTGCATCTTGAAACAGCCACACCACATGTTTTCAGAGAGTCCTGTATTTCACCTAAAGTTATTTGTGGGTTTTTCTTTGCATCCTGAACAATTTTCCTGGCAGTTGTGGCTGAAATTCTAGTTGGTCTACTTGACCATGGTTTGGTTTCAACAGAACCCCTCATTTTCCATTTCTTGATTAGAGTTTGAACACTGCTGATTGGCATTCTCAATTCCTTGGATATCTTTTTATATCCCTCTCCTGTTTTTTACAGTTCAACTACCTTTTCCCGCAGATCCTTTGACAATTCTTTTGCTTTCCCCATGACCCAGAATCCAGAAACGTCAGTGCAGCACTGGATGAAAGATGCAAGGGTCTGTCAGGAGTCTAGAAACTCATTGACCTTTTATACACACACTAATTACAAGCAAACAGATCACAGGTGAGGGTGGTTACCGTTAATAGCCTTTCAAACCCCTTTGTGTCAACTTGTGTGCATGTTATCAGGCCAAAATCACCAGGGTATGTAAACCTTTGATCAGGGTCATTTGGGTAGTTTTTGTTGTGATTATGACTTAAAAAGAGTAAACACAGTTGATTGATAATAAATGGCTTCAGCCGAACACTAACCATGAGTGAAAGAAAAGTTTTTGAATTCATATTCTCTGAAAATTGGCCAAGAAATCATAAATTCTGCCAGGGTATGTAAACTTATGGGCACAACTGTGTGTGTGTGTGTATATATATATATATATATATATATATATATATACAGTTGTGCTCATAAGTTTACATATCCTAGCAGAATGTATGATTTCTTGGCTGTTTTTCAGAGAATATGAATTTATTATCAATCAACTGTACATATATATATTTAGAGAGAGAGAGAGATTTTTGGTCCAGTGGCTCAGGAGGGAGCCTGGAGTTGTGCTTTATTTTCAGGAGATTGATAGATATGTTGATTGATTAGAAGGGTTCACTTTAACATTTTTGCTAAACAAAAATGGAAGCGATGCCCTCCAGCAATCTATAAGAAGGCGCCTATACCATGCTTTTCCTTGGCATCAGATTTTATAAATGAGCACCTGTGAGTCGTGTTTTATTAGGGTGCCATTCCGTCAATGTAGATGACATGCTACAGTATGTACATACAATCCATACTGTACATTCAGAATGGTAGCCAGAAGCCACAAGATCATCATGCACCATGCAAACAAAGCATCCAGCATATCTCCATCAACTCTTCATATAAACAAAGTTTCAACACCAGGTGTAATGGGGCGTACACACGGTCGGACTTTTCGGCTACAAAAGTCCGACGGACCAAATCCGGCGGACAATCCGATCGTGTGTGGGCTTCACCGGACTTTCAGCGGACTTTTCCAGTCGCAAATCTGACGGACTTTAGATTTAGAAACTTGCTTCAAATCTTTACGTCGTAACTCCGCCGGACCCAGAAATCCCCTCGTCTGTATGCTAGTCCGACGGACAAAAACCGACACTAGGACAGCTATTGGCTACTGGCTATCAACTTCCTTATTTTAGTCCGGTCGTACGTCATCACGTACGAATCCGTCGGACTTTGGTGTGATCGTGTGTAGGCAAGTCCGGTCGTTAGAAAGTCCGTTTAAAGTCCGCCAAAAGCCCGTCGAAAGTCCGTCGGACAGGCTGTCGGACTTTTGTAGCCAAAAAGTCCGATCGTGTGTACGCCCCATAAGACTTTTTTATCTTTGTAGTAATACTGGCAGGTGATCCCTCCCCAGTGCCATCACTCACCACCATCATATAATAGCCTCAAACAGGGACGGTATTAGGGGTGGGCAGGAGGGGCAGTTGCCCTTGGCGCAATGGTTTACTGTAGGGATGGGGCGCTTCCTTTTGCAAAGCTGACAGGAGTAGTGATGGCAGCAGTGATCTTTACAAGTGAGTGACTGCTGGGTGTAGGATCCCCCAAGCTCGCGCATCATGAATGAGGCCCATGGGTGCTGGATGACCTTGTACCAGCACTGGCCTCATATACATATGTTCCAAATAGTGATAGGTCACCACCTGCAGGGTCATCAAGATGCACAATCATGACAATGTTGATCATCTGCTGGAGGTGGTGACCTTGTCACTATTTGGATCATATAAAACTTGCATGCCTTTTTGACCTCTGAGTATCTGAGGTCATTATATGGTGGTTGGTGTCACTATGTACATGAGAGGGATCCCCTTCCAATTATTGATATGCAGTTAAGGGAGTCTCACTCCTACCACTGCAACTTTGTTTATAGCCAGAGTGAAGGGTTTTATATATTGGTCCTTGTTGCTAGCTGCAAATATTCCACAGATTTTTTATAATACTAGTGCTGACTTCTTTTGGAATTTGTTTTTATATCTCAGCCAACTGCCTTCACTGCCTGTCTCTTTTAGTCCTCAGACCATAAATTTTTAATAAAATGGATTATATTTTCTTATTTTCAGTGCAGGCGCAGACAGGAAATAATAGAGGGGAAAGGGAATGTGAAGGATAAATGCAGATTTTTTTTTCTTTCCAAGTTGCTATGTTGGCAGGCATCTGGAAAATAAAAGAAATAGCAGTTATATAATGTGTGTAAAAAAAAAGATGTGTATATATATATATATATATATATATATATATATATATATATATATATATATATATATAAAAGGCAGGTTTCATCCACTCACCGGCTTGCATACAATTTTGGGGCAATTTTTAGACATTTTGCCAAGGCACCCCTGAAGAAACCTTAAGGGACCCCAGGGTGCCTGGGCAACCTGGTTGCTCTAGTGATATAAAGATCTGTATAGAGGAATCAAAATGTCCTTCCTGCTGCTGGTGATCCCTCTAGTGATATAAAGATCTATATAGAGGAATCAGGACCTCCCTCCTTTTCCTGGTGATCCCTCTAGTGATATAAAAATCTATATAGAGGAATCAGGACCTCCTTCCTTTTCCTGGTGATCCCTCTAGTGATATAAAGATCTATATAGAGGAATCAGGACCTCCTTCCTCCTGCTGGTGATCCCTCTAGTGATATAAAGATCTATATAGAGGAATCAGGACCTCCTTCCTTTTGCTGGTGATCCCTCTAGTGATATAAAGATCTATATTGAAGAATCAGGACCTCCTTCCTCCTGCTGGTGATCCCTTTAGTGATATAAAGATCTATATTGAGGAATCAGGACCTCTTTCCTCCTACTGGTGACCCCTCTAGTGATATTATCAGGGATGGGCTCTCAGCCCTCCCTTCTCAGTGCTCAGGTTACTCAGCTGTCAGTTAATTGCCAGGACTCATCGTTCCACAGCGGCTCACCTGGTGATCATTTCCTGCTTCTCCATCCAGCCTACAGCCAGCCCCTTCTAGCTATTGAAACTGCCTGGTTCATTTCTTCCGTGCCTTCACCTTGGTCAAACATATCTGGAGACTCTCTGCTGTGTTCCTGTTGAAGACTTGCCTGGCTGACTTCCCTTTTGCTTCCTGATCCCGCCTGCTGCCTCCGACTACGCTGATCTCTGACTTCCTGATTTACTGGCTTGTTTTGACTACCCGCTTTGGCTACCGTACCCTGGCTATGTTTTAAATATTGTGAAATATCCTAAGATAGACTTCTGCGCTACTAAAGTGAAAAAGTGTAACAATTATGTATGTGATGCTGCAAAATCAAACATTAGTGAACACCACTCACTATCTATGAATTAAAAATAACACAATCCAGATCAACTGTGTCTGTGATTCCGCGCAAAACTTCTAAATAAATTGATTAATTAGTAAACGATCAAAGAATAAATACATTAGGTGATAATATACTAAAATTATAAATCCACCATTACTAGCAGTGATTATGTATATGATAGTCCATAGGTAAATAAAATGTGACTCCAGTGCCGATCAATCAAGTGAAATAAATACATAATAAAAATATGTGAAATGTGACATCAAAAAAGTGCAGGTGCGTTGATAGGAGATCTGGTGACTTTCGTGGTATTGGATACCCACTAAGGGCTCCCAGAACTCTCACCTTGTTGACACAATAAAAGTGCCTTTATGTAACCATTCAGGGCTGTGCTCGTTCCGGTCCGATCGGTGTTGTTGTTCCGATGCGTCTATGGGGAGACAGCGCTCCCTCCGTTATATGGACTCCACATATAGGGGATAATCAGAAGGAGGGCACTCCAATAGAGTAATAATGTTATAGCCAACAA
This sequence comes from Aquarana catesbeiana, assembly GCF_042186555.1. Taxonomy (NCBI): domain Eukaryota; kingdom Metazoa; phylum Chordata; class Amphibia; order Anura; family Ranidae; genus Aquarana; species Aquarana catesbeiana. The sequence continues at coordinate 11,997,298 of NC_133331.1, forward strand.
ATTTTATTAAAAATATTTGCTTACATAAAAATAAATGCAGTAGCGTTGAAACAGCGGTGTAAACAGCATGATTTCAATCCCCGCTAGGGCAATAACTTCTCCGCAGGATGTGGAAACCTATTGAGTACAATGAAGAGTCTCTGTTGAAGACTTGCCTGGCTGACTTCCCTTTTGCTTCCTGATCCCGTCTGCTGCCTCCGACTACGCTGATCTCTGATTTCCTGATTTACTGGCTTGTTTTGACTACCCGCTTTGGCTACCGTACCCTGGCTATGTTTTAAATATGTTTACTATTTGTACCATTTTACCATTATATTCAAAGGTGTGCTTTTAACTGCATTTTTTGTCTCCGTCTGATTCATGGTTCCTGACAAGATATAAAGATCTATATTTTTTTTTTTTTTTGAAAAAGTTTTTTATTATGCACAACAAGTATACATATCACTCATATTACACATATTCCATATGTTCCATTAGCATAGAAATTCCAGAAATATAACAGTCATATTGCAGGTTTAACATATGTCCTTCTCAGCATCAATTCTGTCCTATGATAGTATACACGTGCATTTTTTTTAACAATGCACCCTCCCTCCCCTCCCCTCCCCCCTTCTTCCCCCGGGATGTCTGAATTTCGATATTTTTGCCCATTCTCAAGAAACAAGAAACCCCTATCTAGCCCACCTAGGAAGGGAAGCAAAACAGTCTATTAGCATCTCTCCAGAATTTTAACTTTATCTCTAGTACAACATACTAGGGCGTCTCTACATCCAGAGTATTTTCAGAGTCTATCCACCTAAACCAAACTTTCCTAAACTTCTTGGTAGCCCCTCTAGCCTCGTAAGTCATTTTATACAGCATTAAATCCGCGTTTATTATTTTAATCCACATCCCTAGCGTCAATTGTTCCCCATGTATCCATCTCCTTGCTATGAGCTTTTTAACACCAAAATACAGGATCCTTAGAAACAATTTAGTGTGGGCATTCAACTCCTCTTGATCAAAAATCCCAAGTAAACACCGCATAGGAGAGCAAATATTCGGTAAAGCAAACTTATCTGATATAAATTCAGTGACCTGAGACCATAACGGTCTCACTTTCATACATTCCCACACCATATGTGCAAATGTGCCCTCCTCCTTCCCACATTTATGACATATAGCAGAGTCCCTTCTATGCATTCGGTGTAATCTGGTCGGTGTGTAGTATTGTTGGTGTAGATATCTATATTGAATCATTCTGTCCGTGGAGGAGACAACAGACACCAAAAAAGTGTCCAGTACCTCCTGCCATAGCTCCTCCGACAACTCCGGGACGATCACCTCCCATCTCTCCCTGGCCTTGGAGGTCAGAGCTACCTGACCTGGACCCACTGCTCCGTAATATCTGGAAATCCTCTTTGACTCATCTGGGTCAATCAGTACTCTTTCCAGGTCTGTATTCTGTACACGAATCTCAGACCCTCCGAACTGAGTGTATGCTGCGTGCCTCAATTGTGCATATCGGAAGAGCCAAGACCTCGGCACTCCAAATTGCTCACGCAACTGGGTAAACGTGCACAAACGACCATCACTACAAATTTGGTGTAGGTATTTAATACCGTATTTTGCCCATAACCCTGGGCCATCAGAGAGTTTCATAAACTCTCCCAATGATCGATTGTACCACAAAGGACTGTTGGGAGATAGCCATAGGGGTTCATCACCCCGTCGCTGAGAGCACAGGTGAAAAACCTTTCCCGGTAACGCCATCACCGAGCCTATCTTCCTACCTGGAACTCCCCTCCTATATAAGACATTCTGCAGGGTCTCCTGTGATGTGGCAATTGCAGCCTTCAACAAGGCAGTGGCATTAGATGTCTGTGGAGACAACCGCCAGTGCAGGAAAGAGAGCTGTGAGGCCATAAAATAGGAGCGCAGATCCGGAAGGGCAAGTCCCCCAAATGTAACTGGTAGTTTCAAAACCTTTAAAGAGACCCTGGGAGCTTTAGACCCCCACAAGAAACTTACAATAATGGAGTCAATATTCCTAAAGATCCGCAATGTCACGAAGACCGGGGAGTTCGAGAGAATATATAGAAACTTTGGCAGGAAGATCATCTTGAATAGATTTATCCTTCCCATCAAGGTGATCGGTAAATTCTGCCATCTTTGAGCTTTTTCCCGAAACTTCCCCACAATTGGCGACAAATTGGTCTCCAGGAACTTGGAAATGGGGAGTTGAATCTCAATTCCCAGGTATCTGAAAGATGGAGATAATGGAATGGGGCATCCCAGTGGAACAGTCACCCCCTCATCTATAGGGAAAAGAGAAGATTTTTTCCAATTTATACGGAATCCAGAGTAATCTCCAAACTTCTGTATCAGTCGGAAAGCCTCCAGAAGCGAGGGTCCTGGATCCTGCAGATATAGCAGCATGTCATCTGCATAGAGTGACACTCGCTCCTCAAAATCCCCGATCCTCAATCCAGTCAACTGTGAACTAGACCTCAGCTGTACCGCTAAGGGCTCAATGGCCAGGGCAAACAGTAGGGGTGAAAGTGGACACCCCTGCCTGGTGCCCCGAAAAATGGGAAAGGGATCCGATATAATACCATTGACCCGTATTCTAATCAATGGGTCCGTATACAACAGCCGGACCCATGAGATGAACACTGGGCCAAAACCATAAGACTTCATCAATTGAAACAAATACGGCCACTCAACCGAGTCAAAGGCCTTCCTTGTATCCAAAGAGGCCACCACCCTAGTCCCGGAGTTGTCGTGGACCGCCTGAAGATTCAAGAAAAGCCTCCTGATATTCATCTGAGTGCACCTACCCTGAATAAATCCCGTTTGGTCTGCGTCCACCAGCTTAGGAATGACTGACTGCAGCCTTCCTGCAATTATTTTGGCCAGTATCTTTGTATCAACATTCATCAGCGAGATCGGGCGGTAAGAATCACATTCCCGAGGATCTTTCCCCCCTTTAGGTATCAGGACTACCAAGGCTTCCCTCATAGAAGGGGGCAACCCACCGCCCATCCTAGCCTCATTTAACACTCTAAGCAAGCGGGGAGCTAATCCATAACGATAGGTGCAATACCACTCTGATGGGAAGCCATCCAACCCAGGGGATTTTCTAGGGGGGAAGGAGGCAATCGCCTCCTCCACCTCCTCTACTGTAATGCCGGCCTCCAAAGCAATGCTGTCGTCCTCCTCCAATTTAGGGAGATCAATGTCCGCTATATACGTTTCCACTGTTTCTGACCCCAGAGGAGCACAAGACTTGTATAATTCTTTATAAAAAAGGACAAAAGTGTTCAAAATATCCGCCGAGTCACAGACCTCCAACTTATTGTCGTCGAAAACCGATTTAATATGTACCGGAACGTATTCCGGCCTTGCCAAGTATGCCAGCAATCTGCCATTCTTGTCACCAAATTCAAACAAACGCCGACGTTGAGCGAGGCCAAGCTTCGTAGTATGATCTGTCAGTGCTGTCTTATACTCCCGTGTTGCCATCCGCAATGTCATCAGCCTCTCTTCAGTAGGATCTCTGACATACTCTGCCTCCGCCTGAGAGACCTCTGTTTCCCTATGCTGTAGTGTGGAGGCCAACTGCTTCTTAAATCCCTTTACTTCCGCCATGAACACCCCTCTCAATGTGGCCTTAAAGGCCTCCCACTGAAGCAAAAAGGACCCGGAACCGGCATTATCAGCCCAGTAATGTTTGATGGCCTCTGTGCACTTAATTGTTACATATTCTTCCTGAAGCCAACTGGCTTCCATCCGCCAGAGTCGCAACCCAGGCTTCGGTCCCAGATTAAGTTCCAACAGCATAGGGGAATGATCAGAGAGAGCCCTAGGCAGATAAGACATCTTCTGGACTAATGGCATGCCCTCCCCCTCCGTTAGGATAGTGTCTATTCTGGAGAGTGTCTTGTGCGTTTCGGAGTAGCAGGAGTATTCCCTAGTCTCAGGATGATGAAACCGCCAGACATCTCTAAAGCCATGAGCAGACATCCATCCCGCCAGTGGGGCAGGAGCACCCCCCGTCCCTCCCAACCTGTCCAACACTGAATCAGAGACTGAGTTAAAGTCCCCCAATATGAAGATCCTCCCTTCCGCTACCTCATATGTATCCTTCATCATATCATCCAGATGAGTTAGCGCAAAGGGAGGAGGAACATAGAGATTCACAAATGTCAATGTCATGTTCATCACTTTCAAAACAAGTATCACATATCGCCCTTTAACATCTGTTCTTACTGTTTGAATGGATATGGGCATGGCCTTGGTGACCAAAGTAGAGACTCCCCTCGCATACGAGGAGTAGCTGGAATGATATGCCCCAGCAATGTGAGCCCTTTTTAAAGAGAGAAGCCTGGAGCCCTGCAGATGAGTCTCCTGTAGGAGTATCAGGTGAGGTTTGTATTTTTTTATATACTCAAACACCAAGGAGCGTTTGAACTTAGCATTTAGGCCTCTGACATTCCAGGCCATAACCCTCAAGTTTACCTCCATGGCAGATATGAAAAAGCAAAGAAAAGAGTCAAGTGGAGATGTTTCCTCCACCCCTGGATATAATCCTCTGTAAGAACGGGCTTCCAGGCTTCTCCCCTCACACATATTCCCCTACACTTAATACCTTGGGCAGTACCTAATGCAGAATCCACAAGTAAAGACAATCCCATCTGTGCATTAACATAGACCCTTTGTCCCAAATAACATCCCAACTGCCCCCACCCCCCTCCCCGCACCCAGCCCCAACATGCCAGGCACTTTTTTCCCATAACCTGAAATTAAGTAGGTAACAGAGATGCGACTCAAAAAACCGTCACAGGAAACCAGTCGCCAAAAGGGCGGCCAGTTCTACCCGTATTGTTCAAGAGCCGTTCACCTGCTATTGAACAAAAAGGGCAAAAACAGTAAACACAGTCTACTAATAGAAAAATATATTGCCTAGAGCATCTTGCAGACTTAGCATATATTGCTGGCAATTGACATAAACAGTCCCAATATCAGTAAAAAAACTCTTTCTTTTTTTTTTCTCCTCTTTCTCCCCCCTTTCCCCCCTTTTTTCCTCCTTTTCCTTCTTCTTCCCCCCCCCCTCAAAAACAGTACTAGGGGGTATGGAAAAAAACCATGCAGTTCCCTAGATTATGAGTCCCATAGGAGGATCAGCAAGCTAGTATGTCCGTGCAAATATAGATGTATCTTCCATATTTGTGCAATATCAAGCACGACTCTAAATGACAACCTTGAGAGAGTAATGCAGGGGGCAAAAGAACTCTTTACTCCCATCTTTCAGTGCACATGCCCCTCCTCCTCCTCTCAGCATGTGCACCAAAAAACTTTTTCTATATTTCCTCCTTCCCCTTCCCCCTCGGTAGGAGAAACCTGAACATCCCCTTACCCTCTCTCTTTATTTTTACAAAACCATATTAGGAGGTAATGGCAAAAAAAGAAAAAAAAAAGAAAAAACTTAATCAAAACAAAAAACGTTCAGTTCCCCAGATTATGTGTCCCATGGGAGGATCAGCAATCTGGTATGTCCGTGCCAATGTAAGTGCATCTTCCATATCTGTGTAATATCAAGCACTGCTGAAAATGTCATTCTTGAGGGACTGATGCAGGGATACAAAAACCTTTCCCTCCCATGTTTCCAGTATGTATGCAAAAAAAACGTAGGAGAAACCTGAAAATCAGTTTAGGTTGGTCTGAAGGAAATGATCGAAAAGGAAAGAAAAAAACAACACAAAACCCCCCCCCTCTGTTTTTTTTCACAAGAGAAAAAAACACCAAGGTTCTTCTGACATTTCTTCTTTGGGTCTCCAAACTAGTGATGTCTCCTCAGGACTCACTCACGGTCGGTTGGGAGAGACTCTATTTCGTTGGCGACCCCGTGTATCCAACCACTCTGAGGCCTCCGTAGGATTGTTGAAGAAATATACTTTCCCATTATCCACCACCCTCAATTTGGCAGGGTAGAGCATGCTGTATATCAGGCTAAGATCCCTTAATCTCTTCTTTACAGGATGAAAGGAAGCCCTCTGCTTCTGTGTAGTTGCAGAAAAGTCAGGGTATATTGATATACGGCATCCATCGATCGTTAACTCAGGGCCTGTTCGGGCTCCCCGCAGAATATTTTCCCGGTCACGGAAGTGCAGTACTTTTGCAATCATTGATCTAGGGGGGGCTCCCTTTGGAGGTGCTCGTCCTGGGATGCGGTGTGCCCTTTCAATGGCAAACAAACTTGTAAAGGTATTAGAAGGCATATGTTCCAGCAACCACTTCTCAAGGAATTCTTCAGGATGCCTCCCTTCCACCCCTTCCGGGAACCCCACCAGCCTAATATTGTTCCTTCGCATACGATCTTCCATATCCGCCATCTTCAATGTATGTTCAGACAGTGTCTTCTTAGTCACTTGTGCTGCAGTGTCTAATGGCCTGATTACATCCTCCAATGTATTAAGGCGGCGATCTGTGAACTGTGCCTTTTCTCTTAATTTTTGCATGTCATGTTTCATGAAAGAGAATTCTACCTTCAGCTCCTCAAAGTGGTTTATTAACTTGCTCTGACATCCCTGTATGGCGTCCATGATTTGTGTTAGGGATGGCTCCTCTCCCCTCTCTCCCGCTCTGTCAGCACTGGCCCCAGAGTCTCTCAGCCTGTCTAGGGATCTCCCCCTCTTCAGAACATCAGCCCGCCGGGGTTTAGGACTCACCCTGTCTTGCTGAGGAGGCGCCTGCTGTGAAGGATCCTCGGGCCTGTGGAGCGGCGGCCATTCGTCCTCCTCCTCCTGTGTGCCGGCGCCATTTTGAGAGCCCCATGCATATTTCACCAGCCGTTCTCCGGTCGATTTTGGCCAGGGGGGGCCGTATTTCACCATCCCCAGGGACTCCCGGGGTGTCCCCGAACTCATCCCTCACCACCTGAGAAAAAAGTGGGTGTCTTTAGCCCAGGATCACTGCAGGATCTGTTGTCTGCTTACGGAGCTCCGTTCAGAGGCTCCTCACATGCCGCTCGCTGATAAAGATCTATATAGAGGAATCAGAACCTCCTTCCTCATGCTGGTGGCCCCTCTAGTGATATAAAGATCTATATAGAGGAATCAGAACCTCCTTCCTCATGCTGGTGATCCCTCTAGTGATATAAAGATCTACATAGAGGAATCAGGACCTCCTTCCTCCTGCTGGTGACCCCTCTAGTGATATAAAGATCTATATAGAGGAATCAGGACCTCCTTTCTCCTGCTGGTGACCCCTCTAGTGATATAAAGATCTACATAGAGGAATCAGGACCTCCTTTCTCCTGCTGGTGGCCCCTCTAGTGATATAAAGATCTTTATAAAGGATTAAGAACCTCCTTCCTTCTGCTGGTGACCCCTCTAGTGAAATAAAGACCTACATAGAGGAATCAGAACCCCCTTCCTCCTACTGGTGGCCCCTCTAGTGATATAAAGATCTTTATAGAGGATTAAGAACCTCATTCCTTCTGCTGGTGACCCTTCTAGTGATGCACCCTAGAATTCTATTTGCTTTTCCCAATGGCTGGCTCTCAGAAATGTTACTATAGTTTATAATTTTAAAAGAAGTGCATAACAATATTCCTCTTTGAAGTGTTGATTTTTTTTCAAAATAGTAAATGCAATACGTTCCGCTATATCCACCTCACTCCATAATATATTATAGTCTTGCACATTCAATATGAATCTCCTCTGGTTCTGCTGTTTCGGAATGTCGTACTTTTAGCCTCCTGTTGTCTTCTCTTACGGTTGTGTTTTCTTTCGATACTGTCCTGCGGTGCTGCATTGTATCATGGAGTTATTGGAATGGCCAGGGGCTCTAACAACCAGGACCTCCTACTCTATGCCCTTATACATTGTACAGTATGCATACTTACAGCCTTTTCATTACGGGTCAACAGGTTTATGACAATGGAAATTATTCTCCAGCTAATAATGAATTATTCATTGCTAGTTGGGATCAATTGGGTTGGCAGTTTTACAGCCTCACGTAAGTGGTTTATTCCTTTCCCCGGTAAATTATGTAGACGTTTTTACGCCAACGTTTTGTCAAGATGAATATTTTCGGTGCCAGCCGTTAGCGGTAATCACTTTTTTCGCTAATTGCAAGCGCCAGGTGGAACGGTTTATCATTCCTGCTGTACGTCCTATCAGAGTTTAAATATTATGATATTCCCAGCGGCTTACAGTTGGGGGGGGGGGGGTGGAATTTAAATACCTCTCTCAGAGGCATGCTTGGAATTCCATCTATATGAAGCCTGGGAATTCAATTTAACTTTTTTTTTTTTTTTTAACTGTCTTGGGGGTTTAGAGATGTACCGCACTTCCCACTGTTCTGAGCTTTTATGGTACTGTGGGGAAACATGAAAGCAAAGGTTCAAAGCATCGCCGGGAATAGATGTGAGGATTTGCCTATAAATACGAATGTTATTTTGCACATGTATTGTTTTAGCATTTAAAGTGCTTTTCCTGGTACATTTGGGAGCTAAAATATTCACAAGGCTAAGGGACAACTGAAAAAAAAAAAAAAAACCCACTGCTTTAATAATACTGCTTATGGAGGCTGATTTACAAAATCAAGAAAGAAAAGCATCTGGATAGCCAGTCAGTGGTGTGCCGTGGGTTGCCAGCACCCAGGGCAAGGCAAATATTGCGCCCCCCCCAATCCCATGGATTGTTGGCACTCCCTGAGTCTCTTCCACCACAATATATAAATATACAATACTGTGCAAAAGTTTTAGGCAGCTGTGAGGAAATTCTGTAAAATAATGCTTTCAGAAATATATTATATCATTGTTTATTTTTATCAATTTACAAAATGCAAAGTGAGCGAATGGGGAAAAAAAAAAAAATTCAAATCAAGCCAATATTTGGTCTGACTACCCTTTGGCTTCAAACCAGCACCAGTTCTTACACTTGTACAGCTTGTACACTTACACAAAGTCAGGGATTTTCCAGGATTAGAGTCAGGTGTAAGATGAACCAATGATACCAAGCAGGGAGGTCCGCCGATGGGGGGGGGGGGGACCACCGGTCCTCCTGTAGGGGGCCTGGGCACACAGAGAGATTGATGCGGGGGGGGAGCAATTACAGGAACGATGCACTGTGCTGCTCTCCTTACAGCAGCTGAAAGCCAGTTTCTCCACCTCTCCTTCCCACTGTCATTCAGCTGCTGGAGGGAGAGATACACAGTGCATAACTCCTATAATTTACCCACTCCCCCCCTGCACTGATATCCCTGTGTGCATGGGCCCCCTATTGACGTACCCGCCTTCTTGTTGGTATAATCCACCCCCGTGTGCTGTTCCCCCCCCCCCCGGCATTGCTGTTGGCTTTCCTTTTCTGCCGCGCGCTGCGGGTACACAGGGGAATGTGTCAGCAGTCAGGACTAAGAGCGGGGGGAAGGGGCCGGTAAGTATGTCATTTATCAACCCCTTTCTTTTCTGAATGGACATAATGAGCGATGGTAATGACCGCTCCTGTGTCCATTAATAGCTGAGAATAGTAAACTGTATTTACTATGCTCCAGAATGAACAGGAGCCTCTTTCTCTGTCTAGGCTGCAGAGAAAGGAACCGGAGAGTCGGTGTCCTCAATTTCTTTCTCTGTCTCAATGGTGATATTTCATCGTCCAGCCCCCTCCCCCCTCCGGGTTTTATATATATATATATATATATATATATATATATATATATATATATATACACATATACAGGTGCATCTCAGAAAATTTGACTATCATCAAAAAGTTAACTTATTTCAGTAATTCAATTAAAAAAAGTGAAACTCATATGAACCAATATATATATAATAAAATAATAATAATAATATATATATATATATATATATATATATATATATATATATATATATATATATATATATATATATATATATATGTGTGTGTGTGTGTATATATATATATATATAGATATATATATATATATCTATATATATATATATAGATATATATATATATAGATATATATAGATCTATATATAGATAGATAGATAGATAGATAGATAGATAGATAGATAGATAGATAGATAGATAGATAGATAGATAGATAGATAGATAGATAGATAGATAGAGATATATTACAAATTGTAAAACAATATTTTAACAAATAATTTTAAAACATTTTTAAAACATAATTTAAAGAAATGAAGGGCTCATTCGCATGGGTTCTCATGCAGTGTGAATGAGTGATTTGTTGCCGTCTGTTACTCTATGGGGATGTGGCGGCTGCCTGAACTCAGCCGTGGGTCCTAATTTGATACACCTGCACTTGCACACCTGTCAAATTAGGACCTGCGGCTGTGTTCATACAGCTGCTCTGCTGCGTCCACATAACGTAGCAAAGGCTGCCTGTACACAGCAATAACCACATAAAAAAAAAAAAAAAAACACTGATTCATACCGTACAGGCCACAGCACCTATGTGAAGACCTCATTTACACACAGAACTTTATTAACTCAATACAGTTCTATCTTTTAGATTTAGCAGGAATTTTGTTATATTATGTCTGTGTAATAATGATTGTAGTGTATTTTTTTTTAATTAAAATATGGTTTCAATATTTTCGGGGGGCACTGTCAGGTAGACTTTACGGGGCCCCGTGATTTCTAACAGCAGCCCTGCAAGCAGGTGCAAATGATCATCAATTTCATATGTAAGTTAAAACACAGTCATTAACTGGGAAACAGAAACAGCTGTGTAGGAAGCTTAAAACTGGGTGAGGAACAGCCAAACTCTGCTACCAAGGTGAGGTTATGGAAAACAGTTTCATGTTACAGGTCGTCCACCATGGCAAGACTGAGCACAGCAACAAGACACAAGGTAGTTATACTGCATCAGTAAGGTCTCTCCCAGGCAAATTTTTCAAGATTTCAAAGCAGACTGGGGGTTCAAGATGTGCTGTTCAAGCATTTTTAAAGTAGCACAAATAAATTGCCAATGTTGAGGACCTTACCCTGTTACAATGTGATTAGGCTATAGGTCTCTGTAACGCGGTCCGATTCTGGTTGCTACTGGAAACTGACCACACATATAGGGTATGAAGCGAAGCCACTACCAAGGATCCACTCAGCAAGTCAAGTAGTTGCTATGGGTAACCAAGGACTAGTGCAAGGTATATTGCAGCCAGTCATGATGTGTGGTACCTGGAGTAGGTGTCGGGTCCTCCGGTAGGGAGGGGGACAGTGATCTGGCTCCCTACCCAACAGTCGGTTTACAGTAGCAACCAGAACCTTACCCGCGCTACAGAGACCCATAGCCTTTTACATGGTACAGGAAGGAAGGAGTTAAAAAGTGCATGCATGTGGTCCACACTATGTACATGGCAGGGCCCCATTCACTGTCACTGGGAAGGTAGTGGCAGAGGTATGCTGGACTGGGTGTGTAGTGACACGGGTCAGTATGTTTCAGAAGAAGCATAGAGAATTGGGCAATGTTAAGGACCTTCCCCTGTGTGCCTGCCTTTCTCATCCACTCCATGCACCCTACTAAGTGAGCCCCCCCCCCCCCACTCTATTCTCCCACCACCTCATTGTGCACTCTCACTCCCTTCATTCCCTCATTGTGCCCTCCAACTCCATACCCCCCTCCCACTGTGCACCCCTAGTCCCTCCACCCCTTATTGTGCACCCCAACTCCATATAACCCCCTTTTACCCCCAGGCTCATTGGCAGTTAGAGTAATTCCAGCTCACGACATGCTGGTTGAGGGTGGTCCAGTGGGAGGAGAGATAGAAGAGAGATCAGAGCTATCCTCCACAGTATCGAGCAGGGCACTACCTCACACACTCAGCAAGAGAGCACCACTCGCCCTTCTCAGTTCCACCCACTCCAACTTCCAATAAGGTTGCCTACAGTTTTTTTAGCTAAACAGTGGCTGACCAATGTGGGGATGGGGTTAATGTTGTGTGCTGTTGTTCCCAGGCTTTTTAGATCCAGGCTACCCACTTGTAATATAAACAAGGGAGAAGGCTGGGTTTCAGAGCTTCGACCCACTCAGGAAAAGAATGATGTGATTGCTGCAAAGGAGGACTGCTGTGCCTTCCGAGGCACCAGGGGTCTAGAGATCGACCAGTTTCTGGATAGCACCAAACATGGACTACTACCTTTTGGAGGTGTGCCTGTGCAGCCTGCAAGAGATAATTAGGGACATTCTATTATCAGTGTTCAGGTTGAACTGTACTATTCTGATAATTCAACTAAAAGTTGCAACAACTGTTCTAAGCCTTGTCTGAAGTTCTTTACCCAGTTAAGCCCCGGACCATTTGGCTGGCCTAAGACCAGAGCACTTTTTGCGATTCTGCACTGCGTTGCTTTAACTGACAGTTGCGCGGTCGTGCGACGTGGCTCCCAAACAAAATTGACGTTCTTTTCTTATCCCCACAAATAGAGCTTTCTTTTGGTGGTATTTGATCACCTCTGCATTTTTTATTTTTTGCGCTATAAACAAAAAAAGAGCGACAATTTTGAAAAAAACACATTATTTTTTACTTTTTGCTATAATAAATATCCCCAAAAAAATATATAAAAAAACAATTTTTTCCTCAGTTTATGCCGATTTAGGCCGTATTCTTCTAAATATTTTTGGTAAAAAAACCCGCAATGCGCGTTTATTGATTGGTTTGCGCAAAAGTTATAGCGTCTGCAAAATAGGGGATAGTTTTATGGCATTTTTGTTAATTTTTTTTTTTTACTAGTAATGGCAGCGATCAGCGATTTTTATCGTGACTGCGACATTATGGCAGACAGATCGGACACTTTTGTCGCTATTTTGGCACCATACACATTTATACAGCGATCAGTGCGATTAAAAATGCATTGATTACTGTGTAAATGTGACGTGCAGTGAAAGGGTTAACCAGGAGATGGCGCTGCAGGGGTTAAGTGTGTCCTAGGGAGTGATTCTAGGGAGTGATGTAGGGGGGATGGGCTAAGTGTGACACAACACTGATCACCGCTCCCGATCACAGGGAGCTGTGATCGGTGTCATTAGGCAGAAAGGGGGAAATGCTTGTTGCATTTTTTTTACCCTCTCCGTGAGACGATCGCGGGTATGCCCGTGGACATCGGGTCCGCGGGACCCGCGACCACACTCACGGAGCTCGCGGCAGGTTAGCACGCGCTCGGCTGGCGGCGCACACGCAACCACATGGCGGCAAATTTAAAGCGACGTACCTGTAGGCCCATTTGTCTGTCCGTGCCATTCTGCCGACGTAAATGTTCGTGCGGCGGTCGGCAAGCGGTTAAAAGTATGCATGATGGTTCCTGGCGTATGAAAAGAACTAGGGTCAGTATAGCACTTATGGGGTATGAAGCGAAGCCACTGCCAAAGGTCTCCTCAGCAAGTCAAGCAGTAGGTGTAATGCAGATGCTATGGGTAACCAAGGACTAGTGCAAGATACATTGCAGCCGGTCGTGAAGCATAGTACATGGTGTAGGTGACGGGTCCTCCAGTAGTGAGGGGGGAAGGTGATCTAGCTCATTACCTTACGGTCGTTTTCCAGTAGCAACTAGATCAGAAAGCGGAGACCCATAGCCTGGTCACATGGTGCGGGAAGGAAGGAGCTAACAAGGGCTGTGCTGTGTACATGGCAGGACCCCATTCTGTCACTGGGAGTGAGGTAGCAGAGGTACCCTGGACTGGTGGATTGGGCATGGGCTCAGCAGTGTCCCTCCAAAATGCAACCTATTCCAAGCTAAAGTGTGTAGTGACCCGGGACAGCATGTCCGGTCCCCCTACAGGAGGACTGGTGGTCCCCCCCATCGGTGGACCTCCCTGCTTGGTATCATTGGTTCATCTTACACCTGACTCTAATCCTGGAAAATCCCTGACTTTGTGTAAGTGTACTTTTATTACTGCACACTGTGACACCGCTTATCTCGAAGTCAGGGGACTGCCTTAATGTTTGATTCTCACATGATTGTAGTCCCCGCCTGGTTCCGGACATTGATGAGCAAGTGCATGGTGAAAGGTACCGCTACGTGCAGGGCGAGTGTCCAAACCCACACAGCCTAGAATGGAGAGAAATGGAGGAGGGACAGGAAAAGAAAAGGAACGCGCACAGACTGATCACAGGAGACATTGAACACATTTCGGGGGGACAGAAAAAAATCTCCCTTCATCACGGCTTAAACAGTGTTTCAGAGTATTTAGTGGACTCAATGCAAAGCAAAGCTGTTAGGTACATACAAATCTTTCCCAGGTGATTAATCATTGCATTATTATGCTTGTGTCAGTGGCAGAGTAGGCTGACACAGGCATGATCATTTATCGACAAAACTCCTGGCTGAGATTTATATACCCAGGGGCTTTGCTTTGAGGCCATAGACATATGGAAACATTGTTTAAGCCTTGATGAAAGGCAATATTTCTGGCCCCCAAAAACATGTTGGCTGTCTTCAGCTTCCCTGTTGTTTGTGGAAGTGATAAATAAAAACCTTGGAACTCGTTGATTGTTGGGCAGTCCTTCTGACGTAACTATCATGGGTGTTTTGTTTCTGTTATTGTCCATGCTAGGGAGATTCATCCTCTCTATTTGTCTTTGAGACTATTCTCACCTGGACTGAAATTGACAGAAAAAACCCCCCAAAATTTTAGGTTGTCACTGTATCAGAGGGGAAGCCTTCTAATAGGGACACTTGTGGTTACACATGTCCATGGGCCTATGTTAATGGGCTTCAGAACTGCTTCTCTCCCAATACAAGTCAATGTAAAATATATTGCTAAAATAAATATTATCCGAGGGTGGTTACGGATTCCCTCTATTTATTGCATATATGTATTAACTTGTCTATTCCTATAGTTAGCTAGTCTATTAAAACTCTAATAATGTTACTGTTGATAGGCATAATGATATAAGGTTAGCTAAGAAAACACACTGCTTAGTAAAACAACGTCTTATTTATTTCCCAAGAAAATAGGAAAATGTTAACATGAAAACACTAAAGGAAAATATTAAAGAGCATATAACAAAAGAACTTCAAATATACTTATCGCAAGGCTGTCCTCTAGATATTGTCTCATCAGCTGGGCTCAAAAATGGTAACAGAGAGACCTCTCCCTCTCGATCAGCACTTTTTAAACTTCATCCATACACCGTCCAGACCCAACCCCATTGCCAGCCCATTTAGGTTTCTAACGAAGGAAAGTAGTTACGGGGCAGTCCTTCTCAATATGTTATATTTCTGTCCGTCCTGCTGTATTAGCCTCTAGGGGCAGCATTCATCCAATGCAGGTTGATGCAACTTAGGAGGTCAGCTCCAGGTTAGAAGAAGTTTAAAAGCCAGTCAGTAGGAGTCAACCCTGGGATAGAAGAGGTCTGCTCTATGTTAGAAAGAGTTCAACCACCAGTTAGAAGGAGTTCAACCACCAATTAGAAGGAGTCAGGTCCAGGTTAGAAGGAGGTCAACTCTTGGTTTAGAGGGAGTTAAAACCATCAGTCAGAAGGCAGTCAATTTCAGCCAGAAGGAGTTCAATCACCAGTCAAGAAGGAATGAATTCCAGGTTAGAAGGCGGTCAACTTCAACTCTAGGTTAGATGGTGTTCAACTGCCAGTCAGGGGGGTCATCTCCAGGTTAGGAGGAAGTCAACTCTAGGTTAGAAGGACTTCAATCAACAGTCAGGAGTCAATTCCAGGTTAGAAGGCAGGAAACTCTAGGTTAGAAGGAGTTCAACCCCCAGTCAGAAGAAGTCAACCACCAGGTCATCTTCTGGTCAAAAGGAAGTCACCCTCTTGGTCAGAAGGAGTAAAAATTCAGGTCAAATGCCCCCATCAGGAAACTCTGAATGAGCTCAGAAGCGTCTCAAACTAATATCAAGTGCAGCTTGTCATTACCTGAAATCAAGCTGCTTATGGCCCTAGGCACAAGCCCTCAAAGAGGATTTCTGCTACTTTGGAAATATTTCTTCTGACTTCCCACAGTGTCTAGGGCAGGGATCCTCAAACTACGGCCCTCCAGCTGTTGCGGAACTACACATCCCATGAGGCATTGTAAAACTCTGACATTCACAGAAATGGCTAGGCATGATGGGAATTGCAGTTCTTGAAGAACTGGAGGGCCATAGTTTGAAGACCCTTGGTCTAGGGGACAGGAAATTAAGGGAAATCTCACCGATGTGAAATAATTCCCTACTCCATCCAAACCAAAAAAAACAAACCTTTTGTTTTAGATTTATTTAATTGCTTACAGCCACCAGTATATTTCCCCCTTTTAGAACACTAATGCAGTTTAGGAAAATTAAAGTGATATTAAAGGGAAAAACAACAAACATGTCCTACTTACCTGCTCTGTGCAGTGGTAGATCAGCCCTGATCCTCTTCTACCCCAGTCCCCCACCGGCGCTCCTGGCCCCTCCCTCCTGTCGAGTCCCCCCAGAGCAAACAGCTTGCAATGGTGGCACTCAAGCAGGCGCAGTCCCGAGCCGCTTCTCTGCGTGTCCATTCAGACATGGAGCCGCATCTCGGCCCTGCCCCCTCTCTCTCCTCATTGGCTCACTGACTGTGTTTGACAGCAGTGGGAGCCAATGAGTAGGAAGAATCCCTGGAGACTCGCTGCTCTCATGCACATCACTGGATCGAGAGGGAGCTCAGGCAGTGGCGGCTGGTGTTTTTTTCCTTTGGGGGGGGCGGAAAACACCGACCCCGCCGGAGGATAGTCAGGACATCAAAGCCATCTAGGGTTAAGATGGCGGGCAGCGTGTCTGGCAGCTTTCTTCCTCCTCCTGTGGTGTGGATCACAGCGGCTTCTGCCATGCATCCCCCTCCTCCTAGGCTTCCAATAGAATCGCCTGACCTTTAAGCCAATCAGGAAATGGGTATCAGACCTGCGCATCCTGATTGGCGGAGAGGCGATTTAGTGTTATAAAAGCGAACATTCATTTGCTTTTCTAACACACTAAGGTGGGCTCTGAGCGCAATGCTCTGCGCCACGAGTCCACTCTATTTTGAAGCCTATTGGCTCGACTCAGGTACTTCCTTAATGGACGGGCCCCCGCCCCTGAGCTCAGGTAAGTTTTGGGGGTCCTGGGGTGGGGGGGCGCTGCACAGAGAAGGTTTTTCACTTTCATGCATAGAATGCTTGAAGGTAAAGCACCTTCAGTTTTTAGAACCATTTTACAGGGGAAAGGAGGATTGACTCTATAGCAACACAGACAGTTTGTTTTCATCAAAAGACCCAGTGAGAACAAACAGGACACAGGTACCTACCGACTGCCATCGTATACAAACCCAAAAGGACTTTATTGAAACAATTTTTTATTAAATATTCAGGCTGGCCAATTTTCAGGAGGTAACCTCGTACGTGGTACCGGTTTCCTTTATAATTGTATGAATTCATAAAATTTTAAGACACATATTTTACTTTCTTTTTTTGTATTTTTTTTTTTTTAAACAGGAAAGTGATGAGACTGAAGTGGATAAAAACAAATGCTGCACCCTCTGCAACATGTTCTTCACATCTGCAATTGTCGCTGAATCCCATTACCAAGGAAAGACTCACGCCAAGAGAGTGAAACTGGTCCTTGGGGAGTCTCCAGACATTCCAGCTCGAGCAGGTGAGAGACACTTATTTATACCAGCAACAGGACTCGGATGGAATTGTATGATGCCGCTAAATATCTTGGAGCTTTGTGGATTCCTTGTTCTATAAATATATATATAAATAAACCCTTTTTTTAGTTGCTAGACAGAGTTGCTTCTGAGCCTTTGATTACAATAGAAAATATGACATTTCTCAATAATTTGTATAAACCTAAATGTAAAAAGACTGTGAATATCCTCTTTCAATTTACTCTTTATATAGTTCTGGTAGCAGATCTTTTTATTTCCTTGGTTATCATTATACCAGTTGTATATAGTTCTAATATGTAGTATAAGATTTTAGATTCTATAATAAATTATTATTTATTTTTTTTTAATTTAACCACTTCCCGCCCGGCCTATAGCAGATTGACGGCCGGGTGGTGGTTCAGTTATCCTGACTGGGCGTCATATGACGTCTATCGCGATAAAATGCCGCCGCGTGCCCACGGGGGTACGCATCGCAGCGATTGGTGGAGCGGTGTGTCAGTCTGACACACCACTACACCAATCTCCGTAAAGAGCCTCCGGCGGAGGCTCTTTACCACGTGATCAGCCGTGTCCAATCACGGCTGATCACGATGTCAATAGGAAGAGCCGTTGATCGGCTTTTCCTCACTCGCATCTGACAGACGCGAGTAGAGGAGAGCCGATCGGCGGCTCTCCTGACAGGGGGTCTGCGCTGATTGTTTATCAGCGCAGCACCCCCTCAGATGACCACACTGGACCACCAGGGATCGCCACTAGGACCACCAGGGAAGGGGGCAACATGTGGATGGCCAGGTATGTACCCCATGGCCATCCAAATGTGCCCAATCTGTGCCAATCAGTGCCCACAAATGGGCACTGATTGGCACCATTATATTTCAGTGATGCCCAGCAATGCCACCCTTAGGGGCATCAGTGCCACCAATCAGTGTCATCAGTGCCACCCATCAGTGTCCACCGGTGACACCTGTCAGTGCCCATCCGTGCCACCTATCAGTGCCACCCATAAGTACCCATTAGTGCCACCCATAAGTACCCATCAATGCCACCTACGAGTGCCCATCAGTGCCGCTTATGAGTGCCCATCACTGCCACATACCAGTGCCACATATCAGTGCCCATCAATACTGCCTATCAGTGCTACCTCATCAGTGCCACCTCATTGGTGCCACCTCATCGGTGCCCATCAGTGCCGCCGTATCAGTGCCCTTCATTGAAGAAAAAAACGTACTTATTTACAAAAAATTTTAACAGAAACAAAGAAAAACTTGTTTTTTTCAAAATTTTCGGTCTTTTTTTTATTTGTTGTGCAAAAAATAAAAACCGCAGAGGTGATCAAATACCACCAAAAGAAAGCTCTATTTGTGGGAACAAAATGATAAAAATATTGTTTGAGTAGTAGCATGACCGTGCAATTGTCATTCAAATTGCGACAGCGCTGAAAGCTGAAAATTGGCCTGGGCAGGAAGGTGTCTAAGGGTATTGAAGTGGTTAAAAACTATACTCTTGATAATAATTATTATTTTTTTTTTTAATCTGAGGTCATCTTATATTAATCTGGTCTAAGTTGGTTTTATCGTCACTTATACATTGTATGACGCAATCTTTTCAGTAGTTAGATCCATGCTAAAATTGTTTTAGTGTTTTAGTTAAACTACTTTTAGTTTCTGTTGGAACCACAACTCAATATTATTACCACATATGTGATCTTTTCTTTTGCTGCCACTATATGTACTTATGTATACTAATTGTTAAAATTCAATAAACAAATTTGACGAGAAAAAAAAAAAAAAAAGACTTGGTTTTGACATGTCTGTTTTTAAGTGATGGAATACTACTAATCCAATCACATTTTGGGCTGCCTCCTTACATATAGAAATAAGGGCTGCACTGGCATTTCAATTTTATTTGCTACAGAGAGATTAAGGCCTCATTCACACTTTGGGTTCCCACTTGTTTTTTTTTTTTGTGAGCAATTTTTAGACAATTCTGCGCGTCACACATAGGACAGCCCATTCAACGCAATGTGCTGCCCTATGTGCGTTTTCTCCTTCAGCTTTTTTGGGCCAAGCTTCATGCAAACTTGTTGCGATGTGGGAACCCTATGCGAATCCACTGCGAGGTTCCCGCATCGCACCCAACTCGCAACGGCAGTTTCACACTGCCATATGCGAACTGCTGGGAGTGTCAATACAATGTTATTGACACCCCTCCCCCCCCCCCCCATTTCAGCACGCATATCGCAATGCGAACTGACAGTTCGGACGTGAGTTGGATCAAGGGTGCACACACCGCTTCAGGCGAAAAATAGACACACCCGATCCAAGGTGCTAATCCCGACTCATCACCGTAGGCCAGGGATATGCAATTAGCGGACCTCCAGCTGTTGCAAAACTACAAGTCCCCATCATGCCTCTGCCTCTGGGTGTCATGCTTGTGGATGTCAGAGTTTTGCTATGCCTCATGGGACTTGTAGTTCTGCAACAGCTGGAGGTCCGCTAATCGCATATCCCTTGCCGTAGGCAATATCAAGAAGAGAAGAAAAGATTGATCGCACACCTGAATCCAAAAGATGTTGTAGAGATTTCTTTATTGTCATGGGCCAGACAAAATTGCAATGATGGTCAGTTGACGCGTTTCACACGAAAAGAACCACGCTCGCGTGAACAAGAAGAGTTCTTTTCGTGTAAAACGCGTCAACTGATCATCAGAGCAATTTTGTCTGGCCCATGACAATAAAGAAATCTCTACAACATCTTTTGGATTAAGGTGTGCGATTAATCTTTTCTTCTCTTTTTGATATTGCCTGTAAAAGCAGCTATTTTTTTTTTTTTTTTTGAGCTGCAGCGGGCATGAGCCCTTAAAGTCGTGTTTTGCTGCAATTGCAGTGCGATCCTGTCGGAACAACAAGCGCGGCAAAATTGCACCACCTTTTGGGTGCCGCTTACAATGAATGGCACCCAAACGTGCGTCGCTAGTTTTGCACCGATTGCCCACGCGATTCGAGGGCAGAATTGCGGTGATCCCACCCAGAATCTCAAATCGCAAGGTGTGAATGGGTCCCTAAAGTTGTGTTTCGCTGATTCTGTTGTGCGATGATCGCAGCAAAATCGCATCATCGTGTTTGAGGAGCTAGAATGAATGAATGAATGAATGAATGGCACGCAGATGCGAGCTGTGCACTCTCCACCGATTGCCACGTGACTTGGAATGGTGGGAAAAATTGACAATTTTGATGGAGTCCCCCTCTTTGTCCACCTCTTTGAAGAGGGGGACTCCCTCAAAAGGCGTAAGCCAATTAGATCCAGACGGCATCTTCCCGAGTCAAGGAGCGCCTGCAGCGGATAGGGCACCATTGTCTTTGGTTGTTTTTGATGAGCTTGTGAAATACAGTCGTATGTGAGTATACAGTATATACATCTTTGCTTTTATTAATAAAGAGTTTACAAAGGTAATGCGCTAGGCTGGTGCGCTCTCTTTTTTTGCTAGTAGGTGTACACTACGTGTTAATGGGTGGGATCTGTAGGCAATGCATTCCTTCAGCCCAGAGTATACTGTATTCAGATAGATACAGTACTGTATACAGGGGCAAAATCTATCCTATGAGCTTCTAGTTACTGTACTGTCTCTCTTTATTTTGTAAAGCGCTATGCAAACTATTGGTGATATATTAATCATGATTAATAATAATAATAATAATATGCAGCATACCATATACGCAACGTACGTTTTCAAAATAAACTGCAAAAGCAAAAAAAGGAACTCGGATTTAAGAACTGATGTAAACAAATGACAAATATTGAGAATGATGCTCAGCAGTCATGCCAAGGAGACTTATCTTCGCTCATGAGCTGGTCCATCACAAAGCAGAAATATTCCAAATGATGTGATGGATTATAGCAGGGGTGTCAACTCAATTTCATTGCAGGCCGCATCAGCAGTATGGTTGCCCTCAAAGGGCTGGTTGTATCTGGGGTGCACTAAGTACAGAATGCAGAGTTCAGGAGTGTGTTAAGTACAGAATGTAGAGTTCAGGTATGCTCTATGTATGGAGTGCAGAGTTCAGGAGTGCATTTCGTACAGAGTGCAGGGTTCAGGAGTGCGTTATGTACAGAGTGAAGAGCTCAGGAGTGGGTTTCGTACAGAGTGCATAGTTCAGGAGATTGTTATGTACAGAATGCAGGGTTCAGGAGTGTGTTATGTACAGAATGCAGGGTTCAGGAGTGTGTTATGCACAGAATGTAGCGTTCAGGTATGGTCTATGTATGGAGTGCAGAGTTCAGGTATGCTCTATGTATAGAGTGAAGCGTTCAGGAGTGCGTTGCGTATGGAGTGCAGAGTTCAGGAGTGCGTTACTTACAGAGTGCAGAGTTCAGGGGTGCGTTTCAAACAGAGTGCAGGGTTTCGGAGTTTATAATATACAGAGTGCAGAGTTCAGGAGATTGTTATGTACAGAGTGCAGAGTTCAGGAGTGCGTTACCTTCACAGTGCAGAGTTCAGGAGTGCGTTTCGTACAGAGTGCAGGGTTCAGGAGTGTGTAATATACAGAGTGCAAAGTTCAGGAATGCATTATGTACAGAGTGCATAGCAGAAATGCTCTATGTATAGAGTGTAGAGCTCAGAAGTGCTCTATGTATAGAGTGCAGGATTCAGGAAGGCTTTATGTATAGAGTGCAGAGTTCAGGAATGCGCTATGTATCGAGTGCAGGGTTCAGGAGTGCATTACGTACAGAGCGCAGGGTTCAGGAGTGCGTTACGTATAGAATGCAGGGTTCAGGAGTGCGTTACGTATAGAATGCAGATTTCAGAAATGCTCTACATATAGAATGCAGGGTTCATGAGTGTATTATGTACAGAGTTCAGAAAAATGGTATGTTTTGTGTGCAGAGCTCAGGAGTATGCTACGTATAGAGTGCAGAATTCAGAGGTGCACTGTGTACAGAGTGCAGTTCCAGGGGGGCCCTAAACACAGAGTTCAGGGGTGGGCTACATACATAGTGCAGGGTTTAGGGGGGCGCTACATACAGAGCGCAGGGTTTACAGGTGTGCTATGTACAGAGTGCAGAGTTTAGGGGTGCACTATGCACACTACACAGTGTGCAACTCCAACCCCTCCCTGTATCTCCACTCTCTCCTACCTGGTCCGGCTCTAGCACCTCCCCGTATAGGCGGATCGGCTTGCACGGAGATCGTTCTCTCTCTCTCTGGAGAGCTGTCCCTGCCATGCCCTGCCGCGAGTGCGTCCAGGGATCTTTTACATCTGAGAGCAAAGCTGTCTCTTGTAAAAACAGAAGGCTTCTGTTTTTACAAGTGACAGCAGGGATCAGGAGTGGAGGGTGAGAGCCGGAGATGGTAGAACGGAGTTCAACCACGTTCCAGCTGCAAAACTGGGTACAAGGACCACATGACAAGGCCTTGTGTTTTAACATGTGTGAATTATAGTAATGGTAGCACCAGGTGTCATGCAGTCATGGTATGGTATCTCTATTTCTCTGTCTGTTCCATGATGTAAATACATAAGTCCCGTTGTACCCTTTAGGCAGAAGAAGCCGCACAAATTGTCTGCTTCCTTCAATATGACGGGGGCTTTTAGCACAGGAAAGCCAAGACTGCAAATAAATCTTATGAGCCTAGAGCCATTCTGATCTCACAGAACAAAGACAGTCTAGCTCGCCAAGTAGGGCACTCAGTCTCCATTCCAAGAACCTTTAAATAATCAATGCTGATGAGCAGCAAATGTGCTTTTTATAATAACTGCTGTGTGGCTGTAGACTGTTCAGTTGCCCACCAGACTTCAGTTATATGTCAAAAATATTTTTGGGGGTGGATTAAAGTGGTTCTAATGCATTCTCTGCATTAAGGTAAAAAAACTTTCTGTGCTGCAAGATTCACCCCTGCCACACCCACTCCACATCCCCGCCCCCCCAATACTTCCCTAAGCCCAATCTCGATCCAGCATGCGGCTCTCTTCTCTTTCTGCCTCCTTGCATTGATAGCAGTGGGAGCCATTGGCTTCTGCTGCTCAGTGTTGCCAGCCTACCAAATTGAAATTGACTGAAACAACACCCAAAATTTACTGGCACCGCCAAGTTTTTACTGACATTTCCAAAAGTTACAAAATTGCAGTTTTAACCGCTTCAGCCCCGGAAGATTTTACCCCCTTCCTGACCAGAGCACTTTTTGCGATTCAGGCACTGCGTCGCTTTAACTGACAATTGCGCGATCGTGCGACGTTGCACCCAAACATGATTTACGTCCTTTCTTTCCCACAAATATAGTTTTCTTTTGGTGGTATTCGATCACCTCTGCGGTTTTTATTTTGCGCTATAAACAAAAAAAAGACCGACAATTTTGAAAAAAAAAGCAATATTTTTTATTTTTTGCTACAATAAATATCCCCAATATATATATATATATATATATATATATAAACTTTTTTTCTTCCTCAGTTTAGGCCGATATGTATTCTTCTACATATTTTTGATAAATCGCAATAAGCGTATATTGATTTGGTTTGTGCGCATTTGCCCCCCCAGCCCCACCACCTCCATCAATGAGCCTTCCTTTCCCAACTCCATCAACCAGCCTTCCCTCCCCACCTCCATCAATGAGCCTCCCCCCCCCACCTCCATCAATGAGCATTCCCTCCCCACCTCCATCAACAAACCTTCCTTCCTCAGCTCCATCAATGAGCCTTATTGTGCTAAACCTCTATCTGTCAAAAACTGTCACTGTCTGACTTACCATCTGCATGGTAGTTCAAGGTTCCCAGATAGCAAGCAATTATGCTGCCAGTTTGAAAATGACCTGCTAAGTTTATTTATTTATTTTATTTATTTCAGGTACTTATATAGCGCCGTCAATTTACTAAGCTGTTGCTAGACTTGCCGGGCTTCCCAAGTTTGTTGCACAATTGCAGCAAGTCCGCATTGCATGACTCCAGATCAACTTTCATTGCAAACATTCGGCAAGTCTGCTACAAGTTCTGGTTCAGTTATGTTGTGCAATATAGTCATCCCACCATAGGGGGTCACTGTGGCTGAATTTTTATGCTGTAGACTTGCAGAGCTCTTGCTGTAGACTCACCACTGCAACTTTGCTCGTGCGCCAGACTTGCCACGCAAATTTTCTACAAATTGGAAAAGTGTCAACTAGAACAAGTGCTCTGCAAGTGTACAACTTGCCAGTGAAAATTTGCAGCAAGTAAATAGACTTACAATTCAACTCTGCCACAAATTTTTGGCAAGTTATCCTTGCTATCTGGGTTGCCATCTCCCTTGCAGTGATGCTGAGCTGGTGCTTCAATACCCTTGTATTGGCTTACAGCTTGTATCATTAATTGCATCATTAAATGCATTATTTAAATGCACGCCGTGTGATGATTACTATATATTTTTACTCCACCCCTCTAAGAATGAAGAAATACAATTAAATTGTGATAATTATGTATATTTTTATACATTTTGACATTGCTTTCAAATATTTTGTTACCTTTTATATAGCCATATCACCGAGCGTGGATCCTGAGGAAGCTTTTACTTTGCGAAACGGGTCGATCCGCTGCACCCGTCGGGAATCACTACTATGCATTTCTTACGGTTAAAATGACATGGAAATTAATATATGCTAAACTTTAAAAAAAATTGCTGCTCAACCCTATCCAGTCTATGTGGTTAACGTCTATAAGTTGGCCTCAGCCTTGCACCACTCCACGCGCCATGTCCCCTGACATGTTTCGGCCCGCCCACTGGGGCTTAGTC
Organism: Aquarana catesbeiana; assembly: GCF_042186555.1. Classification (NCBI taxonomy): domain Eukaryota; kingdom Metazoa; phylum Chordata; class Amphibia; order Anura; family Ranidae; genus Aquarana; species Aquarana catesbeiana. Next base: position 12,022,651 of record NC_133331.1, read on the forward strand.
GTAGAGGTGTTAATTAATATATGCTGATGTATGTTCTTAATGCCTTGTAATGATGTAATAAAGTTTGTTATATTTTAATAGATTGTTCTAAATGTCCTTGATAAGCTCATTCAAAGTCCCGTTTATCTTTATTCCCCCATCCTTAGAGGGGTGGAATTAAAATATAAGGTAATTTGTACATTAGGGATGGTGCCTGAGGGGAGTTTTTTGTGGATGGTCTCACTCATAATTTACTGTGGAAAGAGTAGAGTGCTTACCAAAAGCCGGGCTTACCAAAAGCCAGGCCTACCAAAGGCCACTTGTAAGGCCTGGTCCGTCTCCCTTCTTAATTTAAGGTTTTATCAGAGCTGAGGCAAGAAAACAATTCGTCAAAATGAGACAAAAAGGTACCTTACCACAGGTGATCACCTTATCTCAGCAGTGCCTCCATTTGAAGGGATTTTAAGGGTACTCCAGGTACATGACAGACCAGCCAAGTGGTTAATATTGCAGACTACCGAAGGACCCCCCCAGTACCGTGAGGCACTTTAATGAATACAAGATACACGGAATAAGTTCAAAGAATATGCCTACTTTATTGGGCGTGTACACAGCTTATATTTGGTTCAGCTTTACCAATCATAATAGGGGAGGGGGGAGTGGTTAGTAAAGGGATACAGTAATTTCATGAATATAATTAAACAAGTCAGCGATATATGGTTTATACAAGTCAGTGACCCTTTAAGATACATCATCATGAGTTAACACGGGTCAACAGGCCATCTGGTTATGAATCATCCTGTCCCAGACAAACCAACCCGCAATGATGTATATATAACACAGTGCTTATGCAAGCATCTTTCCAAACATTATTTGATAGTTTTACAGATTTAAGCCAGCTTGTATACTAAAATGGCAGAGCATGTTTTGGGCATATTACTACAATGAGCTGTGCTGCTTCTCTTTTCACTGTTCGGTCAAAGGCTGAGGGGCGGTTCCAGGAGGACCTGGGCTCAGAGGAAGCAATGCTGCTCATCAGTCTGTGGACATCTAGAGGCAGAAAAAAAATACTGTGGAGGGAAATCTCAGGATTGAACGGCTGGTTTTGTTATTCTATCCAACAGTGGGCAATTGATTTGTAGTGTTCTGCTTTAAAGGATTTCAGCATGTGTTCAGAATTCACAGAATAATGAGTTTCTCATCACATCCATACACAATGGCAACCCCGTGGCTAGCAACATTCAGAGCGATTGCGGTGACACGTTTCTGCTCAGCTGGGGTGTCTTATCATTCACCATTCTTTTTTGAAGGGTCAGGAATTTTCATGCATACACATTCATTGTATGCTAATAATATTGAAATATATAATTACTTTATTTTATTTTTATTTATTTTTTATATACAATTCATAATAACTCAAAATGTAATAATGAACAGGAAAATTGATTTTTTTCAAGTTACATTTTAGTAACAAATTATCATAATTTTTTAAAAATAAAAGGAACGTCTGTCCTTTCTGTAGTTCTCTCACCTTTCAATAAATACAGTGAAACGAAATATATATTTATATATATATTAAAGGGTTGTTCTTTCTATAAGAACTGCATCGCCGCTTACCTTCTCTTGCTTTGAATTACAGTATCCCGCAAGCTTCCGCTGGCTGTATGATAATAAAATTGGTCTGGTTGTCACAATTATCTTTCCTTCTATGATTTCCTTTTGATTTCCACCGCTTGCTGTTTTAGCCCTATGGTGTTTTGTTCATTTTTTTTTGTATTTCCTACGTGTTGGGAAAAAAAACAAGTTAAAATTAGTTGCTATTTGTTGCACAGTGCTTTGAGTATCTTTTTCTTTCTCATCCATTGCTGGACACAGGAATTTTTTAAACCTCCGGGTTACAGAGCTGCCCGCAGGAGAAATGGACACTGGCAACTAATAACTGTTTGCCAGTTCAGGATAACCCCGCCCACCACAAAATTGCATTAATGTTTCTCTAATGCCCTCAAGAAGAGAGTGGACATGGTTTTTATTTAGCTCAGCTGTTCCTTGGTTGCTTGGAAGCTTTTTCTAGTATCAACAACTGCTAGAAGATTGATGCCCAATATTGAGAATCCTTGAAGTCTCTCCAATTAGCTAAAAAGTAATAGTAGAATAATTCCCAATACTGAGAATCTGGAAAGTCTCTCTAGTCAGCTAAGATTTGATAGTAGATTCATGCTTGATACTGAAAATCCTGAAAATCGTTCTAGTGAGCTAAGAAGTATTTGTAGACTGATGCCCAATACTGAACATGGGAAGTCTCTCCAGTTAGCTAAGATTTGATGGTGCTTGATACAGAAAATCCTGGACGTCTCTCCAGTTTAACTTTTGCCCCGTACACACGATCGGACTTTCTGACCAAAAAAAAACGTGGAATTTTGTTCGAAGGTTGTTGGCTCCAACTTGTCTTGCATACACACAGTCACACAAATGCTGGCCAACAATTACGAACTTAGTGACATACAAGACGTACGGCGAGCTGAAAAAAAATAAGTTCAGTAGTGTGATATCCCCATTACAAACACTAGTTTTACAAGACCGAGCGCTTCCAGCTCGTACTTGATTCCTAGCATGCGCGAACTTTTGTGCGACGGACTTGTGTACACACGATCGGAAAGTCCAACATTTGTTGGCGGAAAGTCCGACAACAAATGTTCAATAGAGCGTACACACGGTCCGACTTTCAGCCAACAAGCTCACATCCAACATTTCCCGTTGGAAAGTCAGATCGTGTGTAGAAATAATGGTGCCGTAGGTTAATGCTGAATACTGAGAACCCTGGAAGTATCTCCAGTTTTCTAAGAAGTAATTGTAGACTGATGCCCAATAATGAATGAACACCTGGGAAGTCTCTCCAGTTAGCTAAGATTTGATGGTAAATTCATGCTTGATACAGAAAATTCTGGAAGTCTCTCCAGTTTAGCTAAGAAGGAATTATAGTTTAATGCCCGATACTGAAAATCCTGGAAGTTTCTCCAGTTATCTAAGAAGTAATTGTAGACTGATGCCCAAAACTGAACATCTGGGAAGTCTCTCCAGTTAGCTAAGATTTGATGGTAAATTCATGCTTGATACAGAAAATGATGTTTAGCTAAGAAGTAATTGTAGTTTAATGCCCGTTACTGAAAATCCTGGAAGTTTCTCCAGTTAGCTAAGAAGTAATTGTAGATTATTACCCAATACTGAACATCTGGAGAGTCTCTCCAGTTAGCTAAGATTTGATGGTAGCTTCATGCTTGATGATGAAAATCCCAGAACTTTCTCCAGTTAGCTAAGAAATAATGGGACAGTAGGTTAATGTTGAATACTGAAAACCCTGGAAGTATCTCCAGTTTTCTAAGAAGTAATTGTAGACTGAGCCCAATGCTGAACACCTGGGAAGTCTTTCCCGTTAGCTAAGATTTTATGGTAAATTCATGCTTGATACGGAAAATCCTGGAAGTCTTTCCAGTTTAGCTAAGAAGTAATTGTAGTTTAATGCCGGATACTGAAAATCCTGGAAGTTTCTCCAGTTAGTTAAGAAGTAATTGTAGATTAATGCCCAATACTGAACATCTGGTGAGTCTCTCCAGTTAGCTAAGATTTTATGGTAGCTTCATACTTGATAATGAAAATCCCAGAACTTTCTCCAGTTAGCGTAGAAAGAATTGTATCGTAGGTTAATGCTGAATACTGAAAACCCCTGGAAGTATCTCCAGTTTTCTAAGAAGTAATTGTAGACTGAGCCCAATGCTGAACACCTGAGAAGTCTTTCCAGTTACTGTAGCTAAGATTTGATAGTAAATTCGAGCTTGATACAGAAAATCCTGGAAGTCTCTCCAGTTTAGCTAAGAAGTAATGGTAGATGAATGCCCAATACTGAAAATCCTGCAAGTTTCTCCAGTTAGCTAAGAAGTAATTGTAGATTAATACCCACTACTGAACATCTGGAGAGTCTCTCCAGTTAGCTAAGATTTTATGGTAGCTTCATGCTTGATACTGAAAATCCCAGAACTTTCTCCAGTTAGCTAAGAAATAATGGTACCGTAGGTTACTGCTGAATACTGAAAAACCTGGAAGTTTCTCTGTAGTTAACTATGATGTGATGGTAGATCCATGCATGATATGGAAATTTTTGGAAGTCTCTCCAGTTAGCTAAGAAATAATGGTAGGTTAATGCTGAATACTGAAAACCCTGCAAGTATATCCAGTTTGCTAAGAAGTAATTGTATGCAAATGAAAGATCCAATGCACCTCTCTCCTACAGTGTAGGAGAGAGGTGCATTGGATCTTTCATTTGCATACTCGTATCACGTTCGGGTTGAACTTTGAGTGGGACATTTCTTCTTATTATGAATAATAGTGGTATGGGTTCCTTTGCACCTCGCTCCTTCCTCTTCTGTATCATGTGTGGGTATACATGGGATGCTATACCTCCCTGTTGAGGATATCTGTAATTCTTTAGTGCCTGCCCAAACTATGGATTTGGTTGGGACATCTCTAGCTTTATATGGGGATTTCTCATATATGGTTTTTGCCCTATGCTGTTTTTGGGAGAGTATATATTAAAAAAAATTCTCATTGGATACCTGTGGATATGTTGGTATCAATGTGTATGTACTGTCTAAGCAAGGATATCCAAAGACTCCCCCTTAGTGTTGTGATTTTCAGTGATAAGAAATTGATTTTACAGTATTACTAATGTTATATTGATGAGTTTATATAGGTCTTTATACGTATACTCCTTTTTATTTTTATCATAATCGCTACATATTTTATTCTTTTTAGTTTATTTTTCTTTCTTATTAGTAAGGATATTTTGTGGGGCTTTTTCCTGGAGTTTATTCATGGGTCACTTTGGTTTGTTTTCTTTTAGTTTTTTTCTTGGTGTTTTTGTGTTGTTTCCTTTTTCTTTTATTTGTTTATATATTTTTCTTTATGAGGTGTAAATGTTTGTACACAGTAATACCTTGGATTGCGATTAAAGGGGTTTACGAGCGTTTCGCAATACGAGCTATTATTTTTTCAAAATCCTGATTCGCTTTGCGAGCGTTGTCGCAGGATTCAAGCCCCCAATGGGGTGTGCAGTACTCGGAGACCACTCGGAGCTGCTCTAAGACACACATAAACACTCAGAAACACTCCGTTCCCGAGTGTCTCCGAGCCTCTCGGAGTGTTGTGGATTCTAATGTGAAGCTGTTCCCATGCAGCACCATCTTCCCTGATGTTCTCAACACAGTGGTTCTTGCCACTGAATTGTGGAACTTATGCCGCATACACACGACCGGTTTTGCTGTCGGAATAAACTCCGAAGGTTTCTCCGACGGAACTCCGACGGAATTCCGCTCAAGTGGTCTTGCCTACACACGGTCACACCAAAGTCCGATCGTCCAGAACGAGGTGACGTACAACACGTACGACGGGACTAGAAAAAGAAAGTTCAAAAGCCAGTAGCCAATCGCTTCCTTCTCATACTTGCTTCAGAGCATGTGTTGTTTTTGGTACGTCGGAACAGCATACAGACGAGCGGTTTTCCCGATAGGAATTAGTTCCGTCTGTGAAATTTAGAACATGTTCACTATCTAAGTCCGTCAGGATTTTCGACGGAAAAAGTCAGATGGGGCATACACACGGTCGGAAAATACGATGAAAAGCTCCCATCTGACTTTTTCTGACGGTCATTCCGCTCGTGTGTACACGACATTAGGCTTCATGTACACTACAGCTCCTAAACTTGAGATTAGTAGCTTTGGCGTGTATTTTTGCCAAACCTCCTAAACTCAGCTCCATAAAAGCCTATGTGTCACATGTCAAATTCCCTTTTGAAGAGATCTTAAAGTGGATGTAAACCCCATTCATGAAATCTGACCTGGGCACATATACAGTGCCTTGAAAAAGTATTCATACCCCTTGAAATGTTCCAAATTTTGTCATGTTACAACCAAAAACATAAATGTATTTTATTGGGATTTTATGTGATAGACCAACACAAAGTGGCACATAATTGTGAAGTGGAAGGAAAATGATAAATGGTTTTCAACATTTTTTACAAATAAATATGTGAAAAGTGTGGGGGGTACATTTGTATGGCGCCCCCCGGAGTCAATACTTTGTAGAACCCCCTTTCACTGCAATTACAGCTGCAAGTCTTTTTGTGGATGCCTCTACCAGCTTTGCACATCTAGAGAGGGACATTTTTGCCCATTCTTCTTTGCAAAATATCTCAAGCTCTGTCAGATTGGATGGAGAGCGTCTGTGAACAGCAATTTTCAAGTCCTGCCACAGATTCTCAATGTGATTTAGGTCTGGACTGTGACTGGGCCATTCTAACACATGAATATGCTTTGATCTAAAACATTCCATTGTAGCTCTGGCTGTATGTTTAGGGTTGTTGTCCTGCTGGAAGGTGAACCTCCGTCCCAGTCTCAAGTCTTTTGTAGACTCTAACAGGTTTTCTTCTAAGATTGTCCTGTATTTGTTTCCATCCATCTTCCCATCAACTCTGATCAGCTTCCCAGTCCCTGCTGAAGAAAAGCTTCCCCACAACATGATGCTGCCACCACCATGTTTCACGGTGGGGATGGTGTGTTCAGGGTGATGTGCAGTGTTAGTTTTTCCCCACACATAGCGTTTTGCTTTTAGGGCAAAAAGTTCAATTTTGGTCTCATCTGACCAGATCACCTTCTTCCACATGTTTGCTGTGTCCTCCACATGGCTTCTCACAAACTGCAAACAGGACTTCTTATGACTTTCTTTCACCAATGTCTTTCTTCTTGTCACTCTTCCATAAAGGGCAGATTATTATTATTATTATTATTATACAGGATTTATATAGCGCCGACAGTTTACGCAGCGCTCTCCAGATTTGTGGAGAACACGACTAATAGTTGTCCTGTGGACAGATTCTCCCACCTGAGCTGTGGATCTCTGCAGCTCCTCCAGAGTTACCATGGACCTCTTGGCTCTTCTCTGATGAATGCTCTCCTTGCCCGGCCGGTCAGTTGAGGTGGACGGCCATGTCTTGGTAGGTTTGCAGTTGGGTCATACTCTTTCCATTTTTCGGATGATGGATTGAACAGAGCTCCGTGAGATGTTCAAAGCTTGGGATATTTTTTTATAACCTAACCCTGCTTTATACTTCTCCACAACTTTATCCCTGACCTGTCTGGTGTGTTCCTTGGTATTCACAATGCTGTTTGTTCACTAAGGTTCTCTAACAAACCTCTGAGGGCTTCACAGAACAGTCATATTTATACTGAGATTAAACTACACACAGGTACACCTTTGACGGGCTGTAGAGAAGAGAAAACCGCAGATAAAAAGGTACAACTTATGTAGGAGGATTTGTTTCATCTCTGTGTATCACCTGAAGCCAGTCACATCACTGGGTATATGGAAGGGTTTACAACCACTTTAATTATTAAAATAATCACTAAGGGCCCTTTGACATTTGCTTTGGCCTTTGAAGAGGGTTCTATGTTCAGATTGCTCTACAGAGAGCATGTGACAACCCTGTAAAGCCTGTACTAGTGTGACACAACCGTGTGCATGGCTCGTGGTTGCGGGGCGCTTTCAGAATGGCCCCATTCACTTGAAAGGGTCTCACTATGCCCCCCAAAGCGACAGGGGGTATTATTCCTGCAGAGCATTGCAGGCGCAGCATGTGTCCACCCCTGGCCACTGCCTCTTCAGCTAAAGGGGGAGTGGTTGGGGTGGTGGTAAAAATGTACTCAACTGCGGGGTTTTGCCCCTTAACCACTAGTATGAACGATCGCTAAATGACTTGGCCATCACCAACCAATGAATGACCCGTGAAAGTAAGAAAATGGCGAAGTTCTCTGCTCAGAGAAGTGCAGTGTATCTATCTTTGGTCTTGGCATAGTTAATGTTCTGCAGGTTCTTCTCTGGGCAGGAAGCTACAAGGTGCCATGCTGACTTATGAGGCCCTCTGTAAAATCAATTCTGTCTCGATTTTTGGGGAGTACGCGGCACTTTTCTTTTTTTATTTTCACTGTTTCAGCAAACTGCTTAAAGAATGCATTTGGTGATTCAGGTTTTTTTTGCTTTCAATACTCTGCGCTCGTAAAATGGAACGTTCAATAGTTCTGACTCTCCTGTAAATTAGTCAGTTTGATTTGGTTTCGTATTATTTGAAAGGCTGTCTGGCGTCTTTTCTTTTATTTAAAGAGGAACTGCAGTCTGCTCACATCATTTGTAATAAAAACATCTTTGCCATTCTGAAGCTTCCCTCCAACCACTTTGCATATTATTTTATATATACTGTGATTCTGTCTTTTTTTTAAATTTTATTTTGCAAAGAATAAAAAATTGCAGAGGTGATCAAATACCACCAAAAGAAAGCTCTATTTGTGTGAACAAAATTATAAAAATGTCATATGGGTACAGTGCTGCATGACCGCGCAATTGTCATTCAAAGTGCGACAGCGCTGAAAGCTGAACATTGGCCTGGGCAGGAAGGGGGTGAAAGTTTAGTGGTTAACAAAGTAGTTTGTTGATTTGGATGTTTCACCCTTGGAGGTATAATTAAAGTCCCAGTTCTGAATATTGCTATAAATTAAGTCGGTTCAAGTATTACCGTTTAGTACAGAGATGTCTATCCCCTTCCCGACCGGCGCACGCCAATGTACGTCAGCAGAATGGCAGGGCTGGGCAAAAGGGCGTACCCGTACCTCCCTTTAAATTTGCCGCCGCGCCATTGCGTGCCGCCGGCTGGGAGCTCCGTGAGTCGGGTCGCGGGTCCCGCGGACTCGATCGCCGCGGGGATACCCGCGATCGCCTCACAGAGAGGAAGAACGGGGAGATGCAAATGTAAACAAGCATCTCTCCGTTCTGCCTAGTGACAGTGTCACTGATCTCTGCTCCCTGTGATCGGAAGCGGAGATCAGTGACGTGTCACACGTAGCCACGCCCCCCCACAGTTAGAAGCATTCCCCAGGACAAACTTAACCCCTCCCTAGCCCCCTAGTGGTTAACCCCTTCACTACCAGTGTCACTTACACAGGAATCAGTGCATTTGTATAGCACTGATTGCTGTATAAATGACAATGGTCCCAAAAACGTGTCAAACATGTCCGACATGTCCGCCATAATGTCGCACTCACGATAAAAATCGCTGATCGCCGCCATTACTAGTAAAAAAAAAAAAATTATTAATAAAATGCCATAAAATGCTATAACTTTTGCGCAAACCAATCAATAAACACTTATGCGATTTTTTTTTTTTTTTTACCAAAAATATGTAGAAGAATACGTATCGGCCTAAACTGAGGAAAAAAAATATTTTTTTGGGGATATTTATTAAAGCAAAAAGTAAAAAATAATGCGTTTTTTTCAAAATTGTCGCTATTTTTTTTGTTTATAGCACAAAAAATAAAAACCGCAAAGGTGATCAAATACCACCAAAAGAAAGCTCTATTTGTGGGGAAAAAAAGGACGTCAATTTTGTTTGGGAGCCATGTTACACGACCGCGCAATTGTCAGTTGAAGTGACGCAGTGCCGTATCGCAAAAAAGTGCTCTGGTCAGGAAGGGGGTAAATTCTTCTGGGGCTGAAGCAGCTATAGCTTGCGATAAAAGCCTAGAACTATCAGCTCACTAAAGCACGACGCTTTGTTTTCTTCCAATTGTAGCCAGGTCCCGGGCACCCTTTGGTCTAATGAGAACCTCCAGGGTTAGGGACAGCTAAAATCCTTCTATGTAGAGTGGGTTATGAGGCGATGGTGGGTGTGATACAAGATAGATTCATGGGGGCCAGACACTTCTTGAATGCAAAGAGATTTATTGTCTCCTAAACAGAACTGTGGGAAAGAGCTTTGGGGCCAGGACACCCTTTAGTAGTTGCGATGTTAATTGGCAGACTCCGAGACTTCTATAGGTAGGCAGCCTTGCAGGGAAAGGCACCCAGCGGGACACCACATCTGCATGTGTAGACATGCTCTGTCTCCTATGGCAACAGTCTTGAACAGTTTCTAACAAAAGTTACAATAAACTCTTTCACTTCCTCTACAATCTCCTCTTGTAGAAAATAACTCAACTGAGCTCCCAGTCTCTCTCTCACTAGACTTGCTGATCCACTGCCACTGGATCCGCTGAGCGCTTCCAACATTCTCGCTCAGTATCTTCCTCAAAAGTCAACCCCGCTTCCCTGCTGGGTCCCTAGCTTGGCATCCAAGATACTTCTCAAGCGTCACCCCACTGGCCTGCTCGGTCCCTGGCTTGGCACACAAGGCTGCTCTGCAAGCGTCCCCTCGGCTGGCTGGGTCCCTGACTTGACACCTGCTGCAGTTTCCCGATTCTTCACCGTCCCCAGTTGGTGAGAATGCTGCTCCGGTACTTGCTTCAGCTACTCACAGTGGTCTCCGGTAACAAGGTGGATATACCCTTAGTGGCGACAGCTTCCCCTCTACCTCTCCACCTCCGCTGGCTGGGTCCCTGGCTTGACACCTGCTGAAGTTTCTCAATTCTTCACCGTCCCCGGTTGGGGAGAATGCTGCTCCGGTACTTGCTTCAGCTACAGTGGTCTCCGGTAACAAGGTGGATATACCCTTAGTGGCGACAGCTTCCCCTCTACCTCCGACCACGACAGGTTCTCCTGCCGGCAGAACTGTCACTTCTGGTTGGACTGCAAACTGCAATCCCCCAACCCTACGCTGCTCTCTTGCTTTCTGGATAGGCCCTCAGACAGCCTAGCGGCCAGATGTCCCTGGGATAGGCCTCAGGCTCTGACCTAGCAGACCGAGACAGCACAACACACGCCCACCCAGACATCCATCCAGGTGGCACAGAACCCCGATAACCTGACCTCACCCAAATAAATAGGCTTTCCCAGCAGGCCAAGGGACCCAAGAAGATCCCTGCTCATTGGCTGAGATACCCCATCTATTCCTAATCTGTCCTTGCAATGCCCTTGTCTTATCTAATGCCACCAGATACCCGGCCATCTAGTGACAGAAGAGGGAAGTGCAGCAATTCCAGAATTAGGGTGGAATCAATTGATCCTCTCTCATTGGCTGAGATACCCCATCTATTCCTAATCTGTCCTTGCAATGCCCTTGTCTTATATAATGCCACCAGATACCCAGCCATCTAGTGACAGAAGAGGGAAGTGCAGTAATTCCAGAATTAGGGTGGAATCAATTGATCCTCTCTCAATTGAACAAGGCAACTATACCTGGCAGGTAAATTTACTAGGAACCCTGCCTAAACATCAGGGTGCTACACAATGATTTATGGCTTTGTTGAAGTTCTCTTTTAAGACAAATAATAAATTACAAAACATAAAATAGGGACAAGTGTTTTTTTTTTTTTTTTCTATTTCCCAAACCCCTGATGCCTTTTTATTATAACATAATAGTTGTGCACACGGCTGTGAAATCCAATTTTATCTATCAGACGTCGGAGTGCACTTGTGAAGACTACAAAAAAAGTCAAACCTGATGGAGCACACTCGTAGCTGCACTTCAAAATAAAATTTCTGGAAATCGGCGTGTGCTAAGCTAGGTGTACGGAGTGAAGTCCCAGGAAAGCTTCGAGCCTCAGCTGCTGTTCCTAAGAAGGCAATGAATCAAGCTGCTCTATGGGGATTTATAAGCATATGGACCGTGTTTAGCCAATTCCTGTGTGTGCCTCCAAATAAAATCTGTTCACTGTCCTTAAGTAACCAGGACAATGAAAGGAAGAGCCGGCTCCGCACGAAACTTTTCTTTATCGAACACACAGCTGATTTATACATGTAAACTATCTTATTCTATTTTTTTAAGTAGAAATTTATATATCTGCATTAACCTCTTGCCTACCTAGGTACACCTTGCTAGTACCAGGTTGGACCCCCTTTTGCCTTCATTCTTTCGTGGCATAGATTCAACAAGGTTTTGGAAACGTTCCTCAGAGATTTTGCTCCATAGTGACATGATAACATCACACAGTTGCTGCAGATTTAACGGCTGCACATCCATGATGCCAATCTCCCGATCAACCACATCCCAAAGGTGCTCTATTGGATGAGATGTGGTGAGTGTTGAGGCCATTGGAGTACAGGGACCTCATTGTCCAGTGGTGAGATGATTGGAGCTTTGTGACATGGTGCATTATCCTGCTGGAAGGAGCCATCAGAAGATGGGGACACTGTAGTCATAAAGGGATGGACATGGTCATCAACAATACTCAGGTAGGCCGTGGTGTATAAACCATGCTCAATTGGTTCTAAGGGGCCCAAAGTGTGCCAAGAAAATATCCCCCCCACCATTACACCCCCACCACCAGCCTGAATCGGTGATACAAGGCAGGATAGATCCATGCTTACACCAAATTCTGAACCTACCATCAGAATGTCGCAGCTGAAATCCAGACTCATGAGACCAGGCAACGTTTTTTCCAGTCTTCGATTGTCCAATTTTGGTGATCCTGTGCCAATTGTAGCCTAATTTTTCTGTTCTTAGCGGACAGGAGTGGCACCCGGTGTGGTCTTCTGCTGCTGTAGCCCATCTGCTTCAAGGTTGGATGTGTTGTGTGTTCAGAGATGGTATTCTGCATACCTTGGATGTAACAAGTGAATATCTGAGTTACTGTTGCCTTTCTATCATCTGGAACCAGTCTACCCATTCTCCTCTGACATCAACAAGACCTTTTCCTGCCATTCTCTGTAAACCCGAGAGATGGATGTGCGTGAAAATCCCAAAAATACTCAGACCAGCCCGTCTGGCACCAACAACCATGCCACGTTCAAAATAACTTAAATCCCCTTTTCTTCCCCTATTCTGATGCTCAGTTTTAACTTCAGCAAGTCATCTTCACCAGGTCTAGATGCCTAAATGCATTGAGTTCCTGCCATGGGATTGGCTGATTAGAAATTTGTGTTACCAAGCCAATGAACAGGTCTACCTAACAAAGTGGCCGGTGAGTGTATATTTTACATTCACATCAGTCTTTGCCCTTAAGGAGCTTACATTCTAAGGTCCCTAACTCATGTTGTTCATACATACACACACAAAAGATTACAGGTGTACCTAATAAAGTGGCCGGTGAGTGTATATTTCCCAGCATAGAGGTAGCACCCTGGAGTTTAGTCTGGGAGCCCCTCACAAATTTACTTACCAGGAGTGGTTATCCTGGTTGATTGTTAGAGATCTATTGATTGCTCCCTAAGTTTGGCCTTGTTGCACTTTTCTCATCTACCACTAGGTGGCCGGGTACTTGGTGGTATTAGATATGAGAAGGGTAACCCAAGGTCAGGTGATGGGTATATGGGGTATCTCAGCCAATGTGCAGGGGTTTTCTTGAATCCCTTGGCCTGCTGGGAGAACCTATGTATTTGGGTGAAGTCAGGTGATCTATGAGCTGTGCCACCTGGACGGCTGTCTGGGTGGACGTGTGTCGTGTTGCCCCGGGCTGCTAGGCCAGAGATTGGGCCTATCCCGGCGGCATCTGGCTGCCAGGCTGTCTGAGGGCCTGTCCAGAAGCAAGAGAGCATCTCAGGGTTGGGACTGCAGCTTGCAGTCTAACCAGAAGTGATGGTTCTGCCGGCCAGAGAACCTGTTGTAGTCGGAGGTAGAGGAGAAGCTGTCGCCAGTCAGGGACTATCCGCCTAATTACCGGGGACCACAGTGAGTAACCAAAGCAAGTACCGGAGCAGCATTCTCACAGAATGGGCACGGTGGAGAATCTGGAATCTTCAGGTGGTGATCAAGTCAGGGACCCAACCAGCGGAGGTGACGCTTGCAGAGCAGCCTTGTCTACCAATTCAGGAACACGAGAAGGCCAGTGGGGTGAAGCTTGAGAAGTATCTGGAGTGCCAAGCTAGGGACCCAGCAGGGTGAAGCTTGAGGAAGATACCACCTAAAATTGGAGGATTGGAGGAGCCCAAGGGATTCAGTGGCAGTGAATCAGAGGGTCTAGTGAGAGACCAGGAGCTCAGTGGACTGAAGAACTACAACGAGAAGTTGTATTAAAGGTGTAATGCCCGGTCGGACTTGCCAACGGGGCAAGCTCCATCAGCATATCCGACGGAAAAACTTAGAGCATGTTCTCTATCTAAGTCCGTCGGAAATGCCGACAGAAAAAGTCTGATGGGGCATACACGCATTCGGATTATCTGACCAAAAGCTCTCATTGGACTTTTTCTGTTGGAAATTCCGACCCTGTGTACGCGGCAGTAGATCTGTGTTTGTGTTAGGAACTGTTCAAGACTGTTACCATAGGAGACCGCATTCCTGCATGTGCAGATGTGGCTTCTTGTTGGAGGCCTTTTCCCTGCACGGCTGTCCTCCTATTGAAGTCTGCTAATTAAACTTGCAACTACTTAAGGGTGTCCTGGCCCTAACCCTCTCTTCCCCATGAAAGTTTGTAAGAGAAATAAACATCTATTTTGCATTCAAGAAGTGTCTGGCGCCCAATAACTTCCACCTTGCACCCACTATGCCTCACAACCCACTACCTACAGAAGGATGTCGGCTATCTCTGGCTCTGGAGGTTCTCATTAGACTAAGGGAGGCCGGAGACCTTGCTACATATATATTTTTCCTTTAAGCCTATACACAATGGGAGTCTATTAATGTATTTGCCTAAGTTTCACACAACTTTCACCTAAGATTCACCCATTTCCCCTAGTGTGATTTACTAAAACCTGCGAATCTTGGGTGAAAGTTGCGTGAACCTCGGGTGAAAACCCTAATAACTAGACCCCAGAGTTTGTTACAGATCCTTCATCGGCCATGTATTATAAAATGTAGTCCAGGCACATAGATTCTTGTCTCTGGTGTGTTAAATAAGTCCTTTTAATGGCGGCCCTTGATTGGCTCACGCGGTTAACCTCTGTCTGAAGCACCACTTCATACATCGAGTGAAACGACTTGTTAATATGCTAACCAGGCAGGCACCCATGCTGGGGTCAGGAGCCTTCAATTCTTCTCTTAAATAATAAGTGCCATTTCTGGCCGCTCGGCGCGGTTTCCTGGCTGGGGCTCCGATTCTTTTGTTTGTCTTCTGGTATTTCAGCAGAGAGCCTTTCATTAGCAATTCATTCTGCAATCTCACAAATATTCAGCGTAAAGTTGCTCGCCATGACAGGAGAGGCGTCTTAGAGATGGGCGCGGAATGCTTAGCATGCGACCTCTCCGAAATGCAAACGACCTTGAGCAGAATGGGTAAGGCACATTTTTAAGGGTTGAAAGAGACCCTGTCACCACCAAGGTTTTTTTTAAAATTATTTTTAACCACTTGACCACCGGGAAGGTTTTACCCCATTCATGACCAGGCCATTTTTTTGCTTTTTCAGCACTGCGCTACTTTAATACCACTTGCCGACCGCAAAATGCAGGGCCGTCTTTAATGCGGGGCAAAAGGGGAAGCTGCCCTGGACCCAGTCATTGTTGTGGGGTCCAAAGGAGCTGAGCTGCCTGCAGATAGTTGATAAGTGGATTTGGCTCAGGAGATGAGGGTGGAATTGAATGTTAAGGGCACTGGTGATTGGTTGGGTGTTATGCCTGCAGACTGTGTGATGATTAGGCAGCTCTGTAAGGTAAACCTTGTCTGGGGAGAATGCCTGTGTAATGATTGGGGTAACATGAAGGAGGTGTCCTGTGTAATGATGGGGGAGGGGTCCTGTGTAATGATGGGGGTGTTTGGGAATGTGGTCCTGTGTATTAATGGGGGAGGGGGCCCTGTGTTATGATAGGGGTGGTATGGGGGAGAGGGTCCTGTGTTATGATGGGGTGTAGTATGCAGGAGGGGGTCCTGTCTTATGATGGGGTAGTATGGGGGAAGGGGTCCTGTGTAATGATGAGGGTAGTATGGGGGAGGGGGTCTTGTGTAATGATGGGGGTA
This sequence comes from Aquarana catesbeiana, assembly GCF_042186555.1. NCBI lineage: Eukaryota > Metazoa > Chordata > Amphibia > Anura > Ranidae > Aquarana > Aquarana catesbeiana. The sequence continues at coordinate 12,038,487 of NC_133331.1, forward strand.
GTATGGGGGAGGGGGTCCTGTGTAATGATGGGGTAGTATGGGGGAGGGGTCCTGTGTTATGATGGGGGGTAGTATGGATTCCTGCGTAATGATGGGGGTAGTATGGGGGAGGGGGTCCTGTGTAATGATGGGGTAGTATGGGGGAGGGGTCCTGTGTAATGATGGGGTAGTATGGGGGAGGGGTCCTGTGTAATGATGGGGGTAGTATGGGGGAGGGGTCCTGTGTAATGATGGGGGTAGTATGGGGGAGGGGGTCCTGTGTAATAATGGGGATAGTATGGGGGAGGGGGTCCTGTGTTATGATGGGGGGTAGTATGGGGGAGGGGTCCTGTGTAATAATGGGGATAGTATGGGGAGGGGGTCCTGTGTTATGATCGGGGTAGTATGGGGGAGGGGGTCCTATGTAATGTTGGGAGTAGTATGGGTGAGGGGGTCCTGTGTAATGATGGGGGTAGTGTGGGGGAGGGGGTCCTGTGTTATGATGGGGGTAGTATGGGGGAGGGGGTCCTGTGTTATGATCGGGGTAGTATGGGGGAGGGGGTCCTTGTGTTATGATCGGGGTAGTATGGGGGGAGGGGGTCCTGTGTTATGATCGGGGTAGTATGGGGGAGGGGGTCCTGTGTTATGATCGGGGTAGTATGGGGGAGGGGGTCCTGTGTTATGATCGGGGTAGTATGGGGGAGGGGGTCCTGTGTTATGATCGGGGTAGTATGGGGGAGGGGGTCTTGTGTTATGATGGGGGTAGTATGGGGAAAGGAGTCCTGTGTTATGATGGGGGTAGTATGGGGGAGGGGTTCTGTGTTATGATGGGGTAGTATGGGGGAGGGGTCCTGTGTTATGATAAGGGTAGTTTGGGGGAGGGGCCCTGTGTAATGGTGGAGGTTGTATGGGGGAGGGGGTCCTGGGCAATGCGAGAGAGAAATTGCATGAGGGGCAAGGAAATGTTTGCCCAGGGTCCGATCAATATTAAAGAATACCCTGGCAATATGCATATATACGTTGCAGTTTGCAAGTGGTTTACCGGGATTATGACTGAAGATATCAGCCATAACCCCGGTATTGTTTTTTTTTTTAGTCAGCAGTTTGCTCTCTCATGAAGCCGCTGGAATGCTTTCAGAAGTGGCGGGAGGGGGTGACACCCCCCCATCCCTGTCGCTCGCCGGTGTTTCTCAGGCTTGCCATTTCCACCCGAAAAAACGATCCAAATGTGAGGCTGGCTGCTCCCATAGGTGGTCAAAGAGTAGATACTCTTTGATCACCTCTATGGCCCTGGAGGACCGAAGTGACATCATCACGTCACTTCTGGTCCAGGGTGTCCGGACTTCGCTCTCTCTCTATATATATATATATATAATCTCTGATGTAACACAGCGGTAGGACAGCTCCTGGTAGGTGACACATGGGATTCCCTGGCTGGAGAACTGCAGACAGACAGGATCTGACAAAGCACATGTACAATGCATTCAAACAGCGGTTGACCATTTTGTAAGCAGATGCAAAGAGACAGCAACAGAAGGACGAAGCTGATACAAAGCCAGACAAACAGGATCAGAAGCCATAGCCAATGCAGGTCAGATTGTGGAACAGACAGATGCAAAAGTGGGAGGGCCAGTGAAACAAACTCAGACAGATGCACAGCCCTGGTTGGGGAGGGGAGAGACCCTAAAAAGCCACAAACACAGATCAGATGACTCTGGTTTTCAGAAAGACAAGACCAAGAAAATGCTGCAGCAGTGCCAGATTACCAAACAGGCAGAGTAGGCACCTGCCTATGAGCCCCATGCTGTCTAAAGTGTTACAAAACCCAGGACCCTGCATTCACTATATCTGGTCTTTCCAGGACTCTGCATTCACTATATCTGGTCTCCCCAGGACCCTGCAGTCACTATATCTGGTCTCCCCAGGACCCTGCATTCACTATATCTGGTCTCCCCAGGACCCTGCATTCACTATATCTGATCTCCCCAGGAGCCTGCATTCACTATATCTGGTCTCCCCAGGACCCTGCATTCACTACATCTGGTCTCCCCAGGACCCTGCATTCACTATATCTGGTCTCTACAGGACTCTGCATTCACTATATCTGCTCTCCCCAGGACTCTGCATTCCTATATCTAGTCTCCCCAGGAGCCTGCATTCACTATATCTGGTCTCCCCAGGACCCTGCATTCACTATATCTGGTCTCCCCAGGACCCTGCATTCACTATATCTGGTCTCCCCAGGACCCTGCATTCACTATATCTGGTCTCTACAGGACTCTGCATTCACTATATCTGGTCTCCCCAGGACCCTGCATTCACTATATCTGGTCTCCCCAGGACTCTGCATTCACTATATCTGGTCTCTCCAGGACTCTGCATTCCTATATCTAGTCTGCCCAGGACCCTGCATTCACTATATCTGGTCTCCCCAGGACCCTGCATTCACTATATCTGGTCTCCTCAGGAGCCTGCATTCACTATATCTGGTCTCCCCAGGACTCTGCATTCACTATATCTGGTCTCCCCAGGACCCTGCATTCACTATATCTGGTCTCCCCAGGACTCTGCATTCACTATATCTGGTCTCCCCAGGACCCTGCATTCACTATATCTGGTCTCCCCAGGACCCTGCATTCACTATATCTGGTCTCCCCAGGACCCTGCATTCACTGTATCTGGTCTCCCCAGGACCCTGCATTCACTATATCTGGTCTCTACAGGACTCTGCATTCACTATATCTGGTCTCCCCAGGACCCTGCATTCACTATATCTGGTCTCCCCAGGACTCTGCATTCACTATATCTGGTCTCTCCAGGACTCTGCATTCCTATATCTAGTCTGCCCAGGACCCTGCATTCACTATATCTGGTCTCCCCAGGACCCTGCATTCACTATATCTGGTCTCCTCAGGAACCTGCATTCACTATATCTGGTCTTTCCAGGACCCTGCATTCACTATATCTGGTCTCCCAGGACTCTGCATTCACTATATCTGGTCTCCTCAGGAGCCTGCATTCACTATATCTGGTCTCCCCAGGACCCTGCATTCACTATATCTGGTCTCCCCAGGACTCTGCATTCATTATATCTGGCCTCCTCAGGAGCCTGCATTCACTATATCTGGTCTCCCCAGGACTCTGCATTCACTATATCTGGTCTCCCCAGGACCCTGCATTCACTATATCTGGTCTCACCAGGACTCTGCATTCACTATATCTGGTCTCCCCAGGACTCTGCATTCACTATATCTGATCTCCCCAGGATTCTGCATTCACTATATCTGGCCTCCTCAGGAGCCTGCATTCACTATATCTGGTCTCCCCAGGACTCTGCATTCACTATATCTGGTCTCCCCAGGAGCCTGCATTCACTATATCTGCTCTCCCCAGGACTCTGCATTCACTATATCTGGTCTCCCCAGGACCCTGCATTCACTATATCTGGTCTCCCCAGGAGCCTGCATTCACTATATCTGATCTCCCCAGGACTCTGCATTCACTATATCTGATCTCCCCAGGACTCTGCATTCACTATATCTGGTCTCCCACAGTACACAGAAATGCAATTATTTTTGTAAATATAAACTGCTAAATATCTTTTTCTCATCAGCAGTATATAGCAGTCTCGTGACTTCTATCAGTGTCTGGTTAAAGCTTGTAGGAGGAGTTTTCATTCTACTCTGATTGTCCTATGAAGCTGCAGGACCCCTGATCCTCTGTTTGGACAGTGCCGATTGGCCCTGTGCTGATCACATGCACCCTCCCAAGAAAGAAAAAACTCTCTAGCAATACACACCAGACTGAGCATGTGCAGAGTGCCTCCAAGGCTCTGTACTATCAGGGGATAGATTGAGGACCGAAATAAAAGAAAAACAAGGGCGCACCAGCCTTGTATATTAACTTTTTTTAAAAAAATTATTAAAATAATTAAAAGAAACAACTCACAAGCAATGGGTGGAGGAGGCACAACACGAAGTGTACCGACAGCCAACATGCGACTTTAGGATAAGCGATGCCTTCAAAAGGCCGTGGAGAGATGCATAATGTCACAATTAGCTAACGCGTTTCGAAGGCAAAGTCCATTCTTCATCAGAGCTATGATAGATTGAGGACTGTGGAAGAAGGGGAGGATCAGAGAAGACAAGATCAAACCGCCTTTTTTACACAGTATGGAGGGTGCATGTGATCAGCACAGGGCCAATCAGCACTGCTCAAAAAGAGGGTCAGGGGTCCTGCAGCTACGACGGCTCGCGGAATCGTGCCGACCTGACGCAGTAAAAAGACGGCGGCTGGTCGGCAAGTGGTTAAAGACTCTATACAGTAAATCCTGTATTCATGTCATGTAACCAATAACAACTTAAAGCCCATAAACCAGAGACATCAGGTACACATTACAGTTTTTCTCCTAAAAGCTACTAAAAAAATCTTCTTTCAGCTGTCAGTTTGTAAAAAATGTTGGTGCAGCCTCGGTCAGTGTAATGTACAGTAGTGATGGTCATCTCCATCTAGCAGCCGGCGTGCACACTGGTTAGTTCAGTGTTATCCCACTAGAGGGCGCTAGGGATGAGCTCCGGCGTGTTCGCATGGCGCACGTGCCGAGCCCGCCAGGAAGTCGGCACGGCGCAGCGCTAATCACAAGCAGTGAGACATTTCCCGATGTGCGGCTGCAGAGATCGGGAAATGTCTCCCTGCCTGTGATTAGCGCTGCGCCGTGCCGACTTCCTGGCGGGCTCGGCACGTGCGCCATGCGAACACGCCGGAGCTCATCCTTAGAGGGCGCACACAAGAAACCTCCAAAAACCTGCCAGGGATGCCCCAAGGTTTCCACTGCCTAAGGGGCCTTCTCAGAGTTTATTCCGACACTGTAGACCTCAGGATAGGATCACACTATCTGCTGCCTTACAGGCTGGGATGCGGTGTGATGCATTGACATGACTGCAGTGCTGATGCGCCAATTTTTTTCTCTTTAAACAATCTTTATTGACTTCACGGACTGTTGGATCTAAGGTAAGTATTTGCCTACGGTTCCATGTTAAGGTTGCCTTCACACCTATGTGATTCTAGTTTCATTGGTTTTTATGTGTTTCTCAACTTTATTGCAAGATGTGCATTTTCTTGTATTATGTACCAGAGCAGGTGAGACTCTCTTGAGGCACTGGACTTAGGCTGGATTCACACCTATGGCATTTTCAGTGCTTTTTGCATTTTGCAGATTTGCACTACAAAACGTGTTCCATAGGAAACCATGTTAAAGGGACTGTAGTGCAAATCTGCAAAATGCAAAAAGCACTAAAAATGCCATAGATGTGAATCCAGCCTTAGAAGGCAGGAGGGTAGACAGGGAAATAGCAGAGAACACTGGAATACATCGAGAGAGACAAACGAGAGACACAGACTGGGAGTGCGCAGGTGTGGCTAACGAGGCAGACTGGACTCACAGGGGAAACAGAGTCATGCAGAGAGAATAGTAACAAGATGGAGTGCAAAGAGAGACAGAGGTGAAGAAAAATGGAATGCAGGTAAGAGAGCACAGAGCAATATACAGGTAGACATACAAGGTAGGGAGCAAGCTGGGGCAAACTAGAAGTATGGATGGAAATAACCCGGGACATACTGAGAGCAATGCAGGGAACAAGCTGGGACATACTGAGAGCAATGCAGGGAACAAGCTGGGACATACTGGGAGCAATGCAGGAAACACGCTGGGACATACTGGGAGCAATGCAGGGAACAAGCTTGGACATACTGGGAGCAATGCAGGGAACAAGCTTGGACATACTGGGAGCAATGCAGGGAACAAGCTGGGACATACTGAGAGCAATGCAGGGAACAAGCTGGGACATACTGGGAGCAATGCAGGAAACACGCTGGGACATACTGGGAGCAATGCAGGGAAAAAGCTGGGACATACTGGGATTAATGCAGGGAAAAAGCTGGGACACACTGGGAGCAATGCAGGGAACAAGCTGGGACATACTGGGAGCAATGCAGGGAACAAGCTGGGACATACTGGGATCAATGCAGGGAAAAAGCTGGGACATACTGGGATTAATGCAGGGAAAAAGCTGGGACACACTAGGAGCAATGCAGGGAACACACTTGGACATACTGGGAGCAATGCAGGAAACACGCTGGGACATACTGGGAGCAATGCAGGGAACATGCTGGGACACAATGGGAGCAATGCAGGGAACAAGCTGGGACATACTGGGAGCAATGCAGGGAACAAGCTGGGGCATACTGGGAGCAATGCAGGGAACATGCTGGGACACAATGGGAGCAATGCAGGGAACAAGCTGGGACATACTAGGAGCAATGCAGGGAACACACTTGGACATACTGGGAGCAATGCAGGAAAACGCTCGGACATACTGGGAGCAATGCAGAGAACACACTTGGACATACTGGGAGCAAGGCAGGAAACAAACTGGGGCACACTGGGAGCAATGCAGGGAACAAGCTGGGACACACTGGGAGCAATGCAGGAAACACGCTGGGACATACTGGGAGCAATGCAGGGAACAAACTGGGACATACTGGGATTAATGCAGGGAACAAGTTGGGACATACTGGGAGCAATGCAGGGAACACACTGGGACACACTGGGATTAATGCAGGAAACAAGCTGGGACATACTGGGAGCAATGCAGGGAACAAACTGGGACATACTGGGAGCAATGCAGGGAACAAGCTGGGACATACTGGGAGCAATGCAGGGAACAAACTGGGACATACTGGGAGCAATGCAGGGAACAAACTGGGACATACTGGGAGCAATGCAGGGAACAAACTGGGACATACTGGGAGCAATGCAGGGAACAAGCTGGGACATACTGGGAGCAATGCAGGGAACAAACTGGGACATACTGGGATTAATGCAGGGAACAAGTTAGGACATACTGGGAGCAATGCAGGGAACACACTGGGACACACTGGGAGCAATGCAGGAAACAAGCTGGGCCATACTGGGAGCAATGCAGGGAACAAACTGGGACATACTGGGAGCAATGCAGGGAACACACTGGGACACACTGGGAGCAATGCAGGAAACAAGCTGGGCCATACTGGGAGCAATGCAGGGAACAAACTGGGACATACTGGGAGCAATGCAGGGAACAAACTGGGACATACTGGGAGCAATGCAGGGAACAAGCTGGGACATACTGGGAGCAATGCAGGGAACAAACTGGGACATACTGGGAGCAATGCAGGGAACAAACTGGGACATACTGGGAGCAATGCAGGGAACAAGCTGGGACATACTGGGAGCAATGCAGGGAACAAACTGGGACATACTGGGATTAATGCAGGGAACAAGTTGGGACATACTGGGAGCAATGCAGGGAACACACTGGGACACACTGGGAGCAATGCAGGAAACAAGCTGGGCCATACTGGGAGCAATGCAGGGAACAACCTGGGACATACTGGGAGCAATGCAGGGAACAAACTGGGACATACTGGGATTAATGCAGGGAACAAGCTGGGACATACTGGGATTAATGCAGGGAACAAACTGGGACATACTGGGATTAATGCAGGGAACAAGCTGGGACATACTGGGAGCAATGCAGGGAACAACCTGGGACATACTGGGAGCAATGCAGGGAACAAGCTAGGACACACTAGGAGCAATGCAGAGAACACACTTGGACATACTGGGAGTAATGCAGGAAACACGCTGGGACATACTGGGAGCAATGAGGGGAACAAGCTGGGACATACTGGGAGCAATGCAGGGAACAAGCTGGGGCATACTGGGAGCAATGCAGGGAACAAGCTGGGACATACTGGGAGCCATGCAGGAAACACACTGGGACACACTGGGAGCAATGCAGAGAACACACTTGGACATACTGGGAGCAAGGCAGGAAACAAACTGGGACATACAGGGAGCAATGCAGGAAACAAGCTGGGGCATACTGGGAGCAAGGCAGGAAACAAACTGGGACAGACTGGGAGCAAGGAGCAAGGCAGGAAGAAATAGAAACACTGGGGGTAAAACAAGGGAAGCACCCAGTATGCTGACAGTCCGATTAGATGTGTAAATGTGTCAGCATATTGGGTGCTTCCCTTATTTGACTTCATATATGGACCATCTCCCCCTTTTCTGCATATCCAGCTAGTGAATTTATGTGTGAAGATTTCTTCCCCCTTTCTTCTGAGGTTACCACCGCCTGTGGATTCATATTCCTTTTCCCCTATGTATACTCCCATTATCTTGGTTTAACCGTCATTAATATCTGTTGCAAGAAACATCTCCACCGCAAGGATCATTCACTGCCATTCACTTTCCATTTATCGGTATTCTTCTTCATATCTTGATTGGTTGTTATAGTGGGAAACACAAAGTGGTTCCTGAAGAAGCCCATCGTGGGCGAAAAATGTTAATCCCGCCATTCCATGCTTACTCTCTTTATGCTGGCTCTACAATAGTCTTGTTGGTTCCTGAAGAAGCCCATTGTGGGCGAAACACGTTGATCCCAGGAGTTATATCCCTCCCTTGCTCTGTCCAAAATGGAAAAAAAAAAAGTTTTGCCTATAGTTCTACTTTAGGTTCTTGACTTTCTATTGGTTGTCTCCATTACGAGGCCATATGTGACTTGATGATATTGATTTCACTATTTAGAACGTTCCCTTTAGACCAGATATCCCTTTTTTTTTTAAATTAAATTCAATCTGAAAGCTTTTTGAGTTCTGCATTCCGTATTAAGATATGACATGTCTTTTCCTATTGAAAATCTGGAAGTGAGCATATGCAGAGATGGTTCCGCTACATAGAACAGATATAATGGCTAAGAAGTAATTGGAAAATCTTTACAGCCACTTACTTGGCAGAGAAACCCCCTTATGTAAAAAAAAAAAAAAAAAAAAAAAAAAAAATAAACGGGAAAGCTTCCTTACCTGCATTGACGGAGGCGAGCACGCAACTCTGTCATTCTAAGTAGAAATGTAAACCCGCCCCCTCCCCCACCACGCAGAAAATGCGAGCGTTGGAATATTTTCATCATCTCTTTTTTTTAACGCAGTTTCTATGTTAATTAATTCGGCTTCAGCTGCTTTATTACACCTGCAGGTTTAAACTAAAAAAAAGCTGTTTCATTTCGCCGCACCGCAAAACCAGCGGGTTTCCCCCGTTAACAGCTGTGATGGGCAGTTTATTGGCGTTGTCACGCTTCTTCTCCCATGATGCTCCGCAAGAGACTTTGACTGCAGGCCGTTGTCCGTACCAAGCTGGCCGTCTTCCCCCATTTAAATCATAGACCTTCACAAAGTCAAAAAAAAAAAAAAAAGTGAACAAATAATACGCAGCCTGCAGCTGAACATTGACAAACTTTATTCTCTCTCTAGGTGTAAATTCCGTGCAGTCTCTGCAGCGCTCGCATGTTATTACATTTTTTTTTTTTTCCCGTCTCTTTCCGCCGCTTATACTTAAAAATTGCTTGTCCGCTTCTCCATTTCATTTTGCTTATTGGCCTTTTTTTTTTTTTTTTGGAAAGCTTTTTAGTATTTCATTTGCTCTTTGTCACCTCCCCTTCTTAATCTCCTTCTGGAACTGCTGACGAAGCTGACATTAAAATGTGCTGCATTTTCTGTCTTGAACAAAGTTTTCAGCTTCGAGTCACGAGCCGAGCGCGCTGGACAATGCCACAACCGGAGTCATTTTACATCGTCTATGCAACGCGCGCGGCACACATCATCCCCTGACTTACTGCAGAGACATGGAACCATTAGGCATGGTACAAAGACTTAAAAGGTTACTAAACTCTCGTTTTTTTTTTTTTGTGCAGTTAGTTTTGCACAGGGACCCCTCTTCTGGGGTCCCTCAGCCACGCTGGTGGCTCCTCCTCTTCTCGAGTGCCCTGTCGGAGAAGCGCTCGGGGCACACGTGTGGGTGCGCTCCCGTGTCCTGCTGTTGCGTCTATTGACACTAACAGCAGGACTCGCCTCCGGCTCCCACGTGTCAGGGCTGGCCTCTCAGCTGTCGGCTAATTGCCAGCTCCTATCTCTCTCCACAGTTACTCAGCTGTTGATGATATCCTGCTCGTCAGTCCTGCCTGCTTAAGCCGTCCAGTCCAGAGGAGCTCTGCCTTCGCCTTGGTCAACATCACAGAAACTATCTCCTGCGATCCTGTTCAAGACTTGCTTTGCTGACATCCCTTCTGGCTCCAGATCCTGCTTGCTGTTCCACTACATTGATCCCTGACTTCTGGCTTGGCTGGCTATCCGTTTCCGGTTACTGAACGTTGGCTATGTTTTGGCTATGTTTGTTCTTTTTTACTTTATTATTAAACAAGTGTGATTTAACTGTACTTCTGTCTCGGCCTGATTTCATGGTTTCTGACACCGCTTCATTGGATTTGATTGACAGCAGCGGGAGCCAATGGCTGCGCTGCTATCAATCTAGCCAATCAGGACACGAGACACCGGCCGGAGCTGGTGTGCTCGTTCCCGTCGTGGGAATTACGGTGCTCAGGTAAGTAAGAGGGGGGCTCAGGGGGGCTACTGCATGACAGGAGGTTTTTCACCTTAATGCATAGAATGCAAACCTCGAGGGTTTACAACCCCTTTAAAGTGTTACTAAACCCACAACAGTAAAATCAGTCTGTATATGCAGTAAAACATTCTTGTTACACTCACTGTGGAACCTAAGGGGTTAATCCTCCGCCTTGTGTAAAAAGACTGTTTGATCCTCACTTCTCTGATCCTCCCCTTCTTCCACTGTCCCCAATCCATCTTTTGATAAGACATAGGCTTTGGAGTCACTCTGCACATGCTCAGTTTGGTGTGTATTGCTAGTTAGTTTTTTATATTTTTTTTTCTTCGGAGGGTGCATGTGATCAGCACAGGGCCAATTATCACTGTCCAGACAGAGTGTCAGGGATCCTGCAGCCACATAGGACAATCAGAGTAGAATGAAAACTCTTCCTACAAGATTTAATTTGACACTGATAGAAGTCACAAGACTGCTATATACTGCTGATGAGAAAAATTTATTTAGTGGTTTATATTTACTAAAATAATTTCATTTCCATGTTCTGTGTACTGTGGGAGGCCAGATATAGTGACTGCAGAGTCCTGGGTTTTGTAACACTTTAAAGCTTTTAAATAATTACATTGATTCAGCTTAGGCCAACTATGTATATACCATACCTGTGGGATTCCTCTAGAACTGGAGTCTCCAAATGTTCTAAACAGAGGGCCAATTTACTACCCATTGGACATTAGGGGGTGGACTATAGACACTGGGAGTTGAAAATGGTGTCAGTGAGAGGAATAGTGCCCCATCATTGGTGTTAGTGCGATCCTTCTAGAACTGGGGACTCAAACTGTTCTGAACAAAGGGCCAATTTACTACCCCTTTAGATTTAAGGGGGTGGACTAATAGACACTTGCTGAAAATGGTGTCAGTGGGTTGAAAAGTGTCTTATCATTGGTGTCAGTGGGAGGAATAGTGCCCCATCATTGGTGTCAGTGGGAGGAATAGTGCCCCATCATTGGTGTCAGTGGGAGGAATAGTGCCCCATCATTGGTGTCAGTGGGAGGAATAGTGCCCCATCATTGGTGTCAATGGGAGGAATAGTGCCCCATCATTGGTGTCAGTGGGAGGAATAGTGCCCCATCATTGGTGTCAGTGGGAGGAATATTGCCCCAGCATTGGTGTCAGTGGGAGGAATAGTGCCCCATCATTGGTGTCAATGGGAGGAATAGTGCCCCATCATTGGTGTCAATGGAAGGAATAGCGCCCCATCATTGGTATCAGTGGGAGGAATAGCGCCCCATCATTGGTGTCAATGGAAGGAATAGCGCCCCATCATTGGTATCAGTGGAAGGAATAGCGCCCCATCATTGGTGTCAGTGGGAGGAATAGCGCTCCATCATTGTTAGTGGGAGGAATAGTGCCCCATCATTGGTGTCAGTGGGAGAATAGTGCCCCATCATTAGTATCAGTGGGAAGAAGAATGCCTCATAATTGGTATCTGTGGGGGGATTATCACTATGTCATTGGTGTCAGTGGGAGGAATAGTGCTCCATCATTGGGATCTGTGGAAGTAATAGGTGTCAGTGACTGGTCTGACTGGTGTCAGTTGGAGGAATAGCGTCTCATTATTGGTGTAAATGGGAAGAATAGTGCCCCATCATTGGTATCAGTGGGGGGAATAGGGCCCATATAAAAGCAAGCAAAGTGCCGCAATATGGAGACCCCTACTGTAGAAGCTGGAAATTCCTTTAATAAGCACGGCTACTCCAGTGATCTCCTTTAGCTTCCAAGTCTATTGCCGAGTGGCTGCTCCGGCTTCCAGAGGGTTCCCACAGGTATGGTATACATATGTTGGCCAAACTGGACCAATGTAACATGTAAAAATATCCATTCATGGAATTCTTGAATTCACACTACTTTCTTCTCTCGTGTGAATTCAATTGTATAATGTAAGGCCCCTTTCACACGAGGCGGGCTCCGTTTCTACGGAGCCCGCCTCTGTCCGCCGGCTCAGCGGGAGATCTGTCCGTTGATCTCCGCTGAGCCGGCGGATGACAGGTCCCTCTCTGCTCACTGAGCGGGGAGGGGCTTGTCAGGCGCCGCTGCCGCCTATGGAGGGATCGGACGAAAATGGACAGCGTGTCCGTTTTCGTCAGATCTCACCCGATCCGATCCGCCAGCGACGGATCTGGACGTAGAGCCATACGTCTGCTTTTAGCGGATCGGACGGGGTCGGATGTCAGCGGACATGTCTCCGCTGACATCCGACGCTCCATAGGCTAACATGGATCGCCTGTTCAGGTCCGCCGTCAAAACTGACAGGCGGACCTGAACGGTTCCGATCGTGTGAAAGGGGCCTTAAAAGGTGGAATACCGCGCTATATCAAAAACCATAAGTAGACAGCAGCTGCTAGAAGTGGAATACACACAAATGGAACAAAGAAAAAAGAAATGTAGCAGCGCTAAGAATAGAATTAGGTGATAAGTGAATATCACTAAAGCTAATACTGAAAAAAAACTTTTAAATAGTGCGCTGACACTAATAATATGTCAGTACCAGACACTGGTATTATATCAAAGCAAGTGCTAAAAATCATGAAAAAATAATTACATGCTGGTAGTAAATGCATACATAAAAATTCATACATAAAAATTAATAAACAGTCAACAATATATAAAAAAAGTGAATCAACATAAACGTGAGTCATAAAGACAAAAAAAGTCCTTAGATGGGAGGATATAAATTAATATTAATATAAACTGATTCCCCCTTTGTGATAACAAATTGAATAGAGTGTTCAAAAAAGAATAGAAAGTTCAAAAAAATGAATACAATGATGCTTTCGTGACAAATCCACCACCATAAAAAGGTGACCACCATAAGAAATTCAGGCTTACCAAATAGCAAGCAAAGGGAGCTTGTGACCTCAAACCCGGCCAAGGCCTCATCGTTCCCCAGACGATGTCATTGTGTTGACGAAACGTGCGTCGGGAGGAGTTCACTTGCTGACGTCAGCGCGCACCAGTGTTTCTAGTGGACGGGCGTCCATGCACAGCCGGATGGCCTTTATTGCTGTTTTTTGTTTTAAACCTATTGACACCAGCCCGGGATTGGAGCTACCTGTTTACCTTGGATTAGAGGCCCTGACTGGGTTTGAGGTCACAAGCTCCCTTTGCTTGCTATTTGGTAAGCCTGCATTTCTTATGGTGGTCACCTTTTTTAATGCGGTGGTGGATTTGTCACAAAAGCATCATTTTATTCATTTTTTTTTAACTTTCTATTCTTTTTTTGAACACTCTATTCAAGTTGTTATCACAAAGGGGGAATCAGTTAATATTAATTATTAAGTTATATCCTCCCATCTAAGGACTTTTTTTTTGTCTTTATGACTCACGTTTATGTTGATTCCCTTTATTTGTATATTGTTGACTGTTTATTAATTTTTATGTCTGGATTTTTATGTATGCATTTACTACCAGCATGTAATTAATTTTTCATGATTTTTAGCACTTGCTTTGATATAATACCAGTGTCGGGTACTGACATATTATTTGCGTCAGCGCACTATTTAAACGTTTTTTCAGTATTCGCTTTATTGATATTCATTTATCACCTAATTCTATTCTTAGCGCAGCTACATTTTTTTTCTTTAATTAATTTGTATAAGCCTTCAACAGGAGTTCTGAAAAGGACTTTTTTTCTTATCTGAATAAACACAAATTATTACCAGGAGGTGTAACTAAGCCCAACGCACAAAAGGAAAAAACCTACATCTTGGTCATTGAAAAGTCCTCGAAAATGGTTTCTTTTCCTGAGCAGCCAGTTTGTTTCGTCGATGTTCCCCCATGCTGGATGTTTCCTGTACCGTAAGGCAGCCTTTCTCCACCTTTTTTACCCTGAAGGAACCCTTGACATAAATTTAAGGCCTCGAGGAACCTCTTACTAAAAATTATTATATCTCCATTTCACAGTAAAATAGCATGGTCAGTAAGCTGCTGACACTTAAATATGGCATGCCTAGAATATTTCACACTCAGAGCTGCCATTACAACACAAGCCGCCATTACAACAAAAAGGTAAATGGCCACCAGCCACTCCTAATCAGGAGTTTTGCACCACGTTACACCCATATTTAGGCTTTATCAGGCTCCAAATGGGACATTTCTTGACCGCGTGTTTCTTGACCGTGTTTTAGTGCTAGAGGATTATCGGATCTATTCTTTCATAGTAAATATTCCCTGTTCAGTTCTGCCTCTGGGATTCCCCCTCCCGCCTCCAGTTAGCACATGCTTGTATAAATCTACTGTTGTAGAATTCCCCTTTGCATTTGTAACACCCCCTACTAGTGTAGGATGCTAGGCAAATGTAGTTTTTGGCTCCTTCTATAGACAAGGGATCGGTGGTTGATTGTTCTGGCCATGTTTAGGGCTTTACAGGCTGGGGAGTTTGACTGCTTCCCCCTGCTTCTGGAAGGAGCTTCCAGATCAGGGGTCTCAAACTGGCGGCCCTCCAGCTGTTGCAAAACTACAAGTCCCATGAGGCAATGCAAGGCTGACAGTTACAAGCATGACTCCCCACAGGCAGAGGCATGATGGGACTTGTAGTTTCGCAACCGCTGGAGGGCCTCCAGTTTGAGAGCGCTGTTCCAGATAATAGCGAGGAAGATAGACAGGTCTACCTAATAAAGTGGCCGGTGTCATATATATATATATATATATATATATATATATATATATATATATATATATATATATATATATATATATATATATATATATATATATATATTTGTGCTCAAAGGTATTCACGCCCTTGGCATTTTTCGTGTTTTGTTGCCTCACAACCTGGAATTAACATGGATTGTTTGAGGATTTGCATCATTTAATTTACAGAACATGCCCACAACTTTGAAGATGTTTTTTTTTTTTTTTTTTAGTGAAGCAAACAACAAATAGGACAAAATAATAGAAAAAGTCAATGTGCATAACTATTCACCCCCCTAAAGTCAATACTTTGTAGAGCCACCTTTTGCGGCTATCACAGCTCCAAGTCACTTTGGATAAGTCTCTATGAGCTTGTCACATCTTACCACTGGGATTTTTGCCCATTCCTCCTTGCAAAACTGCTCCGGCTCCTTCAAGTTGGATGGTTTGCGCTTGTGAACAGCAATCTTTAAGTCTGACCACAGATTTTCTATTGGATTGAGGTCTGGGCTTTGACTAGGCCATTCCAACACATTTACATGTTTCCCTTAAACCACTCGAGTGTTGCTTTAGCAGTGTGTTTGGGGTCATTGTCCTGCTGGAAGGTGAACCTCCGTCCTAGCCTCAAATCACACACAGAGGGGTACAGGTTTTGCTCAAGAATATCCCTGTATTTAGCACCATCCATTTTTCCCTCAACTCTGACCAGTTTCCCAGTCCCGACTGCTGAAAAACATCCCCACAGCATGATGCTGCCACCACCATGTTTCACAGTGGGGATGGTGTTCTTTGGGTGATTTGATGTGTTGGGTTTGCGCCAGACATAGCGTTTTCTTTGATGGCCAAAAAGTTCAGTTTTAGTCTCATCAGACCAGAGCACCTTCCTCCATACATTTTGGGAGTCTCCCACATGCCTTTTCACAGACTCAAAACGTGCCATTTTGTTTTTTGCTGAAAGTAATGTCTTTCTTCTGACCACTCTGCCATAAAGCCCAACTCTATGGAGCGTACAGCTTATTGTCGTCCTATGTACAGATACTCCAGTCTCTGCTGTGGAACTCTGCAGCTCCTCCAGAGTTACCTTAGGTCTCTGTGCTCCTCTCTGATTAATGCCCTCCTTGCCCGGTCCCTGAGTTTTGGCCATCTCTTGGCAGGTTTGCTGTTGTGCCATGTTCTTTCCATTTGGTTATGATAGATTTGATGGGGCTCCTAGGGATCATCAAAGATTTGGATATTTTTTTTATAACCTAACCCTGACTTGTACTTCTCAACAACATTGTCCCTTCCTTGTTTGGAGAGTTCCTTGGTCTTCATGGCAGTGTTTGGTTAGTGGTGCCTCTTGCTAAGGCGTTGCAGCCTCTGGGGCCTTTCAGAAAGGTGTGTCTATGTAATGACAGATCATGTGACACTTAGATTGCACACAGGTGGGCATCATTTCACTAATTATGTGACCTCTGAAGGTAATTGGTTGTACCAGAGCTTTTTATGGGCTTCATAACTTCAAAGGGGGTGAATACATACGCACATGCCAATTATCAGTTTTTTATTTCTGAAAAATATTTTTATCTATATATATTTTTCTAATTTTACTTCACCAACTTAGACTATTGTGTTCTGATCCATCACATATAATTCAGATTAAAAAAACATTGAACGAAAGGCTGTAATGTAACAAAATAGGTAAAAAGCCAAGGGGGGTGGGGGGGTTGAATACTTTTGCAAGGCACTGTGTTGCTTTTTAGGAGGGTTTCTCCAACATGCATGAGTAAATCCCATTGAAAAACACTCACTGGTGGTTGTGATCTTCTCTGAGTGTGAGAATCTCCATCCCCTGTTTTTGTATATTTAGAAGAATGTGTCGGCTTTACTTACAATGAAAGTCACTCAAGGTAAAATACTGGGAAGGAACTTTATTAAACAGTGTCAAGTTGTTAACATGAAGCATTTGTGGTGTTAATCAAATCCTAATGATTTATTATCCTTTTACGGCTTTATTTCCTTTTGATGTCTTATGACCCATTTTCAGTATGTTCACAGCGAGGTGAACCGATGTATTTCAGATGTTTAGAGAAACATGAATGCCCTAGTTTGTAGGATTAGAGGGCTATTTATTACAATAACATTCATGAATTGGAGGGTTCTATATTTTTTTCACATTGGAGCAGACTGTGAATTAACCGCTTCAGCTCTGGGAGGTTTTTCCCCTTTCATGACCAGGCCTTTTTTTTTCTGCTACTATAACTGATAATTGCGCGGACATGCAGCGCTGTACCCAAATAAAATTTATATCATTTTTTTTCACACAATTAGAGCTTTCTTATGGTGGCATTTGATCACTACTTGTTATTCTATGTCTTGTGATATAAATGAAAAAAGACCGAAAGGTTTGAAAAATAAAACTATTTTCTACTTTGTATTATAAGACATATCCAATAAAATCTAATTTCTTCATAAATTCAGGCCAAAATGTATTCTGCTACATGCCTTTGGTTAAAAAAAAAAGAAGAAAAATCCCAATAAGTGTTTATTAATTGGTTTAGCATGAAAGTTATAAGGTCTACAGACTATGGTATATATTCTGGAATTTTATTTTGTTTTTATACTGGTAATGGCGGTGGTCAGCGATCGGGACGGGAACGGGACTGTGATAGTGTGGAGAGCAATCTGATACTGACGCTGGGTGGGAACCAGTGGTGCCCGTAATGCAGGGTACAGGGGCGCCGCCCCCTATGCATGCATCCAGCCCCCTAATTACATGCAGGGCGCCCCCCCCGTGCATGCATCCAGCCCCCAAATCTACATGCAGGGTGCCGCCCCCCGTGCATGCATCCAGCCCTCTAATCTACATGCAGGGCCCCGCCCCTGTGCATGCGTCCAGCCCCCTAATCTACATGCAGGGTAGCCGGACGCATGGATTCCATGTTTGTTTTTTTGGGGTTTTTTCTTTAAGCACGTGAATTGAGCTAGAGGCTCTAATAGGCTTCAAAAAGAGGGTAGGCTTAGGGTGCAGAGCACTGTGCCCCGAGCCCACCCAGTTGTGTGACAATAGTGAATAAATATTTGCTATAGTCTTACTGATTCTCCTCCTGACCAGTCAGGAACCTGGTCCTGAGCCCCGTTTCCCAAGAAGCGTTCCTATTGGCCTAGGAAGAGGAGGGAGGAGACGCACAGCAGAAGCCGCCGTGATGCAGGGGAGGCGCAGGGGAAGCTGCCGCCCGGAGGAAGCGCTGCCCGCAACCTAGAAGGGGTAAATGCGGGGCTGGTATCAGAAACCATGAAATCAGACCGAGACAGAAGTACAGTTAAATCACACTTGTTTAATAATAAAAGTAAAAAGAACAAACGCAGTCAAAACATAGCCAAAGTTAAATAACCGGAACGGATAGTCAGCCAAGCCAGAAGTCAGGGATCAAAGTAGTGGAACAGCAAGCAGGATCCGGAGCCAGAAGGGATGTCAGCAAAGCCAGTCTTTAAACAGGAACGCAGGAGATGGTTTCTTGTGATGTGACCAAGGCAAAGGCAGAGATCCTCTGGACTGGACGGCTTAAGTAGGCAGACTGACGAGCAGGATATCATCAACAGATGAGTAACTTGTGGAGAGAGATAGGAGCTGGCAATTAGCCGACAGC
This sequence comes from Aquarana catesbeiana, assembly GCF_042186555.1. Lineage (NCBI taxonomy): Eukaryota > Metazoa > Chordata > Amphibia > Anura > Ranidae > Aquarana > Aquarana catesbeiana. The sequence goes on from NC_133331.1 coordinate 12,057,285, forward strand.
TGAGCGGCCAGCTCAGAGAAGGAAGGGCTGAGCTCAGCCCTGACAGCTGGTGACTGACCGACGGGGGGGGGGGTGCAGGTGACCTGACCAACCTGGGGGGGGTTGCATGTGGGTGCACTGTTTACCGCCCCCCCAAAATAATATACCACCTAACATCACCAGTGACAATAATACAGTGATCAGTGATAATACTATACACTGTCACTGTACTAATGACACTGGCTGGGAAGCGGTTAACATCTTGGGTAATCAAGGGTTTAACTATGTGCCTAACAGTGTGTGTATAAATCAAATCTTTGTTATTTTTTGCCATTAAAACAGTGTGGGTGGATCTCTGGATGTGCCACGCCCCTCCAGCCTGTGTCTTAGAATAAGAGGGTGGTGAAGCCTCCATCAACCTACAAGTAATATCCCACCCCCTCCATTGTGTTTAGCTGATTGGTGGGCATCAAGGGGGAGGGAGGGAGGGAGCGGGCTGTCATTTACCACTGTGTATATGCCCACATGTGAGACTCTGTAGTCACATGGGCTGCTCAGATGTGATAGGGAGGGAGGAAATGCTCAGAATAGAAACTCCCTGAAAACTGAGCATGTGCAGAGCTGCCAACACTGCTCTGCAAAATTTACTAGCTGAATTGGGGACATTGTCAGAAGCGGGGGGGGGGGGAGATAGAGAGCAGCAGGATCAACCAGGATTTTTGTAGACTAGATAAAAGGAATCTCACAGTGAGTATGATCAGCATGGAATACACCATTTATTGATCGTTTTTTTTTTATGATGTGGGTTTATGGACACTCTTCACGTAGGAACCTGCCTACAACTGCAGAGGTGTATCCATAGACTTACAATCATTTTCAGGTCCAGTAATGATCTATGTCTGTGTCTGACTTTGTATGAAAAACATGTTCCTGTTATGGCCGCCTGTTGTTGTGATAGAAAGGAATCAGATGTAATAGGTAAAGGCAGCAAACCATACTGTGTGCCGGGAAGGAAGACATCTCTGCATTTAGTTTGTTACAAAACCTTTCTTCTGAGTTTCTCCTTTTTTTTTTTTTTTTCTTTTTTTTTTTTTTTAAAGGCAGATAGATAAAAGCGTTATTTGTGTTGCTTTCCGTAATTTAGAACCCAAAATGGATTATGGTGTTTACGCCATGTTCACAGGAGCTGATAAATGACTCGCAGAAAGAGTTATCTCTTTCCATTAAAATTGTCTTTAGAATGTCTGTAGGTTGGCCCCGGGAAGTTGGTGAGGTCCGCGGTGCCAGAATCACAAAGTCTTCCAATGTTCTGTCTTCAGCAGATATGAGAACTTTCCGACCAGAAGAAAAATCCTTCTCTTTTTTTTTCCCCTCTTTTCTCTGAGTAGCTTAGTACCGTATAAAAAGATAGTGAGACAATCATTTGCATTGCAGCAGAAAAAAAAATATATATCTGCCTTTCAGCCAACAATTTCCAAACAGATTTCCTCGGCCTGAAGCCTCGTGCACACGATCGGATTTTCCGCAGACAAAACCTCGGACTTTCGTCCGAAGGGCGTTGGCCAGGAACTTGTTTGTCTTGCATACAAACGGCAAGGAATTGTCGGCCAACAAACACGAACGTAGTGACGTACTAGGTGGTTTTTCAGCTCTTTAGCGCCACCCTTTGGGCTCCTCCTGCTAATTTCGTGTTAGTAGAAGTTTGGTGAGTGTTGATTCGCGCTTTTCATTTTGCGCTTTTCAGTTTGCGCTTTTCATTTAGTTTCTGGACGGCCGTTCGTCAACCAGCCATGTTGCGAAATCGGAGGAGATGACGTGTTATTTATTATTGGCCTTGGAGTTATTGCTCTGACCCAAGTCCAGTCCAGGAACAGGAGGAGGAGGATTTCCTGGACCAAAAATTGGTTGCTTTATTCATCGTGACCAATTCTCTCATATGCCTTTGCTGCGGGAGCTCCAGGAGAATAATCCAGATGATTTTCGGAATTATCTCCGGATGACTGACCCCTGCTATCTCCAAAGCTTGGCACTGTTGACCCCCTATATTAACCCCTTAAGGACCGAGCCTCTTCCTGAGATTTGTTGTTTACAAGTTAAAAACAGGTTGTTTTTTTTTTGCTAGAAAATTACTTAGAACCCTCAAACATTATAAATTTTTTTTTTTTTCAAACACCCTAGAGAATAAAATGGCGGTCGTTGCAATACTTTGTGTCACACTGTAGTTGCGCAGCGGTCTTACAAGCGTGCTTTTTTGGAAAAAATACACTTTTTTGAATTAAAAAATAAGACAACTGTAAAGTTAGCCCAATTTTTTTTTATATTGTGAAGATAATGTCACGCCGAGTAAATTGATACCCAACATGTCACGCTTCAAAATTGCGCCCGCTCGTGGAATAGCGACAAAGGGTAAAAAAACCTCCATAGGTGACGTTTAAAAAATTGTACAGGTTGCATTTTTTAAGTTACAGAGGAGGTCTAGGGTTAGAATTATTGCTTTCGCTCTACCGATCGCGGCGATACATGAACAACGTTTTCAAATGCGGGCGCTACTCACGTATGCGTTCATTTCTGCACGCAAGCTCGTTGGGACGGGGCGCGTTTAAAAAATCGTTTTTTTTCTTATTTATTTTACCTTTTATTTTTTATTTTTGCACTGTTTTTAAAAAAAAAAAATAGTCACATTTGTTCGTATTACAAAGAATGTAAACATCCCTTGTAATAGAAAAAAAGCATGACAGGACCTCTTAAATATGAGATCTGGGGGGTCAAAAAGACTTCAGATCTCATATTTACACTAAAATGCAATAAAAAAAAAAAAAATTTGTTATTTAAAAAAATAATTTAAAAAAAATGTCCTTTTAAGAGCTGTGGGCGGAAGTGACGTTTTGACGTCGCTTCCGCCCAGCAATTGTATGGAGACGGGTGGGGGCCATCTTCCCCCTCACTTGTCTCTATACCCAGCAACTGGACCCAATTGCCTCCGCCGCTGCCGACGGCTCCGGTAAGCAGCGGGGGGCGCTGGATCACAGCGGGGGCCCTCTCCCGCCCTTGATAAAAGTGATCTCATGGCAAATCCGCTGCAGAGACCACTTTTATCTTGTAGCGGACAGCCCCCTGAAGAAGGGGATACCAGGGTTATGGCAGCTAGCTGCTGCCATAACAACGATATCCTCCTTCAAACAGCTGACGTAAAACTGCGGCGGGCGGTCCGTAAGTGGTTAAGAAGCAGGACACATGCATGAGGCTTTTATTTTATTTTTTGGTTGAATAATAATAATTTAATTTGTTATATTTTCTATATTTTTGGATGCATAGAATGCAGTTTTTGGGTTAAGTTCTACTGGCAGATATCATGTCTAATTTTATTTGTTTTCTTTTTTTAATGCACAATAAAAAAAAATTGTGAAGAATAATACTTGGCTATGTGTTTTACTTCAAAAGACAGTTTGGGAGTCGGCAGTTACATTTAAAAAAAATATAATGTAAAATTGACAAGGGACACCAACATATAATGTAAAATTGACAAGGGACACCAACATAGTTGTATCTTTGATCTTAAAAACTACGGGATAATGGTGTTTTTTTTGTTTTGTTTTTTTTTTATTTTTTTATTATTATTTTTTTTTTCGATTTTGTTTTTTTGTTTTTTTTTTAAATTTATTTATTACTTACTGGCACTTCACCATTCGTCAATATTTGTGTGTTTCTATGTTATATATACATTTGGCATCCAGTCATTGTGTGTATAGTGCATATTACATGGTACAGCACTTTTCAATTCATTTATTTTACAATTTGTTCTGATTTTAGCTGCTGTTTTTTATATTGATCCTATTACCTTTTATATATTTTTGATGAGATCATATTTATAGCGCGGCTATAATATTATTCTTGATATCACTAGAAAGAAAAAGCCTTTGAAAATTTGTTTGCAATAACTCCATCATTATCAGCAGCAAAGCAGCTTCATTATTATCCCATTAAAGAAGAAGAGAATTGTGCGCTGCATTTCCAGATTTCATAATTTGCCGCGTCAAGAATGTTAATTCTCCATTATGAACGCGAGTTTACAAGAGCGACCGCTTCCGGCTCCTCCTTGCTTCCGAGCATGCGTGTTTGTACTTTGGACTTTTGTCCGACGGACTTGTGTACACACGCTCGGAAAATCCGACAACACACATTTGTCCGCGGAAAATTTTAAAGCCTGCCATCCAACATTTGTCCGCGGAAAATCCAACAACAATTGTCCAATGGAGCGTACACACGGTCGGATTTACCGCCAACAGCCTCTCATCACACAATTCCCAATGGAAAGTCCGATCGTGTGTACGAGGCTTAGGAGTCTTCCAGAATAGAGGAGAAGCAAGTGAGGTCAGTGAAAAACCTTTCATGCGATGCCGAGGTCACTAACTCATTACTGGCGGGGAAGCCGTATGACATGTCAGATAAAATCCTCCATTCTTCTGTCCTGACATACAGGAGCAACCGCTCAACGCCTCCGCAACTTTTATTGGGGAATTCAAAGTGCATTGTGTGGCAGGTCCTCCATTAATGTACACTGAGGTTATTGTGGGGGTGGTTGGCCTGCAAATGATTAAAGAAAACTGATGGTTTTTATTTAGATTTGAATAACTCTTTTGTGTATGTGCAAATACTATATACCGTGTGTGTGTGTATATCTATCTCTCTATCTATCTAGCGAGAGAGAGAGGTGTATGTGTATGTGTATATATATATAGATATAGATATAGATATAGATATAGAGAGAGAGATTCTCCCTCTCTCTCCCTCTCCCCTTCTCTCCCCCTCTCTCCCTCTCCCCCTCTCTCCCCCCCCCCCCCTCACTCTCTCTCTCTCCCCCTCTCTCTATCTCTATCTCTATCTCTATCTCTATCTCTATCCAGTGCCTTGAAAAAGTATTCATACCCCTTGAAATTTTCCACATTTTGTCATGTTACAACCAAAAACATAAATGTATTTTATTGGGATTTTATGTGATAGACCAACACAAAGTGGCACATAATTGTGAAGTGGAAGGAAAATGATAAATGCTTTTCATTTAAAAAAATAAAATAAATATCTGATGCTCAATAGGGTTTAGGTCTGGAGACATGCTTGGCCAGTCCATCACCTTTACCCTCAGCTTCTTTAGCAAGGCAGTGGTCATCTTGGAGGTGTGTTTGGGGTGGTTATCATGTTGGAATACTACCCTGCGGCCCAGTCTCTGAAGGGTGGGGATCATGCTCTGCTTCAGTATATCACAGTACATGTTGGCATTCATGGTTCCCTCAATGATCTGTAGCTCCCCAGTGCCGGCAGCTCTCATGCAGCCCCAGACCATGACACTCCCACCACCATGCTTGACTGTAGACAAGACACACTTGTCTTTGTACTCCTCACCTGGTTTCCCCCACACACGCTTGTCACCATCTGAATCAAATAAGTTTATCTTGGTCTCATCAGACCACAGGACATGGTTCCAGTAATCCATGTCCTTAGTCTGCTTGTCTTCAGCAAACTAATTGCGGGCTTTTATTTGTGCATCATCTTTAGAAGAGGCTTCCTTCTGGGATGACAGCCATGCAGACCAATTTGATGCAGTGTGTGGCGTATGGTCTGAGCACTGACAGGCTGACCCCCCACCCCTTCAACCTCTGCAGAAATGCTGGCAGCACTCATACGTCTATTTCCCAAAGACAACCTCTGGATATGACACTGAGCACGTGACCTCAACTTCTTTGGTGGACCATGGCGAGGTCTGTTCTGAGTGGAACCTGTCCTGTTATACCGCTGTATGGTCTTGGCCACCGTGCTGCAGCTCAGTTTCAGGGTCTTTGCAATCTTCTTATAGCCTAGGCCATCTTTATGTAGAGCAACTATTCTTTTTTTCAGATCTTTAGAGAGTTCTTTGCCATGAGGTGCCATATTGAACTTCCAGTGACCAGTATGAGAGAGTGAGAGCGATAACACCAAATTTAACACACCTGATCCCCATTCACACCTGAGACCTTGTAACACTAACGAGTCACATGACACCGGGGGAGAGAAAATGGCTAATTGGGACCCAGTTTGGACATTTTCACTTAGGGGTGTACTCACTTTTGTTGTCAGCGGTTTAGACATTAATGGCTGTGTGTTGAGTTATTTTGAGGGGACAGCAAATTTACACTGTTATACAAGCTGTACACTCACTACTTTACATTGTAGACAAGTGTCATTTCTTCAGTGTTGTCACATGAAAAGATAGAAGAAACAATTTTATTATATCTTATTTTATTATATCATTTTTGTAGATCTTTTCATGTGACAACACTGAAGAAATGACACTTTGCTACAATGTAAAGTAGTGAGTGTACAGCTTGTATAACAGTGTAAATTTGCTGTGCCCTCAAAATAACTCAACACACAGCCATTAATGTCTAAACCTCTGGCAACAAAAGTAAGTACACCCCTCACATTTTTGTAAATATTTTCTTCTATCTTTTCATGTGACAACACTGAAGAAATGACACTTTGCTACAATGTAAAGTAGTGAGTTGTATAACAGTGTAAATTTTGTGAGATCCTGTAGAAGAGATCCTGCGCACAGCTGCAGTAAAAGTGCTTATGGGGCGGTCAGCAAGCGGTTAATAGCGGGAACTAGAAGTGGAACGTGGACGGACTGGAAGCTCTAGCCGCTGTATCTGTTGATTTTTCTTTCTTTTTTTTTTTATAACTGCAGGTTGTCTTTAAATCAGTACAACACTTAACAATCAGGACTTTTCTACAAATCCACAGCGTGTTTCCGCTCAGCAGCCGAGCTAAATTCAAGCTGTGACATTGTATGCAGCCCTAACCCCATCAAACCAAGGGCCTTGGCTGGCCTGGATTGTGAAAATAGTCCTAGGGTGGCCTCGTCTGCTCTGACGAAGGGAAATCAAAGTGACAGCGCAAATCCCCCCGAAGGCCGGAAAGGGCTTTTTCCAGTGTTTCCTTACCGAGGGCAAAAAAATCTACTTTCACATTTGATTACCTTTTCTGGTCTGAAGCTGATTCAGTGCGGCAGTCAACCAAGTGAAATCAAACCTGATTAACAGAAATACTAAACAACGTCTGTCCTTGCTGTGGACAAACATCTCCCTTCTGGGACTCGGCAAGTCCTCTCAGCCACACCAGGACAGTGTGAATTCTGAATAGGAACATGGTGCCCCCCCCCCCCCCCCCCCCCCGGATTTGCAGATTTTCCTGTCTATCCTAGAAAGTCCCATTATCCCAAGATTTTCTTTGACATAATATCCACTTAAGGACCGAGCCTCTTTTTGAGATTTGTTGTTTACAAGTTAAAAACTGTTTTTTTTTTTTTTTTTTCTAGAAAATTACTTAGAACCCCCAAACATTATGCATTTTTTTTCCTAACACCCTACAGAATAAAATGGCGGTCATTTGCAATACTTTCCGTCACACTGTATTTGCACAGCGGTCTTACAAGCGCACTTTTTTTGGGAAAAAAATACACTTTTTTTTTATTAAAAAATAAGACAGCAGTAAAGTTAGCCCAATTTTTTTTTTATATTGTGAAAGATAATGTTACGCTGAGTAAATTGATACCCAACATGTCACGCTTAAAAATTGCGCTCGAATGGCAACAAACTTTTACCCTTAAAAAATCTCCATAGGCGACGTTTAAAAAAAATTCTACAGGTTGCGTGTTTTGAGTTACAGAGAAGATCTAGGGCTGGAATTATTGCTCTCGCTCTACCGATTGCGGCGATACCTCACATGTGTGGTTTAAATACCGTTTTCATATGCGGGCGCTACTCACGTATGCGTTCGCATCTGCACGCGAGTTTGGCAGGACGGGGCGCGTTTAAAAAAATGTTTTATTATTTATTCTGACTTTTTATTTTTTATTTTTACACTGTTCTGTAAAAAAAAAAAAAAAAAATTGCGCCCGCTCATGAAATGGTGACAAACTTTTAACCTTAAATAACCTCCATAGGCGACGTTTAAAAAATTCTACAGGTTGCGTGTTTTAAGTTACAGAGGAGGTCTAGGGTTAGAATTATTGCTCTCACTCTACCGATCGCGGCGATACATGAACAACGTTATGCGGGCGCTACTCACGTATGCGTTAGCTTCTGCATGCAAGCTCGTCGGGATGGGGCGCGTTTAAAAAATAATTTTTTTTCTCTTATTTATTTTACCTTTTTATTTTTTATTTTTGCACTGTTTAAAAAAAAAAATTGTCACTTTTGTACCTATTACAGAGAATGTAAACATCCCTTGTAATAGAAAAAAAAGCATGACAGGACCTTTTTAAATATGAGATCCGGGGGTCAAAAAGACTTCAGATCTCATATTTACACTAAAATGAAATAAAAAAAAAATAAATAGAAAATTGTCATTTAAAAAAAAAAAAAAATAAAAAAAAAATGGCCCTTTAAGAGCTATGGGCGGAAGTGATGTTTTGACGTTGCTTCCGCCCTGCAATGGTATGGAGACTGGTGGGGGCCATCTTCCCCTCACTCTTCTCCATACCCGGCAAGGAGCAACATCCGATCGCCACTGCCAGCGGCTCCGGTAAGCGGTGGAGGGCATCGGAGCGTGGCGGAAGAGGGGGGGGCATTCCCACCACCAATAAAAGTGATCTCGCGGCGAATCCGCAGCAGAGACCACTTTTATCTGAAATGGGACCGCCGGCCGAAGAAGAGGATGCCGGGGTTATGGCAGCTATTCCTCTTCAAAGTTAGGACGTATATCGGTCTGGAAGTGGATATAGAATAGAATAATGCTACTCTCCTAATTAAAAAAAAAATCCTTTAAAAAAATGTCATTCTGCAACATAGAGAACGGCTATCCGGGTCTGGTGATCTGCGCTGGAGGAGGGGGGGGGGTGTCTCCATACTTTCTAATCAAAGGACAAGCCCTTCCGACTTTAAAGTGATATTAACGGCAGATTTTTTTAAATAGCAAACATGTTATGCTTACCTGCTCTGTGTAATGGTTTTGCTCCTCCTCCTCTTGGGTTCCCCCCCCCCCCGGCACTCCTGGCTCCTCCCTCCTGCCAAATGCCCCCATAGCAAACAGCTTGTACTCTAGCAGGCTTGCACCCGAGCTGCTGCTCTGTGTGTCCATTCACACACTGAGTGCAGCTCAGGCCCCGCCCCTGCTCTCTCTTCATAGGCTCACTGGCTGTGATTGACAGTGGCGGGAGCCGTTGTCTCAGACCCATGGGATCCACCGCTCTTATGCACATTGCTGGATTGAAATGGGGCTCAGGTAAGTATTAGGGGGGGCTGGCAAGGGGGAGCTGTTGCACACAGAAAGTTTTTTTTACCTTCATGCATGGAATGCATTAGGATAAAAAAAACCTTCAGCCTTTACAACCACTTTAAAGGGGCTGGACTGTGGCTAGTGTGAGTATAAAAAGCCTTGGTGTATGAGAGTAAACAGTGCAGTGGGAGGAATAGTGCCCCATCATTGGTATCAGTGGGAGGAATAGTGCCCCATCATTGGTGTCAGTGGGAGGAATAGTGCCCCATCATTGGTCTCAGTGGGAGGAATAGTGTCCCATCATTGGTCTCAGTGGGAGGAATAGTGCCCCATCATTGGTAGTAGTGGGAGGAATAGTGCCCCATCATTGGTGTCAGTGAGAGGAATAGTGCCCCATCATTGGTATCAGTAGGAGGAATAGTGCCCCATCATTGGTGTCAGTGGGAGGAATAGTGCCCCATCATTGGTGTCAGTGGGAGGAATAGTGCCCCATCATTGGTGTCAGTGGGAGGAATAGTGCTCCATCATTGGTGTCAGTGGGATGAATAGTGCCCCATCATTGGTGTCAGTGGGAGGAATAGTGCCCCATCATTGGTGTCAGTGAGAGGAATAGTGTCCCATCATTGGTGTCAGTGAGAGGAATAGTGCCCCATCATTGGTGTCAGTGAGAGGAATAGTGTCCCATCATTGGTATCAGTGGGAGGAATAGTGCCCCATCATTGGTGTCAGTGAGAGGAATAGTGTCCCATCATTGGTATCAGTGGGAGGAATAGTGCCCCATCATTGGTGTCAGTGGGAGGAATAGTGCCTCATCATTGGTGTCAGTGGGAGGAATAGTGCCCCATCATTGGTGTCAGTGGGAGGAATAGTGCCCCATCATTGGTGTCAGTGGGAGGAATAGTGCCCCATCATTGGTGTCAGTGGAAGGAATAGTACCCCATCATTGGTATCAGTGGGAGAAATAGTGCCCCATCATTGGTATCAGTGGGAGGAATAGTGCCCCATCATTGGTATCAGTGGGAGGAATAGTGCCCCATCATTGGTGCCAGTGGGAGGAATAGTGCCCCATCATTGGTGTCAGTGGGAGGAGTAGTGCCCCAAAGGCCACATCTAGACCCAAGGCCTCAATTTGGAGACCACTGATCTACACGGTCACAGACAGGTCCTTTCATAAAAATCCCTATGAGGTGCTTTTAAATAAACAACCTGGGAGGTGTACAAACACCCAATACAAACTAGTTACACATATTTTCACAGCAATAAAAAGGTGGAAAACCCAGAATGCAACCCACTGTGTTCACGTTGTTGTAACCGTGAGTGCACCTGGTTGGGCAGTCTCTCCCCCCCCCGGGATTGTAGTGAACTGTTGCTGCATTGCTTCAGTACAAGGTTATTATTGCACCTGACTGTGAATTTTGGTGCTGCACCCCACCTACAAGCTATGTTTGGCCAGAGTGTGATGGACTTTTAATGTCGTAAAGAATTTGATACATCATTGTATTTTAACAGTGGTGTATATTGTATAATGCTTGGGTACCCTCAAAGTCCCATATATAGTGGCTCCTTTTTATGACTTTGTAATTTGATGGATGTTGGTGCCCACTCGCGTGATTCTGGCAACAAATACGTTATATTGCCAGAATTATTGGGACGCCAGCCTTTATACACACATGGAACTTTAGTGGCATCCCAGTCTTAGTCCGTAGGGTTCGATATTGAGTTGGCCCACCCTTTGCAGCTATAACAGCTTCAACTCTTCTGGGAAGGCTGTCCACAAGGTTTAGGAGTGTGTCTATGGGAATGTTTGACCATTCTTCCAGAAGAGCATTTGTGAAGTCAGGGATTGATGTTGAACAAGAAGGCCTGGGTTGCAGTCTCCGCTCTAATTCATCCCAAAGGTGTTCAGTTGGGTTGAGGTCAGGACTCTATGCAGGCCAGTCAATTTATACATGTCTTTATGGACCTTGCTTTGTGCACTGGTCCAAATCATTTGGTAGAGGGGGGGATTAAAGTGTGGGGTTGTTTTTGAGGGGTTGGGCTTGGCCCCTTAGTTCCAGTGAAGGGAAATCTTAAGGCGTCAGCACACCAAGACATTTTGGACAATTTCATGCTCCCAACTTTGTGGGAACAGTTTGGGGACGGCCCCTTCCTGTTCCAACATGACTGCGCACAAAGCAAGGTCCATAAAGACATGGATGAGCGAGTCTGGGGTGGAGGAACTTGACTGGCCAGCACAGAGTCCTGACCTCAACCTGATAGAGCACCTTTGGGATGAATTAGAGCGGAGACTGCAAGCCAGAGGCCTTCTCGTCCAACATTAGTGCCTGACCTCCCAAATGGGCTTCTGGAAGAATGGTCAAACATTCCCATAGACACATTCCTAAACCTTGTGGACAGCCCCCCCCCCCAGAAGAGTTGAAGATGTTATAGCTGCAAAGGTGGATCAACTCAATATTGAACCCTACGGACTACGACTGGGATGCCATTAAATTCATGTGTGCGTCCCAATACTTTTGACAATATAATATATATATACAGGTTATGGTGCACAATGCTTTAGCGAACTAAATGTCATTCATGTGCTTTGGCAGGGAGGTTTGAGCCTGAACTTACAAATTTACTTTCTCTCTCTAGGACCGCCTTTCTCAACCTTTTTAACCCTTGCAAACATTTTCAGGTCCCAGGGAACCCCTGCTAAAAGTAGTCCATTGGTGGTCTTTGGGAAATTGCCCCCTCCGTTGGTGGTGGACAGTGGAGAAGAATGCTCCCTTTACAGACATGCCTCTGGCTATGCCAAGTGGTGTTGGACCTGGAACTATGCAGGCACCATCACATGATAGGTCATTTAGCCACAGCTCAAGGAACCCTTAGCCACCTCTGGAGGAACCCTAGTGTTCCACTGAACCTTGGTTGAGAATGGCTGCTCTAAGACATTGACTGATTTGGCATCCCTCCTGGTATCTACAGCAATTGCCACATTGGCGATCAAATCGTGAGCGTTTTTTTTCCCCCACCTATAAGAAAATGATGACAGCATTGTGTGTGGCTGAAATCTGGAGCTTATCTAAAACCGAGAAGTATAATTATTAGAAAAATAAGCAACATCACATTGTGGATGTTCTTCTCATCACTTTAACATCAGCGTTCCGACTCAGATTTTTTTTTTTCTGTTTCTCGCTATGCTCATGGCTCAGGGCTTTGAAGTTTGTTATTGCGGCGGAGACCTCACAGTGACCTGATATTGATGAACTGATAAACATCATTTAGAAAAGGTTACACTCTGCAGCTGATTGCTCACTTTGTTCTTTTTTGGTGCGGACATATTTTCTCATTTTGTGTGACTTTGTGAGAAATGCTTCGTGCCCTCCCCCCACCTCTGGGGGCCTTGTCCCTTCCAGAGCCGGCTATGGAATCACCGCTCAGTCTCTCTCGTCTAAGCCAAAAGATAATAAAAATATACTCGTCATCCTCACTGGGGATTTTATCTTGCCAGACCCAAATTTGGCTTCATTGACATATGAGGTATCAAAAAGGGAAAAGGGGTTAAGGGAAAGGACATGGACCTTTTGGCCAGAGTGTCAACTGGCCAGGTCAATGGAAGGAGTTCCGACTCAACCAAAGTGAGGATGGAGTTCACCAATAAGGACCAATAAAGGATTTAGAACGGGCAGAGATTGAGGAAAGATATCCTCAAAAAAAAAAGGGGTCCGTACCCTCAAGAAGCCATCTTTTGTGAATGTCTACCAATTGTTTATTTGTGTGCAATTTTTTCAATACAGCGTATCTTTGGAGTACTCTACTGTGGGTTCCCACCTCTCTTCTTGAGGGTATGGACCACTTTTTTTGAGGATATCTTTCCTCGCCCTCTGCCTGTTCTGAATTCGTTGTCATCTGAGGCTGCAAATCATAAGCCCTGTCATACCAGCATTAAAGTGAAACTCCAGGCAAAACACTAATGCCCCGTACACACGGTCGGACATTGATCGGACATTCCGACAACAGAATCCTAGGATTTTTTCCGACGGATGTTGGCTCAAACTTGTCTTGCATACACACGGTCACACAAAGTTGTGACGTAAAACACGTACGTTGGGACTATAAACGGGGCAGTAGCCAATAGCTTTCACCTCTTTATTTATTCTGAGCATGCGTGGCACTTTGTGCGTCGGATTTGTGTACACACGATCGGAAATTCCGACAACGGATTTTGTTGTCGGAAAATTTTATAGCCTGCTCTCAAACTTTGTGTGTCGGAAAATCTGATGGAAAATGTGTGATGGAGCCTACACACGGTCGGAATTTCCTACAACAAGGTCCTATCACACATTTTCCGTCGGAAAATCCGACCGTGTGTACGGGGCATTAGAATAGTTGGAATACATAATATGTTTAGCTGCAAAAGTTGGTAGTGGTTGACCGTTTAAGAACCACCCCATAGCAGATATACTGCTACAGGGAGGCCCTCCTGTGCAGAATCACATGTGTGTGTGTATATATATATATGATTCTACACTTCCACCTGGGGGGCGTGCACGTGCCACTAGTGGCCCGCTTCTGCCGTGATTAATCACAGCAAAAGCCAATCTGCCAGGAAATGGATGTCCGCCGGCAACCGGGACAGTACCCTGGCACCAACACTTGGTTCAAACTCTTTTGCAACGGAAAGGAAACAAACCCCAGACATGCTTGAGCAAGTGCGACAAATGCTAGCATGAGATCAGCGACTGACTCTACGATTGATGGTGGAGAAAATGGGCATTATCACAAGAAAATGGTGCGCACCATCGTCCGCAAAGATTTTGGTAAGTGGAAGATCTGTTCCTGGTTTGTGCTGCACAAGCTGATAGACAAACGGAAAGCAAAACGGAGGGAAACCTCTAAATATTTCATTACCATGTGTGACCAGATCCATCCTTTCTGCCAACCATCCTCACAGGGGATGAGACCTGGTGCTATCAGTTTGATCCGTCTGCACCAATTCTTGGCTCAGCATGGCGTACCTGTTCTTGATCATCCACCGTACTCCCCTGACCTGCAGACTTATTTCTGTTTCCCCACCTGAAGAGCGTCATGAAAAGTTTTGCGGAAGTGGCGGCAAACCAAGAATGTGTCACAGCGGTTCTGCGATCGATTCCTAAAGAGGCCTTTGCTGAGTTTCCAGAAGCTTTACCAACATTGCAAACGTGTGTTGTGAATGATGGCAATTATTTTGAAGGCCAATAAAGGTAATTTGTTTGGATCTTCTGTTTTGTTTGAACAAAAATTAGGAAAATAACAAAAGGTGGGACTTTGTGTGAGGAAGGGGGCCGTACAGATCCCATCCTCCATCCCATATAAGTATGTATAAAGGGGTTGAGGGGCGGGACTTTGAGTGAAGCACACGGATGCATTAGAGAAATGAATTTAGAAAATGGTTTATTAATTGAGTAATTTCTTAGAACATAAGTTGGGGGTATACAGTTCAGTACATAAATTGTATATCAATACCTCAAATTACATATCACATATAAATGCATTGTCCAACCAAGGTTTAAAACAGTATTTTACAAGTACACGGGTCACGTAATAACATGATTAATTGCATTGCAAGGAATACTCATAAAAGTAGCTTGCGCATTAAAGCACCATTACAAATAATAGTAAAGATAAGATAAGTAGGAAAAATAATCTAAAAACATACATAATGACTCTGTTAGAAGATATATGTCAGTATTTTACAGTTGCACGGGTCACTTCAGAGCGTGATTAATTGCAGTGTAAATGATACTGGAAAACAAAAATGGATGCATTAAAGCATCACTTGGGAAAAAAGGTGAATATATACTTGGTGAAGAGAAACGGCCGTGGTAGGTTCATGAATGCACTGTTGTAACGGTAGTTGTTAGCTCTACGCGTTTCCGGACCTTAAAGTCGCTCGTCAGGAGCAAAACCGTATTGGTTATCTAAAAAGATGAAAAATAGGGACATGGGTGGTTATCTGAAAAAATGCAT
Source organism: Aquarana catesbeiana (assembly GCF_042186555.1). Taxonomy (NCBI): domain Eukaryota; kingdom Metazoa; phylum Chordata; class Amphibia; order Anura; family Ranidae; genus Aquarana; species Aquarana catesbeiana. The sequence goes on from NC_133331.1 coordinate 12,072,507, forward strand.
GGGCAAATGCAGAAAATGTGAAAACCCCCACACATATCCATACATTTGTCCCACAAACTTACATGAGCGTGACCGCGCATGGGAGAGATCATCGCCGCACAAGACAATCCGGCCAAGGATGCCACTCCCCGGAGCTGAGGGGGCCTGACCCGGCAGCGCAGCCAGCAGCGGCAATATCCCCAAGTAGTGACAGGAAAGAGGTGAATGGGAGGTATGGTGCATGGGAGAAGTGAATGGCCCCAGGCGGGGGAACCTGCTGGAGAAAAAACAGCCAGTGAATGAAGTGCACTGGAATAGAAAAGAAATATGGGGGAATGTGCAGTGATGGAGAGTGAGAAATGATGAGGATCATGGTGATCATCTTTCCTCTCCCTTTCCTTTCTTCTCTTCACTTCTCTTCGTCTCCTCGCCATGATCCTCATCATTTCTCACTCTCCATCACTGCACATTCCCCCATATTTCTTTTCTATTCCAGTGCACTTCATTCACTGGCTGTTTTTTCTCCAGCAGGTTCCCCCGCCTGGGGCCATTCACTTCTCCCATGCACCATACCTCCCATTCACCTCTTTCCTGTCACTACTTGGGGATATTGCCGCTGCTGGCTGCGCTGCCGGGTCAGGCCCCCTCAGCTCCGGGGAGTGGCATCCTTGGCCGGATTGTCTTGTGCGGCGATGATCTCTCCCATGCGCGGTCACGCTCATGTAAGTTTGTGGGACAAATGTATGGATATGTGTGGGGGTTTTCACATTTTCTGCATTTGCCCATGCATTTTTTCAGATAACCACCCATGTCCCTATTTTTCATCTTTTTAGATAACCAATACGGTTTTGCTCCTGACGAGCGACTTTAAGGTCCCGAAACGCGTAGAGCTAACAACTACCGTTACAACAGTGCATTCATGAACCTACCACGGCCGTTTCTCTTCACCAAGTATATTTTCTCCTTTTTTCCCAAGTGATGCTTTAATGCATCCATTTTTGTTTTCCAGTATCATTTACACTGCAATTAATCACGCGCTGAAGTGACCCGTGCAACTGTAAAATACTGACATATATCTTCTAACAGAGTCATTATGTATGTTTTTAGATTATTTTTCCTACTTATCTTATCTTTACTATTATTTGTAATGGTGCTTTAATGCGCAAGCTACTTTTATGAGTATTCCTTGCAATGCAATTAATCATGTTATTACGTGACCCGTGTACTTGTAAAATACTGTTTTAAACCTTGGTTGGACAATGCATTTATATGTGATATGTAATTTGAGGTATTGATATACAATTTATGTACTGAACTGTATACCCCCAACTTATGTTCTAAGAAATGACTCAATTAATAAACCATTTTCTAAATTCATTTCTCTAATGCATCCGTGTGCTTCACTCAAAGTCCCGCCCCTCAACCCCCTTATACATTCTGTTTTGTTTGTTTTCTGATACCATTCACCAAACTTTTTTAGACACACCTCGTACTGCGTTGTATAATGCGGTCCTAACTATAGAGTTTTGAGAGTCTCCAAGTTGGAGCACATATAGCAGTGGATAAATTAAGGGCAGGTTTCGCAGAAAGGGCTCAAAGTTACAGGGCCACACTGGACGTCCAGCAAAAGCACATTGGCAGCTGAAGGAATCCAATATGTCCCCACGCAAAATTCACCCGACAAGCTGTACAGACAAATGGCAACCACCCCAACCTATAACAAGCCTTTGCAGTAAGGGGTACATGGAAGGGCAACACACATCACAAACAGAAAATTTCCCTGCACACATACAAGATAGCTTGCAAACAAAAAACAAATTGACCCTGTGTAACAATGGTCTGGTTACCATAGACCACACGAAACTTTCCTGTTGGACATTTTCTGATGCTTTTGTGTGTAATGTTCATGTAGCCAACTTGTATTTTTCCTGGTCTTTAAGGACTAATCTAAATTCCTGAGGCTTCGAGAGCAGAATGCTGCTTCTACCATTATAATACTAACAAAGGTCATTCTTTTATGAGCATGCACCTGTTATTTTGTTTCTTGTAATTAAATGTGTTCAACCCTAACCTATTTTATAAAAGGGATTGGTGACAGCACATCCATGAAGACTTGTGGTCCTGGGGACAACATCATTGAACTGACCTAGATGAGGAACATCAGTGAGATTTGGCCCTGGGGCATGTATCTGCTTACCAACATCTGTGATGTAAAGTGCCTGTAACAGAACTGGAGAAATTAATTGAGAATGTATAAAGGATATGCATACAAATCACTAAACCCCATATGTACAGCATTACAACTTAATGTTTAGTGAGCCAATATATGCACTGTAACATCAGGGAAACCCTTGTAGAGAAATGCAGGTCACTAAAAAGGAGGATCTGAAAAGAGTTCACTCAAGACCAACTAAATCAGTACAGGGCATGGTGGGACAATCCAATATAAGCTTACTTGAAAAATGTCCTTTCATGTTCTGAGTTCTGTCTGCTGGCCGTCTCTTTCTACGACTTCCTGGATACCCTACATCACAGGTGTCAAACACAAGGCCCGCGGGCCATATCCGGCCCTCCAGGCCATTTCATGTGGCCCTGACACCTCTCCTGCAGCTGCAGGAAAGCTCCAGCCCTCCTCTGGTCCACCTCCAAACCCCTACTTTCTGCTTTCAAGCAAGGCATCCAGCTTCTTCCAAGCAGCAGCATAAGGAAAGGGGGTGCTTTGTGATGTTAGGGAGAGTAGGGGATTCAACTTCTGATGGTGGGGTGGCTCTTGACATCTAATGTAAGGGGAAGGGATGCGCTGGACATCTAATCTTACAGATACAACCGGCCCTTTTGAGGACAATCATAATGCTGATGCGGCCCACGATGAAATTGAGTTTGACACCCCTGCCCTACATGCTTTGCAGCTTCTCCTCCTTTTCTAAACACCATATGTCCCAAGCGCTGAGCACTGTGAAAACCCACGTTGCATGAAGACCGACCTGATGCAGCTGCCAGAAGGTATACAACCATTGATTATAACCACAAGCAACAAAATTGACAGCGCTCTCCAGATTGGTTAGACGTAGTCAATGGAGCCATAGGAGTGTATTGCCAGATATATGCAATATAGGCCAGGTGTCAAGGCTAACCAGTATGTAGTTCATTGATCACAATATAGGAATCAAAAACATTCTTATGCCCCGTACACACGGTCGGATTTTCCCACGGAAAATGTTCGGTGGGAGCTTGTTTTCGGAAATTCCGACCGTGTGTAGGCTCCATTGGACATTTTCCATCGGGATTTCTGACAAACAAAATTTGAGATCTGGATCTCAAATTTTCCGACAACAAAATCCGTTGTCGTAAATTCCGATCGTGTGTACACAATTCCGACGCACAAAGTTCCACGCATGCTTGGAATCAAGCAGAAGAGCCACACTGCCTATTGAACTTAATTTTTATTGGCTCTTCGTATGTGTTATACGTCACCGCGTTCTTGGAGATCGGAATTTCCGACAAGATTTGTGTGACCGTGTGTATGCAAGACAAGTTTGAGCCAACATCCGTCGGAAAAAAATTCATGTATTTTGTTGTCGGAATGTCTGATCGTGTGTACGCGGCATAAGTCTGTACAATACCATACTGGGAGTATGTAGGCATAGATTGGCTAATACCCATACGGTCCGGTACCAAGTGAACAGAGGGGGCGCCTGAATTCGGGACACACATCACTCGAGAGCCGAGCCGGGGTCCGTCAGCGCTCCACGTTGACGTCACCGCAACCAAGAAAGTGGAAGTCTGGGACTGGAGATGGATGCCATTCAAACCAACGTGGAACGCAAATAGTCTGTTGCCTCCTTTTCTAAAGACTACATATCCCAAAGTACCTTGCTGCCTGCAAGCTGTGATGCCTGTACTGACTCTGCCTCCTGAAACTCCTCCTCCCAGAAGGTGGGCTCTGTGAAATGTATGACATACCAGTGCCTTCTTACAGGGCATAGTGACTACATGTCTCAGGATTCAAGGAAGTAAATGTGTGGAGATCTTCACAAAGTAAGATTACAAACTTTATGAAAAATAAGAGTAGGCTAAAAATAATTGAAATAATTGGAATACGATGTGGAAATGAAGACAGGAGTTTACAATTTGACCATAGACACGCATTAATAGATTGATGACGTGCAGGAAATGCAGTTCAAGGCTGTCCAATTAAAATGTAAAAGCTGAGGTCGGAGGGCTTTAAAGCAGAACTCATAGGTTAACTACTCGTTTGTTCCAGGGGCACAAAGAAAGGCTATACTTAGCCGATCCTACGGAAAACAGCGCTCCCCCCATGTCCGGTGGTGGACTGTTTCTGCCGTCCTCACATCCAGAGCCGAGCATGAGGAAAAAAAAATCCTTGAATTGTTCTTTAAGAGTCTGTGTTGATGAGCTTTTGTTTGCTTCAGAACCGCTTCTCTCTCCTTACAAGTCAATGGAACGCAAAAAGACACTTGAAGCAGCAGATTGATATCGTTTAGAAGGAGGTCAGCTGTACCTGTGTCAGGGCTGGGTTCAGCCCTTCCCTCTGAGCTGGCTGCTCAGCTGTCGGCTTATTGCCAGCTCCTATCTCTCCACAGTTACTCAGCTGTTGATGATATCCTGCTCGTCAGTCCTGCCTACTTAAGCCGTCCAGTCCAGAGGAGCTCTGCCTTCGCCTTGGTCAACATCACAGAAATCTCCTGCCATCCTGTTCAAGACTTGCTTTGCTGACATCCCTTCTGGCTCCAGATCCTGCTTGCTGTTCCACTACATTGATCCCTGACTTCTGGCTTGGCTGACTATCCGTTTAGGTTACTGAACTTTGGCTATGTTTTTACTACGTTTGTTCCTTTTTACTTTTATTATTTAACAAGTGTGATTTAACTGTACTTCTGTCTCGGCATGATTTCATGGTTTCTGACAACCTGTCAATGAACTCTGAATGATCTCAGAAGCGTTTCATACTGAATGCACCTAAAATCCAGCTGCATTTACCCATGGACACAAGCCCTAACAAACTTAAGCCCTAAAGGTCATAAGGAATAAAATATCTAAATACTGGTTTACTCCAGCCTTTCCTAACCTTTTTAACACAGAGGAACCCTTGATGTAACTATCACGTCTCAGTGAACCCCTGCCAATAATGACTAGATCCACAGCTCAGGGCAGATTAGCATGGTGGTCAGTAGGAATAATGGCCCTTAATTCGAAGCAAGTGGGAAAACTGTCCCTGTTTTAAAAATAGCTGAAAAAATCATTGAAGCCAGTGGTAACTTACCTGAGAGGAAAAATTGCTCAGTGCTCAAGGTACCGTTAATGACCTCTGGAGGAACCCTGGCTGAGAGAGGCTGGTTTACACGCTTAAAATGTGCTCAAGGCAAATTGAGAAAGCCTTCATCATCTGAGGATCAATGACCTTTTCCTTACTACCCCTATTCTGGATTGAACCATGAATAGAATTATAGTCCTACTATTTGGTAGCCCACCACGGAACACTAAATCCTTTACAGGAGTGTATTCTCAGATTTAAGATCCTTCTGTTTTCCAGGATCCCACAGTGCGGCAGAGTTATATCACTGGTGCCTAGGCAAGTCGATTATAAGCCTAGGGTGAGTATGTTTTCTTTTACAGTAGGTTAGACTTAACATGTTTACGTGTAGGAGGCAGAAGCTACTGAATAGCAGGACTGTTCATTTCTGTGGAAGTTCCGCTTGCGTTTTCCGCTCGTAAAACGCTCATCTCAAAAGTTCCAAAATGCCCAACAAGTAAAATCCCATTTATTTCAATGGCACCTGTTCACATCTGAGTGTTCTGTTGCCTGAAGCAAAATGCCTGAAGCTCATAAAGCACACGAGCTTCGGCAGATTACAGGCGTTTTTCTGTTTTTTACATTGGTGACCTTTTGACTTGTCCAAAATCGTGGCAAAATCGCAGTGAAAAACGCACGGCTTTCTGCCTGAAACGATACGCTCAGGTGTGAATGCAGCCTTAAAGTGAAATAATCATCACGTTTGAAGAGAAGCCAGAAATAAGAGAAGGACTCGCTATTTCTGACCTATTTCAAAGAAAAAAATTATAGCTTGACTCTAGCTGGCTTCCGTAAATGGCTGTGCTCTCACCTGTGTGACCAGATCTCTTCCTTATGGTTCTGATCCTGCGATCTTGTCTTGTCATATAGAGCAAAGCGGCTTAATCAGAGGAACGTTTAAGAGTAATGTTAGAAACCATTAAATTACCGAAAGAGCAATCAATGTTCGGAATTGATCTCCAGCAGAAGCAGTAAGTGAATCAACAGTAAGTGAATTTAATCATAAACCTAGGTCTATCCTAAAATGTTAAGGTAGACTCTAAGGTTTTTTTACCACCCCAGGTGCATTAGGAGTGTGGCTCTTTGCATGGCCTATACACATGGTTATCTATTTGCTGGTTTTGAAGGACATATCCCACACCCTTGCTTAAGAAGACCTTACCTGTTTTGCATATTTGGTTTGTTTGTTTCCTTTTCATGTTGAATGCAATACGCATAGTCGAAACCTGTTTCTAAACGTTTTTCTTCTTTCCCATTATTGCCACTGTGAACATTCAGCAGTTTTCTGTAAAAAAAATAAAAAAAATAAAGTCTTTATGGAAAAAATTTTAAAACAAGGTTAAAAAAAAGGAACAGACTTGATGGTTCACTTGGTCTTTTCTACCATCAGCCGTTTCTTTGTCACCATTTTTCTTCTTTTTTGTCTAGTTTTTGTTGGTCGTGCAATTATTCTCCTTTTTATGTGATCAGTCCTCGTGGTTGGGCTCTTGTCTGTGCCCATTGCAGAAATGCATCTTTGGTGAAAAAAAAGGAATTTGACGTTTACTCAACATGATGATCCCGATTAGTTTCTAGACACATTGGCACGGTCAGGCTCAGAGACCAGTAGCTATAGCAGTAGAGAGGTTCTCACTGACCAGCAGGATAAGTACAAAAGCAGCTCACCCTGGCGGATGATGCACGCTCACCTGAGGTGAGCGGGTCTAGGCACTAACTGGTGTTCACCAGAGCTCCTGATAGTGGAGATGGGTTTTGTTGGGTGTTAGTACCAGGTCGCGGTCCTCAGGATTACCTCACCAGGAGGTGAGCAAGCCGGGTTCCAGTGGTAGACATAGCAGATAGGGATCAAGCAGACGCGTAGTCAGTAAACAAGCCAAAGGTTTTCACCAGAGCTACATATGGTGGAGATGGGTTTAGCTGCGTTTTACCAAGTCGTGGTCCTCAGGATTGGCCCACCAGGAGTTGAGCAAACTGGGTGCCATTACCAGATATCACATGAAGGAATCAAGCAGAATCCTAGTCAGTAACAAGCCAAAGGTCGGTAACAAGTGATTGCAGGTTGGGATCAAGTGGAAGTTTAGTCGAGGAACAAACCAAAGGTCAGTAATGAGTGGTAGCAAAGGTAAGGACAGCAGCAGGAGTGGCAAGAGTGAGATGTTGGTTGTAGAGAGCACAATAATCTGGCAAAATTTCAAAGACGTAGCTTAAAGTGGGGTTCCACAAAAAAAACAAAAATACCTGGAAAAATTCTAAAAAAAAAAAACAAAAAAACATTTGGATATTTTTTTTTTTTCACTTACCTCTAAATGCCTGTTGCTAGGTGGTCCCTCGTAGTCTGCCTGTTCCTTTGCCTGGGCTGGTGACATCACTTCCCCCCCAGGCACAGGAAGGGCTCCGCTCTGCTCCCTCCCTCCTGTCAATCATCTGGGACCCATTGCAGGTCCCAGGTGATTGAGCGGCCAATCACGGCGCGCAGTGCCGCTCGCGCATGCGCAGTGGGTGCCAGGGTCTGAAGCCACAGCCCGGCGCCCACAGTTGAAATGCCAGTGCCGACGAGCGGAGGGGGGGGACGAGTGGGGCTTCGATCCCCCGCATCGCTGGACCCAGGGACAGGTGAGTGCCCAATTAAAAGTCAGCAGCTGCAGTATTTGTAGCTGCTGACTTTTAATTTTTTTTTTTTTTTTTGACGGCCCCCCTGGGTGGAACTCCTCTTTAAATAGGAAGTTCAAGGCAGGAGCAAAATTATCAAGGTCCATGTGAAACAAGACACAAAGCACGGTTGTCTAAGGAATTTGGCAGGGAGCTGTCCAGCATCTAAGGTGGCTCAGCAAGAAGACATACTGCCAGGCACCGCAGAGGTTGCAGGTTCAGATCCAGGTCCTGAAACACACTTCCACCAAGCATTTCTACTTGCGCCGATCTATCGACGGGTTTTTGTTCCTTCCCAAATCCCTGGCCATATTTGTCCTCCAAAGCAACCCTCCTACTGGCGAATTCACACCAATGCCAGAATGCTGCAAGACATTAGTCATCTACAACTTGGTCAACCGGAAAAAAAGGAAATAAGTCATCAAATGTATTTTCCCAAGGTTTTCAGCATCATTTAATCCATTTATATCCTATAAACAAAAATAACATTAACGTTACCTTTAAATATCGACCCACACCCCTCGCCATACATGTCACTGCCGTACTATTCTAATAAATGTATGCAAGGAAATGGTGGGGTCACTTTTACTAGAAATAGATTATGCTGATATTTTTTTTTTGCCATACGAAGTGTGCGCCATCTGTTTTGTTAAATGACTGCACCGTTCTGTAATTTACTGCAGATTTTTTACAGCTATTAACAGCTGCATTATCCTATTGTTAATGGTCCCTGTGCACACTTTGCCCCATATACAATGTGGATTAAATTGTCATTTTATTATAGGAAGGCCATTTTAATTTGTGTATTTCTGAGTGCTGATACTTTTACAATAACCTGTCATTCTGTTATCTGACAAAAGGAGAAAAGCAAAGGCCATTCATCTTACACTATATTACCAAATGTATTGAGAGTAATATTGGGTTGGCCCACCCTTTGCAGCTATAAAAGCTTCAACTCTTCTGGGAAGGCCGTCCACAAGGTTTAGGAGTGTGTCTATGGGAATGTTTGACCGTTCTTCCAGAAGCGCATTTGTGAGATCAGGCACTGATGTTGGACAAGAAGGCCTGGGTTGCAGTCTCCACTCTAATTCATCCTAAAGGTGTTCTATTGGGTTGAGGTCAGGACTCTGTGCAGGCCAGTCAGGTTCTTCCACCCCAAACTCGCTCATCTATGTCTTTATGGACCTTGCAGTGCACTCTTTTGTGCCCTCTCTCATCTATATACCATCACCTCTGTGTATATATATACCCCCCCCATCTACAGTGAGGACAGAAAGTATTTAGACCCCCTTAAATGTTTCACTCTTTGTTATATTGCAGCCATTTGCTAAAATCATTTAAGTTCATTTTTTTCCTCATTAATGTACACACAGCACCCCATATTGTACACACAGCACCCCATATTGTACACACAGCACCTCATATTGTACACACAGCACCCCATATTGACAGAAAAACACAGAATTGTTGACATTTTTGCAGATTTATTAAAAAAGAAAAACTGAAATATCACATGGTCCTAAGTATTCAGACCCTTTGCTCAGTATTTAGTAGAAGCCCCCTTTTTGATCTAATACAGCCATGAGTCTTTTTGGGAAAGACGCAACAAGTTTTTCACACCTGGATTTGGGGATCCTCTGCCATTCCTCCTTGCAGATCCTCTCCAGTTCTGTCAGGTTGGATGGTAAAGGTTGGTGGACGGCCATTTTTAGGTCTCTCCAGAGATGCTCAATTGGGTTTAAGTCCGGGCTCTTGCTGGGCCATTCAAGAACAGTCACGGAGTTGTTGTGAAGCCACTCCTTCGTTATTTTAGCTGTGTGCTTAGGGTCATTGTCTTGTTGGAAGGTAAACCTTCGGCCCAGTCTGAGGTCCTGAGCACTCTGGAGAAGGTTTTTGTCCAGGATATCCCTGTATTTGGCCGCATTCATCTTTCCCTCGATTGCAACCAGTCATCCTGTCCCTGCAGCTGAAAAACACCCCCACAGCATGATGCTGCCACCACCATGCTTCACTGTTGGGACTGTATTGGACAGGTGATGAGCCATGCCTGGTTTTCTCCACACATACCGCTTAGAATTAAGGCCAAAAAATTCTATCTTGGTCTCATCAGACCAGAGAATCTTATTTCTCACCATCTTGGAGTCCTTCAGGTGTTTTTTTTTAGCAAACTCCATGTGGGCTATCATGTGTCTTGCACTGAGGAGAGGCTTCCGTCGGGCCACTCTGCCATAAAGCCCCGACTGGTGGAGGGCTGCAGTGATGGTTGACTTTCTACAACTTTCTCCCATCTCCCGACTGCATCTCTGGAGCTCAGCCACAGTGATCTTTGGGTTCTTCTTTACCTCTCTCACCAAGGCTCTTCTCCCCCGATAGCTCAGTTTGGCCGGACGGTCAGCTCTAGGAAGGGTTCTGGTCGTCCCAAACGTCTTCCATTTAAGGATTATGGAGGCCACTGTACTCTTAGGAACCTTAAGTGCAGCAGAATTTTTTTGTAACCTTGGCCAGATCTGTGCCTTGCCACAATTCTGTCTCTGAGCTCTTCAGGCAGTTCCTTTGACCTCATGATTCTCATTTGCTCTGACATGCACTGTGAGCTGTAAGGTCTTATATAGACAGGTGTGTGGCTTTCCTAATCAAGTCCAATCAGTATAATCAAACACAGCTGGACTCAAATGAAGGCGTAGAACCATCTCAAGGATGACCAGAAGAAATGAACAGCACCTGAGTTATATATATGAGTGTCACAGCAAAGGGTCTGAATACTTAGGACCATGTGATATTTCAGTTTTTCTTTTTTAATAAATCTGCAAAAATGTCAACAATTCTGTGTTTTTCTGTCAATATGGGGTGCTGTGTGTACATTAATGAGGAAAAAAATGAACTTAAATGATTTAAGCAAATGGCTGAAATATAACAAAGAGTGAAAAATGTAAGGGGGTCTGAATACTTTCCGTCCCCACTGTATGTACCATCACCTCTGTATATATACCTACCCATCTATATACCATCACCTCTGTATATAGTGGCTAATGAAGCAACCCATCAGACCGATCTGCGTGTGATCGGCTGCATTGGAGGCCAGAGGAGAGATTAGGGGTCTAATAGACCCCAGATTTTTTCATAAAGAGGACCTGTCACTGCCCATGCTATTACAAGGGATGTTGTTCATCCCTTGTAATGGCAATAACATTGATCAAAAAAATAGTTAAAGGTACAGTGTTAACCATTTAAGGACCGGAAGTATTTACCCCCTTAATGACCAGGCAATTTTTTGCGATACGGCACTGCGTCTGACAATTGCATAGTCGTGCAACATCGTACCCAAATAAAATTAATGTCCATTTTTTACCATAAACAGAGCTTTCTTTTGGTGGTATTGGATCACCTCTGCGGTTTTTATTTTTTGCGCTATAAACAAAAAAAGACCGACAATTTAGAAAAAACAATATTTAAAATTTTTTGCTTTAATAAATATCCCAAAAAAAAAAAATCTTCATCGGTTTAGGCCAATATGTATTCTTCTACATATTTTTGGTAAAAAAAATTGCAATAAGCGTACATTGATTGCTTTGCGCAAAAGTTATAGTGTCTACAAAATAGGGGATAGATTATGGCATTTTTTATTTTTTTATTTTTTTACTAGTAATGACGGTGATCAAAGATTTTTAGCGGGACTGCGACATTTTGGCGGACAGATCGGACACTTTTGACACTTTTTTGGGACCATTGTCATTATTACAGTGATAAGAGCTAAAAATAGCCACCGATCGCTGTATAAATGACACTGGCAGGGAAGGGGTTGACACTAGGGGGCGATCAAGGGGTTAAGTGTGTCCCTAGGAGGTGTTTCTAACTGTGGGGGGGGACTGATTTTGAGTACAAAGAGATCGCTGTTCCAAATCACTAGGAACAAAGATCACTGTGAACTCCCCTGACAGAACGGGGATCTGCTTTGTTTACACTGGCAGATTCCCATTCTGCCTCTCTGAGGAAAGCGATCGCGGGTGGCCGGCGGACATCGAGGCTGCCGGACCCGCGCATCGGCTCCCCCGCTGTGTGCGCCCCACAGTGACTCATATACGAAGCGACGAACGGGTACGTTGTTTTGCATAATAGGACCGCCCTGCCGCAGTATATATGCGGTGGGTAGTCCTTAAGTGGTTACAAAAAAATTGTAAATTAATTATTTATTTATTTAAATAACAAAAAACATTTAAAAATAGGTATCGGTAATCGGTATGGGCGAGTACTTGAGGAAAAGTATCGGTACACGGTCTTAAAAAACTGGTATCGGTGCAACTCTAAAAATACTGTAAGTGTATCAAAGCCAAAGGTTTGATATACTTGCTGTTATTTTCAATAAATGCCTTCAAACTCACCTTCCAACTTGCATTTACTGTATATCAGGTGCTCCTTTCTACCTATCTCTCCAAGTTCTCAGAGGGGAAGATGGGAGAAACGTGCATTGTGAGCCGGCGCATAAGAGTGCATGGGCTGAGCTGTGGACCTATAAGGAACTCTGCTGCAGGTGACCGCATTCAAGTGAGACCGGAGTCCCGCTGCTGGTGACTGCTACCAAGTGAGCCTTGAACCTTGCTGCTGGAGACCACAACCGAGTGAGACCAGTGCCCCGTTGCTGGTCACTGCTGCTGAGCGTTACTTCCAAGAATCCCAGAGGCAGACTGTCACTCAGAATCTTGATCTGGCGATTGAGAATCTACTCGCTGGGAGGTTGAGGTATGCATTGAAGACCCTTTGAGTCTGAACTGACTTATATATTTGGGAGAGAGAACGTCTGCTTTAGCCGGGGTCCGTCAGCGCTCCACGTTGACGTCACCGCAACCAAGAAAGTGGAAGTCTGGGACTGGAGATGGATGCCATTCAAACCAACGTGGAACGCAAATAGTCTGTTGCCTCCTTTTCTAAAGACTACATATCCCAAAGTACCTTGCTGCCTGCAAGCTGTGATGCCTGTACTGAGGTCAGGCTTTGAGAACGAGAAAGAAAGAGAAAGAGGGCGCACCAGCCATGTGCATTATCTTTTGTAGAAGTATTTATTAAAGTGATAAAAAGAAATTTCTCACAAGCAGTAGTAGAGTAGGGCGCAATGTAAAAAATGCACCAACTAGCAGCATACGGTTCTATGATGAGCGAAACCTTCCAAGGGTCATGGAGGAACACACAAGCATCACTATCAGCTGACGCGTTTCGAAGGGAGCATCCCTTCTTCATCAGAGCTCAACAGTCAGGCTTGGAGACCGGTAGCTATAGCATATAGAGAGGCTCCCATCGACCAACAGGTTAAGTACACCGATAAGTCACCCTGGCAGAAGAAGCCGGCTCACCCAAGGTGCGGGGGTCTTAGCACTAACCGGTTTTCACCAGAGCTACTTATGATGGAGATGGGTTTAGCTGCGTTTTACCAAGTCCTGGTCCTCAAGATTGGCCCACCAGGAGTTGAGCAAATTGGGTCCCATTACCAGATATCACATGAAGGAATCAAGCAGAATCCTAGTCAGTAACAAGCCAAAGGTCGGTAACAAGTGATTGGGATCAAGTGGAAGTTTAGTCGAGGAACAAACCAAAGGTCAGTAATCAAGCAGACGCGTAGTCAGTAAACAAGCCAAAGGTTTTCACCAGAGCTACATATGGTGGAGATGGGTTTAGCTGCGTTTTACCAAGTCGTGGTCCTCAGGATTGGCCCACCAGGAGTTGAGCAAACTGGGTGCCATTACCAGATATCACATGAAGGAATCGAGCAGAATCCTAGTCAGTAACAAGCCAAAGGTCGGTAACAAGTGGTTGCAGGTTGGGATCATGGAGAAGCTTAGTTGAGGAACAAGCCAAGGTCAGTAACAAGTGGTAGTGAAGATACAGTCAGCAGCAGGAGCAAAAGGAGCAAGATATTGGTTGGAGAAGAGCACAAAAATTTGGAAAACAAGAAGTGCAAAAGGCACGGCTTAAATGGGAAGTCCATGGGAGAAGCAAAGAGTTCAAGGTTCAGCAGAAACAAGATAGAAAGTACGTTTGTCAAAGGCATCAGGCAAGGAGTTTTCTTACATCTCAGGTGGATCAGTACGATGATCTGCTGCCAGACACAGCAGAGGCTGTGAGTTCATTTCCCGATCTTCACAGAGTGTCATCTCCAGGTATACAGAGACGTTCTATCCAGCGGCTGCTTCAGTGGTAGCGCTACACTGGGAATCCAGGAGGTTGTGGAAAGGGACGGCCAGCAGACAGTCAGTACTCAAAACATGAAAGGAGCTTTTTCAAGTAATCTTCTATTGTATTGTTAAAAAAAAAAAAAAAATTGCCTTTAGTTATACTTTAGGATTGGTCTGTATTGTAACTATGTTGAGTAGAGGCTTCACAATAGCAAGGTTAAAGTGATACTAAACACACACTGTTTAATTTTCATTCTCCCTTCTATTTCTGTATGTGGATGACGACACTGTAATTATTTTAATAAATAAAACCCCATCTAAGTACCTTTTTTTCCTAATCGAAATACAGCCGTCACATGACCTGGCTCTCTCCCAGCCTGTCTGCAGGGAAACATAAACAGGGGGAGCTTCTATTCTAGTACTCTGCTACTGGTCACATGTTCAAAAAAAAAAAAAAAAACAGCCTTTGAAATACAGAGTAAAAATAAATAAATAATACAGATAAACTATTTTACATTAGCATACAATTATATATTTGAAATTAAATCTTTATTAATTTTGGCAAAAACATGGTGTGGGTGGATTTCTGCCAGTCACAGGCTGTGTCATTCCCTCCAGCCCTGTGTCTTAGAATAACGGGGAGGTGAAGCCTCCATCAATCTACACATAATATCCCACCCCCATTGTGTTTAGGTGGGAGTGGGGTGTCATTTACCACTGTGTATACACCCACATGTGTGACTCTATAGTCACATGGGCTGCTCAGATGTGATAAGGAGGAAATGCTCAGCATAGAAACTCACTGCAAACTGAGCATGTGCAGAGCTGCCACCGCAGCTGCAAAATCCCTAGCTGAATTGAGAATATGGACAGAAGGGGGAGATAGAGAGCAGCAGGATCACCCATTTTTTTTTTTTGCAGAGTACAGAAAACATATCTCATAGTGACTTAGTGAGTATAAACACCATTTATTGATAGTTTTTTATGATGTGGGTTTAGCGACACTTTAAAGATACGCAGGAAAGTTTCCTGAAAGTGTGATAGATTATAAATATTCAGGTTATCAGCCTTGGAGGGGGGGTTTGTATAAAAAAAAAAAAAATGTGATGCATCAAGAGGGCAACTTGAAGCTTTTAGAAGGAATGTCATATTTATAAGTACTTCAGGTTCAATAGCTGAAAAGCAGACATTTTACTTTTCACAATGCAGTCTGAAAAGTGAGTAATCAGTCAATAAGAAATACTCATTGTCTCTTCTATTGTCTCTTATGGCAATAAATTTGTCAGTGAAGAACACTGCGAGCTGTAAGAAAATCCCAATGCAAAGGATTAATCGTTCTTTTGCAAGAGAACAAGAGGATTTTATATTGTTACAAATTGTTTTAAATTGTTATTCTTGAACAAGCTTGAGAAATAAGAAGCTCACCATTGTCCTTTGTTTCTGGTTTACCCTTAAAATAAAGGCAAGAGTGGTGTTGTGTATGGGCTGCCCACTATCTTGCAGGAGGAATGGTGAACACTAAAGTCCATCAGATATAGTGATGATACTACATCCCATATGCTGTACTCTTCGAAACAGGCAAACTTCAAGTGGTTAATGGATGAAAGTTAAAGTCACAAAGGAGAAATATAGCCATAGAGTATTTCATGATGAAACGTCATGCAAAGCAACCTTTTCGAACCAGGGTTCCTCTAGAGGTTGTTAGAGGTCCTTGAGCATTGAGC
Source organism: Aquarana catesbeiana (assembly GCF_042186555.1). Lineage (NCBI taxonomy): Eukaryota > Metazoa > Chordata > Amphibia > Anura > Ranidae > Aquarana > Aquarana catesbeiana. The sequence goes on from NC_133331.1 coordinate 12,088,337, forward strand.
AATTTATGACTCTCAGGATAAGTTACTGCTGACATCAGTTATCTTTCAGCTATCTTTAAGGAACATTCTTCCCACTGACCACCAATGTAAGGGACATTCTTCAAACTAATTACCAATGTAAGGGACATTTTTCCTACTGACCACCAATGTAAGGAACATTCTTCCCACTGACCACCAATGTAAGAAACATTCTTCCCACTGACCACCAATGTAAGGAACATTCTTCCCACTGACCACCAATGTAAGGAGCATTTGTCCCACTGACCACCAATGTAAGAAGCATTCTTTTCACTGGCCACCAATGTAAGGGGCATTCTTCCCACTGACCTCCAATGTAAGGAGCATTTGTCCCACTGACCACCAATGTAAGAAGCTATCTTTTCACTGGCCACCAATGTAAGGAACATTCTTCTCACTGATCACCAATGTAAGGGACATTCTTCCCACTGACCACCAATGTAAGGAACATTCTTCCCACTGACCACCAATGTAAGGAGCATTTGTCCCACTGACCACCAATGTAAGAAGCATTCTTTTCACTGGCCACCAATGTAAGGAGCATTCTTCTCACTGATCACCAATGTAAGGGACATTCTTCCCACTGACCACCAATGTAAGGAACATTCTTCCCACTGACCACCAATGTAAGGAGCATTTGTCCCACTGACCACCAATGTAAGAAGCATTCTTTTCACTGACCTCCAATGTAAGGGGCATGCTTTCCACTGGCCACCAATGTAAGGAACATTCTTCTCACTGATCACCAATGTAAGGAACATTCTTCTCACTGATCACCAATGTAAGGAACATTCTTCTCACTGATCACCAATGTAAGGGGCATTCTTCCCACTGACCTCCAATGTAAGAAGTATTCTTCCCACTGATCACCAATGTAAGGAACATTCTTCCCACTGACCTCCAATGTAAGGGGCATTCTTCCCACTGACCTCCAGTGTAAGAAGTATTCTACCCAATGACCACTAATGTAGGTCACTTTCTTCCTACTGACTACAAAGGGAGTCCTTCCCCATCTTACCATCAATCAAGGGGATCTTTCTTCATTGACCACGACGTAACGGAAAGGCCATTTGCGACTAATGAACTTAGGTTCTTACCAAATCCAGTTTGACCTTAAACTGGTCAGTTTAGCCCAAACACATGATATAAGGCCACTGGCCCAATGAGTATCAAAGAGTAAGGGATGCTGTTGACATCATTGACCTAATATATCCGCATGGCCAAAAGCATTGTCTAAAAATGGCCAGGTGGACATGTTAGGTCAACAATGTCGCAGACTCTTTGTTAAGTGCAGCTGCATTAGGGGGTAATGTGACAGTTCAGCCTGAACTTTAGCTTTTTCCATACTCGCCATAAACATAATTAGGCACTTCACTAAACACCAGTGTAAGGGGGCTGTCAGGGATCTGCCGCAGAGATGACCAGATCTGTGTGGCTACACTTAGAAACTGAGCCCAAACCATATGTAGTAAGGTAAATGTATTAAAAGAGAAGTTCGGGAATTAAAAAAAAAAAAAAAGTCGTACTCACCTTTAGACCAGTGGTCTCCAAACTGCAGCCCTTTGCTTGCTTTTATCTGGCCCTTGAGGCATTTTTCCTACTACAGACACCAACAATAGGGGAAAATGCCTGCCACTGACACCAATAGGACACTATTCCTCCTACTGACACCAACAATTAGACATATTTCCTTCCACTGACACCAACAATGTGACGTATTTCCTTCCATTGACACCAAAAATCGGTCACAATTCCTTCTACTGACACTAAAGCCCCCTTCCTGACTAGAGCACTTTATACAATTTGGCACTGTGTCTCCTTTATTGACAATTGCACAATCATGTAATGCTGTACCCAAAATAAATTTGCGTCCTTTTTTTCCCACAAATAGAGCTTTCTTTTAGTGGTATTTGATCACCTCTGCGGTTTTTATTTTTTGTGCTATAAACAAAAAAAGAGCGACAGTTTTAAAAAAAAAAAAACAATATTTTTGTACTTTTTGCTATAATAAATATCCCAAAAAATGTTTTTAAAAAACAAATCTCTTCATCAGTTTAGGCCAATATATATTCTTCTACATATTTTTGGTAAAAAAAAACAAAAATCGCAATAAGCGTATATTGATTGGTTTGCGCAAAAGTTATAGCGTCTACAAACTATGGGAAAGATTTATGGCATTTTTTGGCATCTTTGCTATTATTATTTTTTTTTACTAGTAATGGCGGTGATCTGCGATTTTTTTAGCGGTGCTGTGACATTGCGGCGGACAGATCGGACACTTTTGACACATTTTTGGGACCATTGACATTTATACAGCGATCAGTGTTATAAAAATGCACTGATTGCTGTGTAAATGTCACTGGCAGGGAAGGGGTTAAAACTAGGGGGGCGATTAAGGGGTTAACTGTGTTAACTAGTTAGTGTTTCTAACTGTGTGGGGAGGTGACTGACTGGGGAAGGAGACGTATCGTTGTTCCTACTTAGTAGGAACAAATAATATGTCTCCTCTCCCCTGAGGGTCGGTTCACACTAGGACGACTTAGCCGCCTGACAAGTAGCGTCCCGTTCTGTACAATGGAACCGTTCTAATCGGAGCGACGCAAGTCGCTCCGACTTAGAAAAAGGTTTCCTGTGCTACTTTGGGGGCGACTTGAGGCGACTTGCATAGACTTCTATATAGCAGTCGTTTTGCAAGTCGCCGCCCCTGTCGTGTCCAGGCCGCCTCAGGCAGTCGTGCTGCAAGTCGCGCTGCCTCAGTGTGAACCGGGGCTGACAGAACAGGGGTTTGTGTGTTTGCACACACAAATCCCTGTGCTGGCGCTTATGCGGGTAGCCGCGAGCGATCGCGCCCACTGGCCACGCGCATCAGGTACCCCGCTGTGCAGCGCCCCCCCTCCCTGCCGGCTCTTAAACTTAAACGTACCCAGGGTTTCGCCCAGCAGAGCCATTCTGCCGACGTATATCGGCGTGATCCGGACGGCAAATGATTAATGTGGGACATTGTGGTTAATGATTCTTACTCTGAATGGTCCAAGCTTACTAGTGGTGTACCCCAAGGTTCTGTGTTGGGTCCTTTTACTTTTACTTTTTAATATATTTATAAATGATATCGGGTCTGGAATTAAAGGTACCATTTCAGTCTTTGCAGATGAAACCAAGCGATGCAGTTGAATAACGTCCTTACAGGATGTCTCAAACTAACAGGGTGACCTCAATGCATTGTTTAATTGGGCAACACTGTGGCAAATGAGGTTTAGGGAGGGGATCATGCTCTGCTTCAGTATGTCACAGTACATGTTGGCATTCATGGTTCCCTCAATGAACTGTAGCTCCCCAGTGCCGGCAGCACTCATACAGCCCCAGACCATGACACTCCCACCACCATGCTTGATTGTAGACAAGACACACTTGTCTTTGTCCTCCTCACCTGGTTGCCCCCACACACAGGTAATGGAACAAGCAGGCACAATGAGGCCCTTAATGCCGAGAGTGTGGAACACGCAGCGTCCAGCTTTATGATTGGTCCCCTGTTTCTGTTCTGATGTTCTTTATCTAAATCTTGTTCTGATAATTTTTTTTTTTTTTTGCCAGAACTATGAGCAAAGCTTACATAGCGAGCTCCGCACATCCAGAAATAAGAGATGAAGGTACCCCCCCCCCCCCGCGGTATTGGGGGGAATTTCTTCATCTGCCGTCAGTCTGCCTGTGTCCTGGAGGGATATTTGTGGCGGTAGCGCTCAGTGTTTTTTTTTTTTTTTTTTTTACATTCTGTGACTCGGCATCAAATCATAAATAATCAAGGCGATCCTCCGAGAGGCGGATGAAGGAGATTTACGTAATGGAAATCTCTGAATTGGAGATGAGAGGTTTTCTAAGACTTCCAGGCCCTGGTGCATTAATAACACATTTATCTAGGAATTTTTCTGAAGACGCGGCCTTTAGTGTCTCAGGAAGATAAATGGCAGCGAGTCGGAGATTCATTTATCGGGGGGGGGGGGGGGGGGGACTTTCTGTACGCCGACCAAACGGACCGTTCACCGTTTCGTATTGATAGGGGTTCATCGGTGGACTCTTCTCCTCCACTCCCGGTACATGTAGCCGTAGATCACGTTGATTGGCTGTCAGGGGGGCAAGTGTGGAATTTTCCTGGTAAAAATTCAAATTTTGTTACGCATTCATAAATGCGATATCACTGTGTAATAAATATTTCTCATCTGCGATGAGTTAAAGATGGGGTCTCTGAACCTTTCAGGTCAAAATGCCACGTTGTATATTTTACAGATATTTGCGGGAAAAAAATCCCCATCAGAGTGCCCCTAACATCAGAGTCCCCCTTTACATCAGACCCCCCCCCCCTTACATCAGGGGCCCCATCAGAGCCCTGCTTTATATCTGGGTCCAAATCAGAGCCCCCATTTTACATCAGGGTCCCAATCAGGGCCCCCTTGTATATCAGGGTCCCCATCAGAGTACTCTTTGCATCAGGATCCCTGTCAGAGCCCCCTTTACATTAGGGTCCCCATCATATTACCCCCCTTACATAAAGGTCCCCATCGGAGTCGCCTCTTACATCAGGATCCCTATCAGAGCCCCCTTTACATCGAGGTCCTCATCAGAGTCCTCCATAAATCAGAGCCCCCTTTACATCAGGGTCCTCATCTGAGTCCTTACATCATGGTCCCTATCAGATTACCCCCTTACATCAAGGTTTCCATCAAAGACCTCTTATATCAGAACGCCTCCTTACATCAGGGTCCCCATTAGAGTCCCCCCTTACATAGGGATGCCTATCAGAGCCCCCTTTACATCAGGGTCCCCATCCGATCTTCCCCTTTGCATCAGGGTCCCCATCGGAGTCTTCCCTTAAATCAGGGTCCTCTTCACAGTGCCCTTTACATCAGAGTCCACATCAGAGTGCTCCTTGTATAGGATCCCCTGCTTACATCAGGGGTTCCCATCAGAGGCCTCCATACATCTGAGCCCCCTTTACATCAGGGTCCCCATCAGAGTCCTTACATCAGGATCCTTCTCACAGTCCTCTTTACATCATGGTCCCTATCAGATTATCCCCCTACTTCAAGGTTTCCATCAAAGACCTCTTATATCAGAACGCCTTCTTACATCAGGATCCCCATCAGAGTCCCCCCCTTACATTAGGATCCCTATCAGAGCCCCCTTTACATCAGGGTCCCCTTCAAAGCCCCTCCTTACATCAGGATCCCTATCAAATCCCTCTTTACATTAGGGTCCCCATCAGATTGTCCCCTTACATAAAGGTCCCCAGCAGATTACCCCCTTACTTAACGGTCTCCATCAGCGCCCCCCCCCCCCTTATATCAGAACCTCTTTCTACATTAGGGTCCCCTTTAGAGTCCCCCCTTACATCACTGCCCTTATCAGAGTCCCCCTTTACATCAGGGTCCCCATCAGATTCCCTTTACATCATAGCCCCCCCCCCTCTTACATCAGTGTCCTCATCAGATTTCCCCCTTGTATTAGGGTCCTCATCAGAGTCCATTTTTAGATCTGAGCTCCCCCTTAAATCAGGGTTCAATCAGAGCCTCCCCTTACATCAACATCACCATCAGAGTCCCCCTTACATCCGGGGCCCCATCAGAGTCCCCCCTCAGCTCAGAGACCATAGGCCGCCTCTGCTGACCTGAACCCTCAATCTGTGTGCTCTGAGGATATACCACTGACTCTAGCTGGATAAAATAAAATCTTGTAGTGGACCGAATGTGGCCCACGGGAGACCCCTGAGTTAGAGAATAAGCCAATAGGGAAGCAGCGGGCTTGTACCACTCATAGGGTATAATACAAACCTCCTTAATGTACCGTTCTTAGATGCAATGGCCTCAATTGTTTTGATTTTTTGAGCTTTCTTCCCTTTTCTTTTCTTTTTCCTTTTCTTCCCTTTGTTTTTATCTGGTGATCCGCCCAGGGGCGGACTGACAACTCATGGGGCCCCCGGGCAATAGGAGATTATGGGGCCCCCCGGGCAATAGAAGATTATGGGGCCCCCGGGCAATAGGAGATTATAGGGGCCCCCAGGCAATAGGAGATTATGGGGCCCCCAGGCAATAGGAGATTATGGGGCCCCCAGGCAATAGATTATGGGGCCACACAGTATACACACACACAGTATACACACACACACAGTATACACACACAGACACACAATATACACACACAGAATACACATACACACACTGAAAAGGTACTGGAGAGGCGGGGCAGCTATAATCTTGGGATTTTTTAGAAAACACAGATTTTTACATACTGTCCCTGGTTTTATTGAGGCTGGCAACCCTGATGGGGCCCCTTAGTGGCATGGGGCCCTCGGGCAGTGCCCAAGTGCCTGAATGGTCAGTCCGCCCCTGGATCTGCCTAATACTTTTGTTGACAGGGGTGCATACAATGATACTCCTTCGTCCAGAGTAAGGGCACTCTAATAAGAGAGGGGGGGGGGATTACTGGCCAGATATCAGATAAAAAACAGGAAATAAAAAGACTATAGAAAAAAAATAATAATAATGCGGCCACCACATCCAATGATTGATAAGCTGCAATATATTATATGGCGTTTTGGGTTTTAATACCACTTTAATATCTTTAAAGCAGGTTATACATGACTTTACCTAGTCCAAAAAAAAAACTTTTTGTTTAACCACTTCAGCGCTGCAAGGTTTTACCCCCCTTTATGATCAGGCCATTTTTTGCTATTCAGCACTGCGCTACTTTAACCACTTAAAGCGGAGTTCCACCTGAAAATGGAACTTCCGCTTTAAGTACTCCTCACCCCCTGACATGCCACAATTGGCATGTCATTTTTTGGGGGAGGGCTGGGTACCTGGTTTGGAGTGGGACTTCCTGTCCCACTTCCTCATTCCGGGCTTCTAACCACCTAGGTGATTCCTAGGCGGCCCCTCATTCCCGGCAATGTTCTGGGACGCGTGACAGGTCCCAGAACATTGCCTGGCTATTGACAGAGCGCGGCTCGCGCATGCGCAGTGGGCAGCTCGCGCATGCGCAATGCGCGCCCGGCTGTGAAGCCGCAAACTGTCACAGCTGGGTTCCCACACTCACAATGTCAGTGCCGGCGGAGAGATCGGGGGCTTCGGGGGGCCGCATCGCTGGACCGTGGGACAGGTTAGTGTCTGTTTATTAAAAGTCAGCAGCTATACTTTTTGTAGCTGCTGACTTTTAATAAAGTAAAAAAAAACAGTGGAACTCCGCTTTAAGGACAGAGCCTCGTTTTGAGATTTGGTGTTTACAAGTTAAAATAATTTTTTTTTTTTTTTGCTAGAAAATAACTTAGACACTAGAGAAAATAATGGCGGTCGTTGCAGTAGTTTTATGTCACACCGTATTTGCGCGGCGGTCTCACGAGCACAATTTTTTGGGAAAAAATACACTTTTTTGAATTAAAAAATAAGACAACAGTAAAGTTAGCCCAATTATTTTTTTTATATTGTGAAAGATAATGTTACGCCGAGTAAATTGATACCCAACATGTCACGCTTCAAAATTGCGCCCGCTCGTGGAATGGCGACAAATTTTTACCCTTAAAAATCTCCATAGGTGACGTTTAAAAATTTCTACAGGTTACCAGTTTTGAGTTACAAAGGAGGTCTAGTGCTAAAATTATTGCTCTCAATGTAAATGCATACATGAGAAAGTCATATCAAATATTCTCTAGAATAAAGGCTCCAACTAACTTTTTTTTTTTTTATTTATTTATTTATTTATTTATTTATTTATTTATTTGACTTTTTTTTTTACACTGTCTTTTTAAAATTAAATTAAAATTTGGGTCACTTTTTATTCCTATTACGGGGAATGTAAACATCCCTTGTAATAGGAAAAAGCATGACAGGACCTCTTAAATGTGAGATCTGGAGTAAAAAAGACCTCACATCTCATATTTACACTAAAATGCAATAAAAAAAAAAAAAAAATAAATTCAATGTTATTTTTTTTGTTTTTTTTTACAAAGTTCCCCTTTAAGACCATTGGGCGGAAGTGACGTTTAACGTCGCTTCCGCTCTCCATTGTTATGGAGCCAAGTGGGGACCATCATTCCCTCACTTGGCTCCAGGCTGTTGAGGGGGAAGGACCCGATCGTATCCACCGCTACCGTCGGCTCCGGTAAGCGGCGGAGATGACCGGAGTGCGGCAGGAGAGGGGCCCTCGATAAAAGTGATCTTGCAGCGAATCCGCCGCTGAGACCACTTTTAGCTGAAAGCCGACCGCCAGCTGAAGTATAAGTGAAAGTATAAAGTATGAGTATTAAGTATAAGTGAAAGTATAAGTGAAAGTATAAAGTATGAGTATAAAGTATAAGTATAAGTGAAAATATAAGTGAAAGTATAAAGTATGAGTATTAAGTATAAGTGAAAGTATAAAGCATGAGTATAAGTGAAAGTATGAGTATAAAGTATAAGTATAAGTGAAAGTATAAGTGAAAGTATAAAGTATGAGTATAAAGTATAAGTATAAGTGAAAGTATAAAGTATGAGTATAAGTATAAGTGAAAGTATAAAGTATAAGTGAAAGTATAAAGTATAAGTATAAGTGAAAGTATAAGGCCCCTTTCACACTGGGGCGGTGGGGGCGTCGGCGGTACAACAGCGCTATTTTTAGCGCTGCTGTACCGTCGTTCTTGCTGTGGTATTCGGCCGCTAGCGGTGCGGTTTTAACCCCCGCTGGTGGCCGAAAAAGAGTTAAAATCCCTCGTACAGCGCGGCTATAGCCGCGGTATTGCCGCGGTATAGCCGTGCTGTCCCATTAATTTCAATGGGCAGGAGCGGTGAAGGAGCGGTGAATACACCGCTCCTTCCCCGCTCCAAAAAAGCGGTTTGCAGGACTTTTTTCACCGCCCTGCCTGCGCACCGCTTCAGTGTGAAAGCCCTCGGGCTTTCACACTGAACAAACAGCGGAGGCTGTTTAGGGGCGGTTTTCAGGCGGTATTTTTAGCGCAATACCGCCTGAAAACCGCTCCAGTGTGAAAGGGGCCTAAGTGAAAGTATAAAGTATAAGTATAAGTGAAAGTATAAAGTATGAGTATAAGTATAAGTGAAAGTATAAAGTATAAGTATAAGTGAAAGTATAAAGTATGAGTATAAGTATAAGTGAAAGTATAAAGTATAAGTATAAGTGAAAGTATGAGTATAAAGTATAAGTGAAAGTATGAGTATAAAGTGTGAGTATAAAGTAAAAGTATAAGTGAAAGTATAAAGTATAAGTGAAAGTATAAAGTATAAGTATAAGTGAAAGTATAAAGTATGAGTATAAGTATAAGTGAAAGTATAAAGTATGAGTATAAGTGAAAGTATGAGTATAAAGTATTAGTATAAGTGAAAGTATAAAGTATAAGTATAAGTATAAGTATAAGTGAAAGTATGAGTATAAGTGAAAGTATGAGTATTAGGCCCCTTTCACATGAGGCGGACTCCGTTTCTACGGAGCCCGCCTCGGTCCGCCGGCTCAGCGGGAGATCTGTCCGCTGATCTCCGCTGAGCCGGCGGATGACAGGTCCCTCTCTGCTCACTGAGCGGGGAGGGACTTGTCAGGTGCCGCTGCCGCCTATGGAGGGATCGGACGAAAACGGACAGCGTGTCCGTTTTCGTCAGATCTCCCCCGATCCGATCCGCCAGCGACGGACCTGGACGTAGGGCCATCTGTCTGCTCTTCAGCGGATCGGACGGGGTCGGATGTCAGCGGACATGTCTTCGCTGACATCCGACGCTCCATAGACTAACATGGAGCGCCCGTTCAGGTCCGCCGTCAAAACTGACAGGCGGACCTGAACGGTCTGATCGTGTGAAAGGGGCCTAAAGTATAAGTATAAGTGAAAGTATAAAGTATGAGTATAAGTATAAGTGAAAATATAAGTGAAAGTATAAAGTATGAGTATAAAGTATAAGTATAAGTGAAAGTATAAAGTATAAGTATAAGTGAAAGTATAAAGTATGAGTAGAAAGTATAAGTATAAGTGAAAGTATAAAGTATGAGTAGAAAGTATAAGTGTAAGTATAAGTGAAAGTATAAAGTATAACTATAAAGTATAAGATAAAGTATGAGTATAAAGTATAAGTGAAGGATACCGGGGGTTATGGCAGCTATCTTCAAACAACCGCCGGATATGACGGCGGGTGGTCGTCAAGTGGTTAACTGGCAATTACTCAGTCATGCAACGCTGTACCCAAATGACATTTATATCATTTTTTTTTCTCACACAATTGACTTCTTTATTCCAAGAATGACAGGTAAAACAGCACAGGAATCAAGGGATGTTGACGCGTTTCACACAACGTAGTGCTAATAGCGATATAGTTCGTGTTGATTATGCATTCTATTATGTGAAACGCGTTAACTTCCTGTGCTGTTTAGCCATTTTCGGAATAAAAAAGCAATACACAGTATCCCGTTGCAGTGTGCGGCCATCTCTTCTTATTCTCTGGTCTGTTACAATAGCGGGCCGGGCTTGCACCCGCTGGAAGTGGAGCATTACCCTCCGTCGTCCTTTTTTATTTCTCTTTTTTTTTGTTTCTATTTTGTCCTGTAGAGAATATATTCTCATTACTTCTTATGAGAGACACTTACCTCGGGCATTCATGCTCTTGCACAGCGGTTTCTTTGCATAAGCAGGAACATGAAACAGAGAGACGCATCTATCAGACTATAGAATTGTATGCTCTCAGAGATCTCGGAGAACCTTCCCGTTTCCCATTCTGGTTTTACATTTTCACAGCTCCGGTCATGTCATTCTCACAGCTCCATTCGTGTAACGCATTTGCTGTGAAATCAGGTGGAACTTGTGTGAAAAGGACATTTTTTTTTTTTTTTTATGTATATCTGGGGAACCATGAATGCTAAATCCAGCCTGATTTCATGGGATTGTTTTATGCCCTGTATATACTGTACATGGCTGAATGGGGACTTCTAAGCAATCGTGGCTTTTATGTGACCAAGTTTAGGTGGCAGTAATGGAAGATTTGTACCGGTGATTTGATCAACATAGTAACATTTTAAGACCTAGCATCAGCTTGGCCGATTTATAAAAGCAGGTTTGTATGAGGTTAAATGGTTACGGGGCTCACATAAACCTACAAATACAATCATCTTAGAAAATGCCAGAGTTTCCAGGTTACCCTTCTGAGCCTACTGTACAGTGCCTTGAAAAAGTATTCATACCCCTTGATGTTTTCCACATTTTGTCATGTTACAATACAGTCGGTGGTCTCAGCGGGGAACATCAATAGTTTAAAAAAACTATTAGATAGGCACCTGAACGACCACAACATACAGGGATATACAATGTAATACTGACATATAATCACACACATAGGTTGGACTTGATGGTCTTTTTTCGACCTCACCTACTATATAACTACGTAACAACCAAAAACCTAAATGTATTTTATTGGGGTTTATTTGTGATAAACCAACACAAAGTGGCACATAATTGTGAAGTGGAAGGAAAATGATAAATGGTTTTCCACATTTTTTTACAAATAAATATCTGAAAAGTGTGCGATGCATTTGTATTCAGCCCCCTTTACTCTGATACCCCTAACGAAAATCTAGTGGAACCAATTGCCTTCAGAAGTCACCTAACTAGTAAGTAGAGTCCACCTGTGTGTAGTTTAATCTCAGTATAAATACAGCTGTTCTGTGAAGCCCTCAGAGGTTTGTTAGAAAACCTTAGTGAACAAATAGCATCATGAAGGCCAAGGAACACACCAGACAGGTCAGGGATAAAAGTGTGGAGAAGTTTAAAGCCGGGTTGGGTTATAAAAAAAAAATATCCCAAGCTTCAAACATCTCATGGAGCTCTGTTCAATCCATCATCGGAAAATGGAAAGAGATTGGCACAACTGCAAATCTACCAAGACATAGCCGTCCACCTAAACTGACAGACCGGGCGAGGAGAGCATTCATCAGAGAAGAGCCAAGAGGTCCATGGTAACTCTGGAGGAGCTGCAGAGATCCACAGCTCAGGTGGGAGAATCTGTCCACAGGACAACTATTAGTCGTGTTCTCCACAAATCTGGTCTTTATGGAAGAGTGACAAGAAGAAAGCCATTGTAGAAAGAAAGCCATAAGAAGTCCCGTTTGTAGTTTACGAGAAGCCATGTGGGGGACAGTAAACATGTGGAAGAAGGTGCTCTGGTCAGATGAGACCAACATTTAACTTTTTGGCCTAAAAGCAAAACACTATGTGTGGCGGAAAACTAACACTGCACATCACCCTGAACACACCATCCCCACTGTGAAACATGGTGGTGGCAGCATCATGTTGTGGGGATGATTTTCTTCAGCAGGGACAGGGTAGCTGGTCAGAGTTGATGGGAAGATGGATAGAGCCAAATACAGGGCAATCTTAAAAGAAAACTTGTTACAGTCTGCAAAAAGCTTGAGACTGGGGTGGAGGTTCACCTTCCAGCAGGACAACGACCCTAAACATACAGCCAGAGCTACAATGGAATGGTTTAGATCAAAGAATATTCATTTGTTAGAATGGCCCAGTCACAATCCAGACCTAAATCCAATTGAAAATCTGTGGCAAGACTTGAAAAGTGCTGTTCACAGACGCTCTCCATCCAATCTGACAGAGCTTGAGATATTTTGCAAAGAAGAATGGGCAAAAATGTCCCTCTCTAGATGTGCAAAGCTGGTAGAGACATCCCCAAAAAGACTTGCAGCTGTAATTGCAGCGAAAGGGGGTTCTACAAAGTATTGATTTAGGGGGGAGCTATACAAATGCACGCCACACTTTTCATATATTTATTTGTAAAAAAAAAATGAAAACCATTATTCATTTTCCTTCCACCTCACAATTATGAGCCACTTTGTGTTGGTCTATCTCGTAAAATCCCAAAAAACTACATTTACGGTTTTGGTTGTAACATGACAAAATGTGGAACATTTCAAGGAGTATGCATACTTTTTCAAGGCACTGTATATCTGTAATTTTGCTGTGAAGGTGCTATACCGTCGAATGTGGAATTTGACTTTTAAAGCCGGAACTCTGGAGATGTTCCAATGTTGCCCTTGCAGAGGCGCTCCCCCTACCCTGGAAGGGAAAATGCTTGTTTTTGTCTAGGGTACCTTTAAAAGACAGATGTACTTACCTTATCCCTTGCACCCCCGGCGGCCAGCACTCACCTTTTCCCTCTGATGCTCCAGGTTGTGAGTGTGTAGGCAGGTGTAGGTTGACCTCCCTGTCTGCAACCACCATGTAGAGAGAGTGGGGAACATGTTCCTCTTAGGCCTCCGTAGGGGTCATCAGGTGAGCAGCTGTCTGATTGGACGCTGCTGCCCTGGATGAGCTTCGTGGCCATCTTTAGTGAGAGCAGTGCTTATAAAAAAGCACTGGCTCACTGAAGTTGACACGCATTCTGCACAGTGGGTAGGTTAGGGACAGCCAGATTAGTGCAGGGTCAGGTTCCTATGGAGGAGGGATAGGGTAGGGATGGTAGCTGTGCCTCAAGCTGTAGCCTTCCTGAGCTATAAGCCCCCCTTTGCCTTCTTCCTTTCCAGCCACCTCTTCTCTTGGTTGCTATCTACAGTGTGCACCATTACTCTGTGCCTGGTTTATTGTAAGTGTCCGGTCCGGTGTGGCTGTGTCCGCAGAGTTTGCTGTTCTTTCTCAACATTTCTGCGTTAAAATACATTGCTGCATCAACCAGTCTCCATGCGAGTTCTCCTCCTTTGAGGGCAGTGAGCCCATCCACACCTACAAGCAGGCCCTAAGTGTCCTCACGTTGGCCATCATGCATGGTGCAGGATGACATCAAGGTGCCTGCAACCAAGAGAAATGGCTTCAGTGGACCGGCCACACAGAGAGGAGGAACCCTGTGGGAATGAGGGATAAGGAAAAGGTTGCTGGGAAAGTGTCAATACTGTCACCAGTATTGTCACTGTGGCCCAAATTTGTGGACACCTGACCATCATTCTATATGAGCTTGTTGGATGAGAGGACTTGGCTTGCAACTGGTGTTTAAATTCATCTCAAAGATCCCACTAAACAGTAGGACAGGCTGTCTCTTCTAGTAACTGAACTTTACTTACAGTGTCATACACAGATTCCCTTGGATGAGTTCTCCCAGCCACTTCATAGCCTCCAGCTCATGAAGGGTCTCCCCTGTCTTTCCTCCATCCCTCTCAGAATTGTTCCCAGATCTTTAGCAGGCTTTTCTCAATAGGAACTTGAACACCCGGATAGGCCTCGGATAGGCCTAGCAGCCAGGAGACCACCTGGATAGGCCGCAGGCTTCAGGCCTAGCAGCCATATACATCCAGCCAGAACGCAGCCTGTGCGGGAAGACTAACATCAACTTCTTACATCAACTTCTTACCAATAAATAGCTTCTCCCAGCATTCATAGCAGCGAATCTGATTGGCTGAGAAAAGTATGTTTATCCATAACTTAGACCCCTTTCACACTGAGGCGGTTTTCAGGCATTTTAGTGCTAGAAATAGCCTCTAAAAACTGCCTCCCATTCATTTCAGTGTGACTTTTCACACTGGGGGCGGTGCGCTTTGCAGGACATTAGGAAAAGTCCTGCAAGCAGCATCTTTGGGGCGGTTTGGGAGTGCTGTATACAGCGTTCCCAAAATGCCCTCCCATTGAAATGAATATGAAGTGCTTCCAAAGCACCTGAAAAGCGCTTTCGGAAGCGCCGCAACACGGGGTTAAAAGTGCCCCGCCAGTAGCCGAAAATCGCTGCTTAAACAGCGCTAAAGCGCCGCTGAAACGAGCGCCGCTTTAGTGCTAACGTGGCCGCGGCTCAGTGTGAAAGGGGTCTTAAATGTACTGTAGCTCATCATACTAATGTCAAAGGCAACACACTGTGAGTGACTTACCTTAAGGCTGGGTTCACACAAGGATGTGGGTTTTCCCGCATCCAATTCGCATAGCAGGAGATTGTAACCGGCTCTCAATGGAGCTGGTTCACACATCCCCGCAGCGGCTCCGGTGCGAATTGGGGACCTGTGCATCTTTTGGTTCGTTTCTGGTCCAAATTCACCCCAAAATTCGGGCTGAAATTGGACCTGAAATGGTGAATAGAGACGCACCGGACTCCTGCTGTGAGCCGGAGCATGCTGCTGTATGAACCCAGCCTAAAACGAAGCCATCCAGCATCACACTGTCACCACTGAGAGGACTTCCATCTTCACCCGGTCTTCCTTCCGGGTTCGCGGCCTCTGGCTACATGAGTGGTCGGGGGGCATGATGACATCACTCCCGCAAATACGCGCGGGAACCAACGTTTACGGCACAGGATCTGAAGGTCTGGCACGGTATTGTGGACCTTCAGAGCGCATGCGTCGTTGATGTCACCAGCTGCATGTACTCTGAATTTCTTCTGAGATATTCACAGTACCTACAGGTAAGCCGTATTAGAGGCTTACCTGTAGGTAAAAGATTAAAAAGTGGGTTTACTACCACTTTAAATGACAATTCCATCGTATGCTCATTCCGAACACTAAAGCAACTACTGTGTTGGGTGAATTGAAATATTGTATTGTTATATAAAGGTCACAAAAGAAATCACTTAAAAGTTCCAGTGTGTGTGGTATTTATGTATTCAAATGATTAATAAGTATGAGTATAGCATCATGATCTGTAACAGGGGTCTCCAAACTTTCTAAACATAGGGCCAGTTTACTGTCTTTCAAGCTTTAGGGGGGCCGGACTGGACAGCCAGTGGGAGTAGAAAATGACCCGGTGTCGGTGTTCCCCATCCTTAGTGTCAGTGGAAGGAATAGTGACCATTATTGGTGTCAGTGGGAGGAATAATGCCCCATCATTGGTGTCAGTGGGAGGAATATTGCCCATCATTGGTGTCAGTGGGAGGAATAGTGCCCATCATTAGTGTCAGTGGGAGGAACAATGCCCATCATTGATGTCAGTGGGAGGAATAAATCCCCATTGTTGGTGTCAGTGGGAGGAAAGTGCCCCATTATTGGTGTCAGTGGAAGGAATCATGCCCATCATTGGTGTCAGTGGGAGAAATAGTGCCCGTTATTGGTGTTAGTGGAAGGAATATTGCCCGTCATTGGTGTCGGTTGGAGGAATATTCCCCCATCACTAGTGTCATTGGGAAGAAACGTGTCCCATTGTTTGTGTCAGCGTGAAAAAAAGTGCCCTGTCATTGGCATCAGTAGGAGGAATAGAATGGCAGCAACAGTGGAGGAAATAATGCCCCAAGGGCCGAATAAAAGCAAGCAAAGGGCCACATGATCTATAACATAACACATGTTTTGGGGGTCCTTTTCTAAATACATGTGCCACTAATTTGAAGGCAAAATCTAGACCAGGCTTTCTTAACCTTTTTACATCAGAGGAACCCCTAAAATAATTTTCAGGTCTCGAGGAACCCTTACTAACACATTCATCAGGGTTCAATGGCAGACGACAGGACTTTTCCAGCCAACTTTCACCATATCACGTGGTTTTTCAGCTCTTTACCACCACCCTTTGGTCAACTTGTGTATTGTTGTCTGATATTGTGTCAATCTCGCCACTTATTGGCGAGATTGACACCTCACGAGCCGGGTTGACACTGGTGCGGGGATCCGACTTGGATCCCCGCCAATGCCAGGCACTGCGTTTGGTATGAATCTTGAGGGGGAACTCCACGCCAAATTGTAAACAAAAAACCAGCATAGGTTCCCCTCCAGGGGCATACAAGGCCCTTAGGTCTGGTATGGATATTAAGAGGAACACCCTACACCGAAAAAACGGCGTGGGGGTCCCCCCCCAAATCCATACCAGACCCTTATCCGAGCACGCAGCCCTGCCAGTCAGGAAAGGGGGTGGGGACGAGCGAGCGCCCCCCCCCCTCCTGAGCCGTACCAGGCCGCATGCCCTCAACATGGGGGGTGGGTGCTTTGGGGGAGAGGGGGCCCTGCGGGCCCCCCCACCCCAAAGCACCTTGTCCCCATGTTGATAAGGACAAGGGCCTCTTCCCGACAACCCTGGCTGTTGGTTGTCAGGGTCTGCGGGCGGGGTGCATATCGGAATCCGGGAGCCCCCTTTAATAAGGGGGGCCCCCAGATCCCGGCCCCCCACCCTATGTGAATGAGTATGGGGTACATCGTACCCCTACCCATTCACCTAGGCAAAAAAGTGTCAATAAAAAACACAGTACACAGATTTTTAAAGTAATTTATTAGGCAGCTCCGGGGTCCTCTTCGGACTTCGGGTGTCCTCTTCGGACTTCGGGGGTCTCTCCGGCGTCTTCTCCCGGTGTCTGCATCTTCTGCCGTCTCCACCGCTATCTTCTGGCGCTCTTTTGCCAGTGGTGGTCCGGACTTCTGGATTGTCTTCTTCCCTCTTCTCTTCCAGAGATGTTGACACAACGCTCTCTCCAGCCGGAATGCTCTCTGTGCGCTCCACAACGGACTTATATAGGCGGTGACCCCGCCCCCTATGACATCACAGTCCCGGGGCATGCTGGGACTGTGAGGTCATAAGGGGGCGTGGTCATGTCATCCTACGATGTACGATGTACCTCATACGATGTACGATGTACCTCATACTCATTCACATAGGGTGGGGGGCCAGGATCTGGGGCCCCCTTATTAAAGGGGGCTCCCGGATTCCGATAAGCGCCCCGCCCGCAGACCCCGACAACCAACGGCCAGGGTTGTCGGGAAGAGGCCCTTGTCCTCATCAACATGGGGACAAGGTGCTTTGGGGTGGGGGGACCCGCAGGGCGCCCCCCTCCCCCAAAGCACCCACCCCCCATGTTGAGGGCATGTGGCCTGGTACGGCTCAGGAGGGGGGGGGCGCTCGCTCGTCCCCACCCCATTTCCTGACTGGCCAGGCTGCGTGCTCGAATAATGGTCTGGTATGGATTTTGGGGGGACCCCCATGCCGTTTTTTTGGCGTTGGGGCTTCTCCTTAAAATCCATACCAGACCGAAGGGCCTGGTATTCCCCAGAGGGGAATTCCCTCTCTCGCCCGCCGCAGTAGGAAAATGTGTACCCTGCCGCCGAGAACCAGCACGATCCGATCGCGCTGGAAACATTCTCGCGGCTGCGTACTGTAGTTTTGTACAAAAGTCCGATGGCTTTGTGTACACACGATCGGACTTTGCTCCATCGGACTTTTGTTGCAGGAAAGTTTGTCCGTTCGCACAGCCAACAAAAGTCCGATGGAAACTGAAAAAGTTTGTCCGATGGAGCGTACACACGGTCGGATGTTGCTCCAAAACAGCTAATTTGCATGTTTGTTGTCAAAAAGTCTGATCGTGTGTACGGCCCTTAAGACCTGTTCCTGGGTATATTTGACCTGCTGATTCCAAAAATGGCACCAATTTTTCCTTTATCGGCTCTAGTTTTTGAAATACAGCATAAATGCTGATAATATACCAACCTTCAATCAGGATATAAATATAGCAAAATATGTCGGGATGATTCAGGCAGCACCATCATGAAGTAAACTCTATGGTGCTCGATCTGCAAAAATGAAACCATATGTGGCAATACACACACCTCCTGGACCTATACCATGATGATTATAATACAGTTAACAACTTACATTTTAGAACCATGGCAGCTGATGGTTTTTTTTGGGGGGGGAGAGGGGCGGGTGGCAGACAACCCCCCGGTCGGTCAGCGGCACCCCCCTACCCCGGCACTTACCCCATCGGTTGCAGGTGGGCAGGCTGCTGTGGACGGCGGACAGCGGGCTCCTACGGGCGGCGGGTTGTGGGCTCCTATGGACGGCGGGCAGCAACTCTTGTGTCCTCTCTACCTCACGGCGGCTTCCGCCGTTTGGTCCCTTCCCCTCCTCCTAGGCATCAAACCCTGCTTCCTGATTTGCTGGGAGGAAGATCAGTGTTATAACATCAAATATTGATTCACTGTTGTAACACATCTGGGTCGGCTCAGAGCTGCAACCCAAGTCCACCCTTTATTGAAGCCTATTTGAGCCTCTGGTTCCAATCAGTGCTTCAACAAAACAGCCCCTCAGCATTGGAATCCATGCTCCGGTATCCTGAATGGATAGAGGAGGCGGCGAAGGACGTTGGGGGCGAGGGGGGGGGGGGGCGGCGCCCATGCGCCCTTAATGGACAAGTTGCAGTGACTTCAAAGTAGTTCGTGCATTACTTTGGTCCATCTTTCATGCAACTTGAGGGTCATAGAGTTCAATGTTAACCCTCAAAAGTTGCATGAATGTCGTACCTGAATGTTATACAGTGCAACAGTTGTGCAACAGTTGTCCATTATCACCGGTCAAAGCCATAGTCGTGTCCTAGTCGCACCCATCCAAAGTTGCACTCCAAAGTCACATGACTTTGGAGTCATACAAGTGTGGATGGAGCCTTAGTGTCATGCTACTGGCTTTTTCCAAGTGGCACTGGTCTTGGAACTCTGCAGGCATCATCAAATGGGAGGTCAGTCAGCCACAGGGCAAGGAACCGCTAGCAACCTCTGAAGGAACCTTAGGGTTCCCCAGGACTGGTTAAGAATGGCTGATCTAGACTCTGGAAGGAAGCTCTGTTAAACCGAGCGATGCCATGAAAAAAACGTTATCCTTTCAATTGAGTATATGCCATATATCTTTTTTTTTTTTTTTACTTTTATTTTGTACTAGTTTGGTATAATATACAATAAGCCATTTTTTTGTTGATTTCCTCAGAACCTGTGCAGGAGAATCCTGAGCAAGCAGAGATCGCCCTCCAAGAAGAAGACACTTTGTGGAGCTTCAATATTGGAAGTGAATCACGGAAATTCTGTGACCTTTGTCGAGCTTGGTTTAACAACCCGATGATGGCCCAGCAACACTACGAAGGAAAAAAACACAAGAAGAACGCAGCCCGGGCTAGGCTGCTACAGCGGCTTGGGGAGACTTTGGACTCTGAGGCGCTGGAAGGTCAGTCTAGATGTAAATTTCTTTTTAACAGAAGGAATGTTTATTGAAGCACTTAAACATTATACATGAGAGCAATTGTTAACACAATAATAGATATCTTCGTAACAGTATCAACAATGACATTTATGTTTCTCTGAGATTATCCATCTTGGTTATTACTTCAGTTGCATCCTAGTAACCACAATCATCCTTATCTCGTCTTCCAACTATAATCAACAGTGATCTCTGCATTACACTTGAAAATACACAAATACCTGTATAAGCTATACTCCACTAGTTCATTACTCAAACGAGTATAGAGTAGAAGAGAAAGAGGAGGGGAGGGGCGTAGACATGTAGACGAAGGAGAGAGAGAAAAGAAAAGAAAAGAAGGGGAAGGAATGAAGAGAGGAGACAAGAAGAGAGAGGGTGAAGGAGGAGGGGAGAGAGAAGGCAAAAAGAGAAAACATGTCTCAAATAGGAAATTCCACAGTTTGCGAACCATTTGAAGGAATCATGCCGTAGTCCACCACCACGTGTATAGTCCAGTGCTCATTACCACCCAGTTCAAGACCCCTTTCACCTCCACCTTATCCATTTAAACCTTAATATGTCTAGCCTGCACCCAAGGCGCCCAGATTTTCTCAAATTTTTGAGGGCAATTCCGTCCCATATAGGTGAGTTTATATAGCTAGATGTAAATTTTATTTATTTTTTTTCCCAATGGTGTCTTTAGGGTAATCTAGCAAATTAAAATGGTTAAAGAAAGCTGATGTAAATCTGAAAGTGATTGTCTTGTGATTGTCTTTGTTTACAAAACTGCAATATAGTATGGTTCTCTTGTGTTGCAAGCAAATAGAAATCTGTCAATGCTCCAAACTCTCTGAAATCCCTCTGTCCAGGCAGCTGGCTCAGGACAAACAACATCCAATACACAAAAGATGTTGACAGGTTTCAGCCCGGGCGGGCTTTAATCATAACCACTTATGACTAAAGTCCACCCTGGCTGAATCGCGTCAACATCTCTTGTGCTTAGAATGTTTATTTTATAAAATTCCTATAATTGCAAAATCTCAACAAAACAAAAAGAATAGACTGGGATCATAGGGGTGAGGCATGTCAGAGGTGGGCAGCCTGGAGGTGGGAACGGCAGCATGCTTGTTCTTGGAGGCGGGAACGGCAGCATGCTTGTTCTTGGAGGCGGGAACGGCAGCATGCTTGTTCTTGGAGGCGGGAACGGCAGCATGCTTGTTCTTGGAGGCGGAAACGGCAGCATGCTTGTTCTTGGAGGCGGGAACGGCAGCATGCTCGTTCTTGGAGGCGGGAACGGCATCATGCTTGTTCTTGGAGGCGGGAACGGCATCATGCTTGATCTGAATAAAGCAAAGCTTTTACTAGTTTGTAATATCTACAGTGTGGTAGTTCCTTCGCATTATTGGACTGATGCT
Source organism: Aquarana catesbeiana (assembly GCF_042186555.1). NCBI lineage: Eukaryota > Metazoa > Chordata > Amphibia > Anura > Ranidae > Aquarana > Aquarana catesbeiana. The sequence goes on from NC_133331.1 coordinate 12,109,676, forward strand.
TCTCCCATGTCTATGTGTATGAACTTTCAGAGTAAAAATGGGGGATTGATGGGGCATCACATTGGACACCACATTACCAAATATTAGAACATTGAAATCATTATAACATACAACATGGGACTTTTAAGGTGCCGATAAATGAGATCAGAGAATTAATAAAAAAATTATTTATTCCAACCTGTATCGTTAGTTAAAATACATCACTATAAGAACACCGAAGTGGTGGTCGCCACCAATACATCTTGTAAAGACTGCCATACCACAGCGTACCGCTATTATATGAGTATGTCACATTACAATAACAGATTAGAAGTCCTAAGTAGATAGCAATAATTAGTCAATATGGTCAGTTGTTATTCAACGCGTTTAGTACTACATAATATAGATGCGTTGCACCCACGCAGAGGATCCTATGAGACGTCATTGGTAACAGACAAGGGACAGTCTACTACAGACCCAAAGAGGGCCATTGGTGCACCACAGAGAGGAAATAGAGCATCATACCCACTCTACCCACTATAGATTTCAAAGAGGCAAAGTGTGTGTAAATTAATGGACATGGAAAAGGCTAAAAACAGCACCTAATCAGCAAGAAAAAATCATATATATAGGGCTGACTGGAACCATCGGCTAAGGGTTTCGACGAAACACAGAATGCTGGCCCAAGAGAATACTCCAACAATATATCGTCCCCTAGGCCAAGAATGCCCATACCTGGGGTGTAATGTGACAAAACTGTAAATTGAAGCAGCCAATGTGTTTTGAGGGTCCAGAAACACCCCCTTCAGAATTAGAAAACTATCTCCAAGGACACTGAATGACCCTTCAGAATTGCAGCTTATAAATCAATATTCATTTATGGCAGGCTCTCTTTCACCATGAACAATGTTGAGATGGGAGAATGCAAGGGAAAAAACTATAGGATTTTTTTTTTTACTTTATTTTTGCTGTTTCTTTTCTTTTTCTTTTTTTTTTTTTTTACTACCAAATGAGACAACAGATAGAGACATGTTTTTAATTTTGCTCTTTACATAATTCTTTTTGTTTTGGTGAGATTTGTGCAGTTGTGGGATTTTGATGCAATCTATAAAACCTTCCAGTGCGTTTCTTTTATTAATATGGATTTACTGTAGCTTCTTTCACTTTATAGTTAATATATTTGTTTGTCATGCAGTTGCATTTGGTGCCTGAAAATAAAATTGGCTGCTTGTGTATAATGCGTTTATCTATAATAAATGTAAACACCTCCATCCATTTTTTTTTATGATTCATAGCCAGGATTTTAAAAGTTGGGCAAATATCAGAGTGTTTAAAAATTTAAAGCCGCGTGGAGTGCTGGGGGATCCCTTGACATATTGGCAGAATGGAGAAAATGCACAACAGCCGTACCCCGGGGTGCCGGTTTGTTGAAATGTTAAAGAAGCCAACACAGGCCTTGTCTCTCTTGTTTTATTGAGAGTTATTTAATGAGGACAAAGTGCTCATCTTTGGTCGGGCGTAATACTTTATAAACAACATTTAAGTACACAATGGGGTTTATTTACTAAATCTAGAGAGGGCAAATTTAGTCACAATTCTGCATAGAAACCAATCAGCTTCCAGGTTTTATTGCCAAAGCTTAGTTGAACAAGCTGAGGTTAGAAGCTATCAGAAACCATGAAATCAGGCGGAGACAGAAGTACAGTCAAATCACACTTGTTTAATAGTAAAAGTGAAAAGAACAAACGTAGTCAAAACAAAGTTCAGTAACCAGAATGGATAGTCGGGACTACCTCAGGAAACATCGGTCAGAATGGTTCGAACTTTGCTAAGGCTATCCTGGCTGGAACTCAGTACTATCTAAGGAGAACTTTGAAGGCAGAATCCAGTGTGTTCGTGTTGATAGAACATTTGGCAACCCTAGACCAGATTTTGCTCCAATCCTCTAATTTGATGAGGGCCCCCAGGTCTCGTGTCCAATTCTGTACGTATGAGAGGAAACTCTGGGGGGGGGGGGCCTTGGTTATTGAGCATAGCATAGGATGCTGTTTTAATTTAGAGGAATGTGGATAGTTTTCGCAGGAGTAGAATCCAGTGACGGAGATGTAAGTATTTGTAGTGTTCAGCCACCGGGGCCTTATTGTTGGCAGTTTTTGACATAGATTTTTTTCTATATTGATTCGCAATCATTTTGACATGTTGTTTCTTTTTTTTTCCGACATTTTTTCATTTATTTCCCGCTAATAAAACACGCTAGGACTATGAGACTAAGTGCAGGATTTGATATTTAATGTAGCAAGCTGTCATGGGTGATATCCATAATCCTTAATGGTAAAAAAAAGAGCGGGCATTAGTCATCCAAAATAAATATGTTAAATTTGAAGAGGCAGCATTATTTTACTGCATCCGAGAATCACAACACAGCTCCTCAGTGACAAATGACAGCAAGTAAATTCTTCCATTAGTCGGCTCCACTGCTTTTCCCATCTCCTATATTTTCTGATGGACTCTTTGCTGTGATTTCATGCCCAGTCACTGTGGCATGACATTGATTATATATGGCAACAGGATACTGTACATTAATAACATACTCAATCCAGCTGGGACATGTACGCTGCTAATAGATTACCCAGATTTTGCAACATATTCCGCTTTTAAAATTTCTACCAAAATTATAAAATAAATAGAATTTTTCAACACATCTTTGATCTGCTAGTATTTGTACAGTTCAGCTATGAGCTGATTTAATAAAGTGTCACATGGGATTTGACAAAGGCACTCTAGGATGGGTACATGCATTCATCTTATATTTGCCCTCTAAAAAAAACAACAAAATAAAAAGCGGTTCCCAGTATGATATTTGGGGGAGTCTGGATCACCTTCTTTTTTTTCTAAAAAGATGGATTTTAAAAAAAAACTTTTTTTTCAGCATGCAACAAACAAAGCTGTCCATTAACCTCTGGTTCAAAGCAAAACTTTGGCTTACCTCCAACAAAACCTTCACAGGGTTTAAAGTCCCTGCCTGCTTTAGGGGTCTAGAGAAAAGGTCACCACTAGGGATGAGCTTGATCTTTCGGGTCGAACATACGTTCGACTCGAACATCTGATGTTTGCCCGTTCGCGGAAGAGCAAACATTATGGGACGTTCGCTGCAAAATTCGAGTGCCTCGGAACGCCCCATAATGCACTGTGAGATCGCATTGCATTGCTGTATGATGATTGGCCAAAGCATGCACCTGACCTGCATGCTTTGGCCAATCCCAGTGACCTCTGCTAAGAGAGCCATATTGGCCAAAAGCAGGGTGCCTTTGGCCAATCATGGCTCAGGGGGACTAGGTCCACGCCCACACTATATAATGCTGCCTACACGGCGGCCCTGTGTAGTGTTGTTGGTGTGGACGGAGAGATAGCTTGATTTAGATTAAGCAGGCAGGTTATTCAGTTAGTGGCAGTGTATTTGATATATATATATACAGTCAGTCTAATATATATATATATATATATATATATATATATATATATATACACAGTCTCGTGTGTGTGTGTGTGTGTGTGTGTGTGTGTGTATATATATATATTTCTGCATTCTGCATCAAGTGTAGCCTATATCTACAGTGCATTCCGTGGTGTACGGTTTTTAATACACTTCAGCCGGTGTACACAGTATAAAATACAGCGCAGCCATAGTACAGTTGCTAATACATTACAGGCGGTGTACACAGTATATAATACAGTGTGTACAGTTTCTACTACACTTCTGGTGGTGTACACAGGACACAATACAGTGCAGCCGTAGTACAGTTGTTAATGCAGTGCAGACGGTGTACATAGTATCCTGCATTGTGTACAGTTTCTATTATACTTCTGGTGGTGTACACAGTATAAAATATAGTGCAGCCATAGTACAGTTGCTAATACAGTGCAGGCAGTGTACACAGTATCTAATACAGTGTGTACAGTTTCTACTACACTTCTGGTGGTGTACACAATACAGTGCAGCCATAGTACAGTTTCTACTACTTTTCTGGTGGTGTACACAGTATCTAATACAGTGTGTACAGTTTCTACTACACTTCTGGTGGTGTACACAGTATAAAATACAGTGTGTACAGTTTCTACTACACTTCTGGTGGTGTACACAGGACACAATACAGTGCAGCCGTAGTACAGTTGTTAATACAGTGCAGGTGGTGTACACAGTATCTAATACAGTGTGTACAGTTTCTACTACACTTCTGGTGGTGTACACAATACAGTGCAGCTGTAGTACAGTTTCTACTACTTTTCTGGTGATGTACACAGTATCTAATACAGTGTGTACAGTTTCTACTACACTTCTGGTGGTGTAAACAGTATACAATACAGTGCAGCCGTAGTACAGTTGCTAATACAGTGCAGGCGATGTACACAGTACACCGCCTGCACTATAGGCCACGCACATTGGGTTCCCCCGCCGTTCAGCAGGCACACCTGCTATAGCTGTTTAAAGGCCCGACATACAGCTACGGGAATTTGCACAGGAGAGCCGACCTGCCACTGTAGAATGACGGCGGCTGGTCGGCCAGTGGTTAAAGTCCCAGGACCAGAATTTTTGCATGCATGTATAACTTAGGAATAGAGGCATGTTACGGTGGTGCTGTCAGATCACGCTCCTCTTATGTCTAAAACAGTATATTGCCTTCACTTACTTCCATATAATGAAATCCATCCATGATATGAATTATTAAAATAGCTTTACATAGAAAGTGTGCTTTGCATTAAATATATTCTGTCCATCCTCCATTGGGACCATTCCAAATTTGTTGGTTGGACCCCGTCTACTCCAGATCAGCACTTCTACCCTGTAGAGAAAAAATGGAAAATGCTTTGAAACAATGAAAAAAATATGAAACCCTTTATGGGCTGTATTCATTATTCAAAGGGTTACGTCGTTCCAGCAAAGCACAAGTGAAAAATAAATTAATTGCATGTGAATTCGGTGTGACATTTCCACATAATGTGCTAAATCACCTCCGCGTAGCATAAGCCTCTCAAGGTTTTTCAGAACAATTTCTGCTGATCGGGAGTTCTCGTGTCTCTCTGCCCCATAACTCTTTAAAAAATAATAATAAAAATAGAGATAGTTTAGGATGCAAATGTGTTCCCTTGAATAACCGACGGTTAGCGCTGAGGATTGGTCTTGGTTTACGTTGATTGATGGCCCTTGTTTTTTCCACAGTCATTCCGATCCTTGTTTGTACTTGGCCAATGTCAGAGGAAGACTTACCGAGCCATGAGCTGCATTAGCAAGCAAGACGAGGTCAGAGAGCAGAGTCCTATAAACTAAGGCCGTGATGTTCGCTCTCTTTGTGTTGTCAAAGTAACGTGTCGGCTTTAATGAGGAAGTGACCTTGAAATCTCCTTGTTGCTGATTTTCAGTGGTTGAAGTATCATCTCACACTGTGGTTTCCAGACCGTTACAAGTGCCCAGACTGTTTTTAGACACACACAACAACAACAAACGCCTTAACTATTTGTACCCAAATACAAAGCAAAGAGACGAGCCTTGGCCAGAGTTTTAGGTGGATACTTCTTAGGTATTCCGTTCCCGTCTCACTCTCTGACATCAAAACCGAAGTCCTCCTCTTCGGTGTCTTTGATGTTGCATGGCAGAACAGAGAATTAATTGAATTAGTAAATAATATTTATTGCCTCTCCAGCAGATATGTATATTTGCACTGGCTGTTAAAGGCAGTGATGGCTGGTGCTCAAAATTTTTAGGGGGGGGGCGCAAACGAACTGAAAAATTCAGAAAAATACTGAAACAAAAACATCAATTGCAGCCACTGTGCCCATCATATGCAGTCAACTGTGCCCGTCATATGCAGCCAACTGTGCCCGTCATATGCAGCCAACTGTGTACGTCATATGCAACCAACTGTGCCCATCATATGCAACCACCGTGCCCAGCAAATGCAGCCACTGTGCCCGTCATATGCAGCCACTCTGCCCGTCATATGCAGACCCTGTGCCCATCATATGCAGACTCTGTGCCTAGCAAAAGCAGCCACCTGTGCCCATCATGTGCAGCCAACTGTGCCCATCATATGCAGCCAACTGTGCCCATCATATGCAGCCACTCTGCCCATCATATGCAGCCAACTGTGCCCATCATATGCAGCCACTGTGCCCATCATATGCAGACTTTGTGCCTAGCAAAAGCAGCCACCTGTGCCCATCTTATGCAGCCACTGTGCCCATCATATGCAGCCACTGTGTCCATCATATGCAGCCAACTGTGCCTAGCAAAAGCAGCCACCTGTGCCCATCATATGCAGCCACCTGTGCCCATCATATGCAGCTAACTGTGCTCCATCAATTGCAGCCTTTGTGCCCATAATATGCAGCCACTGTCCCCCCCACCACCCGCCCGCCCGCTGTCTGCCCGGCACTTACCCCATCATGGCGGTCGGTCAGGCAGCGGGACAGGCGGCGAGCTGTGGGACGGGTAGCGCGGCAATGGCTCCGTGGCCACCATGCGTCCTCTGTACGTGTCTTCTTCCTGCTTTGCTAGGTGGCCAATGAGATCACCCTCTACCTTCAGCCAATCAGGTGCCTGGTATTACATCCGGGCCTCCTGATTGGCTGAGAGGCAGTTTTGTGTCAGCAAAGCAAATATTCTTTTTCTTTGCTAACACGCCTGGGTGCACTGCGAGCGCAATGGTTTGCGCTCACAGTGCACCTTTTATGACGCCTATTAGAGCCTATGGCTCTAATCAGGTTCTTCAAAAACATCCCCCCACCGCTGTAATTCAGGCGCCCGAAAAGGGGCCGGACACCTGAATAGAGGGTGGCTACAGCGGCCATGGATAGATTCATGCGATGCATGAATCTATCCATAGTACACGAGGGGGGGCTGGAGAGAGGGGGCGGCGCCCGAGCACCCCTAATGGATGCACTGCCACTGGTTAAAAGAAAGAATTTACTATATCAAGAAGGAAATGTTCGAGTGTCCAGGCTCCAGGTTCCTTCAGAAAAAATTAAAAGTCAGCAGCTACAAATACTGTAGCTGCTGACTTTAAATATTAGGACACTTACCTGTCCAGGAATCCGGCTGGTGTCCTCACCTGAGCCGATTTTTCAGTTGGCTATCAGGTGCTGCCGCCGCCATCTCCTCTGATGGGAAACTGGTAGTGAAGCCTTGCAACTTCATAGCCGGTTCCCTGTTGCGCATGTACGACCAGCACTGCGCTCTGTGAATGAGCCGGATGTGGGAGAAGGAGGAAAGGGGCCAAACTGTAGGAGCGGGTACCTGTCAAAACCAGGTACCCGCTCTCCCCCACAAAAGGTGCCAAATGTGGCCTTCACCCCTTTTCCTTTAAAGTGATACTAAACGGAGAAGTCTTAATTGCCGTAATTCATTCATATAACTCAATAAATAGTCCTTTGGCATCTGCAGGGAAAGATCCTCGTGGGAGGGGCTTCTATTCTCACAAATCACATGACTAAAAAAAAACTGTTTCAGAAGAGCAATTCAAATTAGATTATAAATATCACATAACTGTTTTACAGCTCCCAACAAATCTTTATTGAAAATCAAATGTGTGTTTTTATGTACATTAATATGATGTGGGCGAAGTCAGAGATGATTGACACTAGTTTTTTATTTTGTACTGTATCTGCATTTAAGGCTCTTTTTTATATTAGCAATTACATTTGATATATTTAGAAATGACTGAACCCTTTAAATGCATCAAGGAGGTAAATAAGGTTCAGGAAGGCAGTTTTTTTTAATATGAAACCAAAATCAAGAACACGGGGACGTGACCTCCAACTAACTGGAGGAAAGCCCCGTACACAAGATCGGACTTTTTGACAACAAATATGCAAATTAGCTGTTTTAAGGCAACATCCGACCGTGTGTACGCTCCATCGGACAAACTTTTTCGGTTTTCATCGGACTTTTGTTGGCGAACGGACAAAGTTTCCGGCAACAAAAGTCCGATGGAGCAAAGTCCGATCGTGTGTACACAAAACCATCAGACTCTTGTACACACTACAAACACGCATGCTCAGAACCAATGCAAAAGATCAGACAACAATACAGAAGTTGACCAAAGGGTGGCGCCGGAGAATTGAACGTCCTCTTTTTGAAGTGTCGTCAGTACGTTGAAACGTCAGTACGTTCGCGTTTGTTGCCGAAAAAGTCCTGCCGTGTGTATGCTTAATCAGTTTACGGCCAACGCCCTTTGTACAAAAATCCACGGGAAGGTTTGTACAAAGTCCGATCGTGTGTATGAGGCTTTAGAAATAATTATTTTACTGAAAGGGTAGTTGATGCTTGGAATAAACTTCCAGCAGAGTTAGGCCAGTTTTTCATCAAACCCCCCCCCGCACCCCCCAAAAAAATGATCAAGCTCGATGGACTACTCGCTCTTTTTTTCTGCCGTCACTTTTCTATGTATTTTTATAGTGTTGAAAATTTACATAGCACTTTACATATATTTTGTGCCTTCACTGGCATCAAGAAGCTTACAATCTACTTTTATTTGTTTTCCCTCGCATTCTCTTTTCTTCTTTTGTATCTTTCTTGTCCTCAACTCTTTCCTTCCATTTTTTTTTTTTTTTTTCTGTCTCCTTTTATTCATCATCTCCTTCTTTCTTTACGCTTGTCACCTGAACATAAAATGTAGATAAAGTGGAGCAACAATAACTCAGTGCAAAGAAACCTTCCCGCACGTCTGTGCCCGTTCCTTAATACGCTCCTGTCCATGGCACGGTGCCCGCTAGGGATCTGCAGATGTACGCCGTGAATTTTTCCTGGAGAAGCGCACACTCTGCCAGCGCCGCTCTTTAAGACGTTTAAAGTCACATTTCTGTAGAAATGAACGTGTCATCCATAATACATATCGCTCCCTATAGAGACTTCCTAGTATTTGGGCCACTAATGATATTGGTCACTTACTTGGCCGGCAATATTCAATGTTCTGCTCGGCATCTGCTGTCAGTACATCGCATCGCATCGCATTACATGCCCCCCCCCCCCTCAGTTCCTGGCAGGATTTCACAGTAACACCTAAAACAGATCAATAATTCAGTTAATCACTTTTGTGGACAGATACCCGGCTCACTCAGAAATAGGCAATATAATGCTAGATATAAACTTTCCTTGTTCTATCAGTTCTAAGCTGGGTTCACATCTACCGCGTTTCCCCGAAAATAAGATCCGGGTCTTATATTAAGTTTGGCTACAAAAAACACACTAGGGCTTATTTTCAGGGGATGTCTTATTTATTTACGGTATGTAAAAAAAAGTCCCCCCCCCCTGTCAGCTCAGGAGTCAGCATTGTGAAATTCTGTAATCCCAAAAATAAACCTCGGTTAACCGCTTGCCGACCAGCTGCCGTCATTATACTGCGGCAGGTCGGCACGATCTCGCGAACCATCGTAGCTATACATCGGCTTGCGGGATCGGGATAGCAGGCGCGCGCGTAATGCCGGAGGCACGCGCCCCCCTGCACTGCGGGGGTGCCGGTGCTCGTGGCCGACGGTCGCGATGACCGCCGGCCACGAGCGATCGCAGGCACGAGAGGCAGAACACAGAAGTGTGTGTGTAAACCAGTGTTTCTCAACTCCAGTCCTCAAGGCGCCCCAACAGGTCATGTTTTCAGGATTTCCATTATTTTGCACAGGTGATTCGATCAGCTTCACTGCCTTAGTAATTACCACAGCCGTTTCGTCTAAGGGAAATCCTGAAAACCTGACCTGTTGGGGCGCCTTGAGGACTGGAGTTGAGAAACACTGGTGTAAACACACAAATCCCTGTTCTGTGAGGAGTGACAGATCGTGTGTTCCTAATAGCTAGGAACCACGATCTGTCATCTCCTCTAGGTCAGAACCCTCCCCCTACAGCTAGAAACACACAGTCAAGGAACACAGTTAACCCCTTGATCGCCCCCTAGTGTTAACCTCTTCCCTGCCAGTGACATTTATACAGTAATCAGTGCATTTTTATAGCACTGATCGCTGTATAAATGCCAATGGTCCCAAAAATGTGTCAAAAGTGTCCGATGTGTCCGCCATGATGTCACAGTCACGATAAAAAACACAGATCGCCGCCATTGCTACTAAAAAAAATAATAATAAAAATGCCATAAATCTATCCCCTATTTTGTAGACGCTATAACTTTTGCGCAAACCAATCAATATACGCTTATTGCGATTTTTTTTTTTTTTTTTGCCAAAAATATGTAGAAGAATACATATCGGCCTAAACTGGGAAAAAAATTAGCTTTTTTAAAAAAAAAATGCAGATATTTATTATAGCAAAAAGTACAAAATATTGTGTTTTTTTCAAAATTGACGCTCTTTTTTTTGTTTATAGCGCAAAAAATAAAAACCGCAGAGGCGATCAAATACCACCTAAAGAAAGCTCTATTTGTGGGAAAAAAAAGGACGTCAATTTTGTTTGGGTGCAACATCGCACGACCGCGCAATTGTCAGTTAAAGCGACACAGTGCTGAAACGCAAAAAAATGGCCCGGTCATTCAGCAGCCAAACCTTTCGGGGCTGAAGTGATTAAAGTCCTTGTAAGATCATGTAATCCGTTCTGTAAAAAGATTATGTAATGTGTAGTGCGTCTCCTTGTGTAACTTTATTTTGGAATAATACCTTATTTACAGCACCGTTGGGCGCTCACGTGACCCGCCGCAGCTCTTCTTCCCTGAATACTGCAGGGGGAGGGGCCGAGATCCCCGCTGACGTCAGCCCCGCTCCGAGCACTGCAGAGGGAGGGGGAGGGGCTGCTGACATCAGCTGGGAGAATAGAAGAGCTGCGGCGGGTCATGTGAGCGTCCATCGGCGCTGTAAATAAGGTCTTTTCAACAATAAAGTTACACAAGAAGACACAGCACATTATATAATTTTTTTTACAGGACGGATTACATGATCTTACAAGGACTTTAACTAGGGCTTATTTTCGAGGTAGGCCTTATATTGCAGTCATCCCAGAAACTCACTCCGGGTCTTATTTTCAGGGTAGGGCTTATTTTTGGGGGGAAACAGGGTATGTGTGTCGGGAATGCATGCAAAACTGTGCACTTTCCCAACATGCAAAGAAATGCACCCCTCTCCTTAGCAGACCTACAGCTGTGTCATTATCCACTTGCCCTCCGGAAGATTTACCCCCCCCCCCCTTCCTGACCAGGCCATTTTTTGCGATACGGCACTGGGCACTGCGTTACTTTAAATGACAATTGCACGTTCATACAACACTGTACACTAATAAAATTGATATCATTTTTTTGCCACCAACTTTCTTTTGCTGGTATTTGATTTTTTTTATGTTTTTTTTTTTTGTTTTGCGCTAAAAACAATTTTGATTAAAAAAAAAAACAATATTTTTTACTTTCTGCTATAAAATATATCTAATAAAAAAGTTAAAAAAAATCAAATTTCTTCATAAATGTAGGCTATTATGTGTTCTGCTATATATTTTTGGTAAGCAAGATTTCAATAAGCGTATATTGATTGTTTTGCGCAAAAGCTATCTAAAAGCTTCTATAAACTATGGAATTTTTGTTTATTTATTTTATATACTAGTAATGGCGGCAATCAGCGACTTATAGCGAGACTGCGGTGGACAATCTGACACTAAGGCTACTTTCACACTGGGGCCACCCGTGTGTTAGCGCCAAAGCGCCACTTTAGCGCTGTTTAAGCGGTGCTTTTCAGCCGCCAGTGGGGCACTTTTAACCCCCCGCTAGAGGTCGAAGAAGGGGTTAAAAGGGCCGGTGTTGTGGCATTGCAGAATCACTTTTCAGGCGCTTTGGGAGCACTGCCCATTCATTTCAATGGGCAGGGTGTTTTGGGAGTACCTGAAAACAGCCTCAGTGTTAAAGGGGTCTAAATGGTAATGCTGCATTTGATGGGCGCTGGTGAGGCTGCATTTGATGGGCACTGGTGAGGCCGCATTTGATGGGTGCTGGTGAGGCAGCATTTGATGGGCGCTGGTAATGCTGCATTTGATGGGCGCTGGTGAGGCCGCATTTGATGGGCGCTGGTAAGGCTGAATTTGATGGGCGCTGGTGAGGCAGCATTTGATGGGCGCTGGTGAGGCTGCATTTGATGGGCGCTGGTGAGGCTGCATTTGATGGGCGCTGGTGAGGCTGCATTTGATGGGCGCTGGTGAGGCCGCATTTGATGGGCACTGGTGAGGCCGCATTTGATGGGCGCTGGTAAGGCCGCATTTGATGGGCGCTGGTGAGGCCGCATTTGATGGGCGCTGGTGAGGCCGCATTTGATGGGCGCTGGTGAGGCCGCATTTGATGGGCGCTGGTGAGGCCGCATTTGATGGGCGCTGGTGAGGCCGCATTTGATGGGCGCTGGTGAGGCAGCATTTGATGGGCGCTGGTGAGGCTGCTTTTGATTGGCGCTTCATTAAAAAGGTGGGGTATACATGGGCAAGGCAAATGGGGTGGAGTCAGGGGTGGAGCCAAGGGGGGGCGGCAAAATGAGGTTTCGCCTAGGGTGTCAAAAATCCTTGCACCAGCCCTGTATGGGGCATAAGACTGGGAGGCCATTAAAGTTCAGGTGCGTGTAAAGGTAGACGTCACAATACTTTTGGTAATATAGTGTATACAGTATGCATTTCAGTTGTATACGCTTTTGATGCACTTTATGTTGAAGTGCTGCACACTTTTTTTAGGTTATTTTGATTATTAGGTTGGTTGGACACCTTTTTTGTGCGGGACGGTTTTATCTCTGATCACTTGTATTTTTCTTTGAAGCTGTAAAATATAACTAACTTTATGGGTTAATTTGGAAGAGCTAAAAACTTTTTCAAACTTTGATGAGCCAAGCCTCGGATGTAGAATGTAACTGGCATATTGCTGCAAAAGATCAAAACAGTAAAAAAAAAATGAGACGACATAAAACAGGTAAAGCGAAGGAAAAAAGTTCAGCCTCCCCCCATTCTCAATCAAGACCTAAAGGGAAAAAAAAAAAAAGATCAATAGAAAATTCCATCTTGGCTCCTGAAGATCAGCGCGGCCTTCAACGTTACGTCCAGGTGCTTTTACTTTTGTATCAATTTCATTCTCTTTGATCCGTCAGATGTGATCTTTAGATTTTAGATCTTTAGATTGGCTTGCTGTGCAGACGAGGAAGTGCTGATCTGGCTTAGTGGAGAACTTGTTCTCTTGGCTGTGCCGTACAGCGGTATTTTATAACATTCTATGATATGCAACTCCTTACATCATCAGGTTTTAGCATGTACCCTCTCAGACATGTAAACATATCACATGTAGCAAAAGAATATGTACATTTGTTTCCTGAACCTTCTAAAAATGTGTGCGCTTACTTCAACACTTTACTTTTTTCTTAACCTTTTCATGCCTAAGCCTATTTCTGACATTTTGTTGCTTACAAGTTAAAATACGTATTTTTTTTTGCTAGAAAATGACATAGAACCCCCAAACATTATATATATATATATATATATATATATATATATATATATATATATATATATTTAGCAGAGACCCTAGGGAAAAAAATGGTGACAGTTGCAATATTTTATGTTACACAGTATTCGCACAGCGGTCTTTCAAACACATTTTTTTGGGGAAAAAAAGACACGAATTTAAAAAAAAACGAAACCGTAAAGTTAGCCCAATTTTTTTTTGCGTAATGTGAAAGATGACGTTACGCCGAGTAAATAGATACCTAACATGTCACGCTTTTGAAATTGCGCACACTTGTGGAATGGCAACAAACTACGGTACCTAAAAATCTCCATAGGCGAAACTTTAAAAAAAAATTTAACGGTTACCAGGTTAGAGGTGCAGAGGAGGTCTTCTGCTGGAATTATTGCTCTCACTCTAATGATTGTGGCGATACCTCACATGTGTGATTTGAACACCGTTTACATTTGCGGGCGCGACTTAGGCATGCATTTTCTTTGCTGCGCGAGCACGCGGGGACGGAGGCACTTTAAAAATTATATATTTTTTTCTTCTTTTTTTTTTTTATTTGAATTTTTTTTTTTACATTGTCCTTTTAAAAAAAGGGGGTTCACAAGGGATGTAATAGGTAGTGATGGGTACTCTTTATTGAGGGATTGGACCCCAAATCCCTCCTTTGCACTTTAAAGTATTCAGATCACCAAACACAGCAATTCTAAATACTGTGATTTTTTTCAAAATCTGTGCCATTGGCAGCCAAGTAAGCCGCAAGTGACGTCGCTTCCGTGTTTTTACATAGGAGACTGGATTAAAGTAATTTTCGGCTTCGTTCCAGTCTCAGCCTAGCCGGTGGAAGTGCCGGATCATGGATCAGGTCTTCCGGGGGAACGTGAGGCCCGGGAAGAGTGGCGGAAAGCGGCGGTAGGGGGAGGACGTCCCATTACACTGACCTACCTGACCCACACTGACCTACCTGACCATTACACTGACCTACCTGACACACACTGACCTACCTGACCCACACTGACCATTACACTGACCTAATTGACCCACACTGACCTACCCGACCATTACACTGACCTACCCGACACACACTGACGTAAACTGACCTACCTGACCCACACTGACCTACCTGACCCACGTTGACCTACCTGACCATTACACTGACCTACCTGACACACACTGACCTACCTGACCCACACTGACCATTACACTGACCTAATTGACCCACACTGACCTACCTGACCATTACACTGACCTACCCGACACACACTGACGCACACTGACCTACCTGACACACACTGATCTACCTGACCCACACTGACCTACCTGACCCACGTTGACCTACCTGACCATTACACTGACCTTCCTGAAGCACACTGACCCACACTGACCATTACACTGACCTACCTGACCCACACTGACCTACCTGACCATTACACTGACCTACCTGACCATTACACTGACCTACCTGACCATTACACTGACACACCTGACACACACTGACATACCTGACCCACACTGACCTACCTGACCCACGTTGACCTACCTGACCATTACACTGACCTACCTGACACACACTGACCTTCCTGACACACACTGACCTACCGAAAGCACACTGACCCACCTGACCCACACTGACCATTACACTGCCCTACCTGACCCACACTGACCTACCTGACCCACATTGACCTACCTGACCATTACACTGACCTACCTGACACACACTGATCTACCTGATACACACTGGCACACACTTACCTACCTGACGCACACTGACCTACCTGATGCACACTGACCTACCTGACACACACTGACCATTACACTGACCTACCTGACCCACACTGACCTACCTGACCCACATTGACCTACCTGACCATTACAGTAGACAGCAGGCAGGCAGGCAGAGACAGGAGAGGAGAGCCACCCGCCCGAGCGCCAAGCGGGGATCTTATGGTGCATTGTAATTCCCGCCTTCTGGAGCTTGCAGCGCCTATGATGGACGTCACACATCCCGTGGTTCCAGCATTGGACCCGTGGGACATCCATCATAGGCGTTGCAGGCTCCAGAAGGCGGGACCTGCTTTGTCACTCGACCGCACTCCGAGTCAGATCAGTCCCCGCTCGGGCTCGGGGCTAATTATAGATTTGTGAATGCCCGAGACACGGGGCTTTTTGGGGGTCCACTCGGGGCTCCAGCCCCCCTTAGCCCCCCCCTACCGACACCACTGGATGGAGCCGAATACAGGGCAATCTTAGAAGAAAACCTGTTAGAGTCTGCAGAAGACTTGAGATTGGGGCAGAGGTTCACCTTCCAGCAGGACAACGACCCTAAACATACAGCCAGAGCTACAATGGAATGGTTTAGATCAAAGCATATTCATGTGTTAGAATGGCCCAGTCACAGTCCAGACCTAAATCCCATTGAGAATCTGTGGCAAGACTTGAAAATTGCTGTTCACAGACCAATCTGACAGAGCTTGAGATATTTTGCAAAGAAGAATGGGCAAAGATGTCCCTCTCTAGATGTGCAAAGCGGGTAGAGACATCCCCAAAAAGACTTGCAGCTGTAATTGCAGCAAAAGGGGATTCTACAAAGTATTGATTTAGGGGAGCTGAATATAAATGTACGCCACACTTTTTTTTTTTTTTTTGTAAGGTAAATTCATCCACTATTTTTGAAACTGAGGTTATGGAAATAAACTCTGGAGTTCCATGCTTCTGTAGCTACCTTTTCTATTACCTTGCCAATAAATTCTCTAATGCCTTCTACTATCCTTATATTTCACAGCAAAGAGGGACATTATCCCATATATCTTGTAAACATCAAACTCGACTTTATTGGAGACTTTTTTGTTTTTACTGTGAACACAGCATCCTTGAACTTAATTTATCTCTATCTTGTTCTGCATTGCCTTGAAATGCAGGATTGTCCCTGAAATAACCTCTTTTGTGTTAGATGTTTTAATAAATGTTCTTGAACACCGAGATATGTAAGTGGAGGAGATTTCTCACTGAGACTGGGAGACAGACAACAAAATATTCAATTTCCAAGGCCTTAACTGGAGCCAATAAGATCACGACTGCTGTGGACACCAGCAACACTTTGCCGTTTACAGGCAGCCATAATATTGCAAAACGTTTTAGGTGAACTATTGTATACAACACACCTCAGTTATGTTACAATAATGGTACAGATCTTGGGAATGCCCTTAAAAAGTCAATCTATGCAAAGAGGACAAGTATCAAAGTCTGGACTCCCTATATTACATATAGGGAACAAAATCCCTAAATAAAATCTTTAAAGTTGGGTAGTATTAAATAACCTGTGGTAGTTCGTTCAGAGGAGGGGTTAGTGGTTGGGGGGGGGTGGATGAGGGTGGATGGTATGGAGGGGCAGAGTATATTTGGATTTTTTTTTTTCTTCTCTCTCTTTCATCTCACATTTCTTCTCTGTTTTTTTTGTTTTTTTTTATTTTTTTTATTTTTTTATTTATTTTTTGTTTTCTTGATTTTGGTTGTTCTTTTTCCTTTTCTTAGGTGTAGGATAATCAGGGTTCTCCCTGATGAAGGAAAATGTAACAAGTAGAAATTAAGCGGTTGTGTTTAGAATATTTGGAAATGTGAATAAACAATGAATTAGGCTAAAAAAAAAAAAAAAAAATATATATATATATATATATATATATATATATATATATATATATATATATATATATATATATATATATATATATATAAAACCTCCCTATAGTATTTAGCGTGGATGATAATTGTAAAATAGAGGGAACGTTGTATTGATGAAACCATATGTAACGTTGTATTTCTATTTTTGTGAAAAAAAAAGTATTTATTAAAAAAATCTATGCAAAAACAGTTCTTCAGTTGCAATTGGGCAAACAAGCCAAACCTGTTGGGCCAATTGCTTATGTTTCTTGGCCATTTCACCAGTGACACCTTTCTGCCGTATTTCCTAGTTTGCTTCACCTGCTGGAGTCTAGCTCCTTCTGAGGCCAGTAGGGATGGTTTGAGCCACGGGTAATGATGTGGCATGCATACAATCCTGGAAAAGAACTCGGTAATCATGTACCTTGGTTGGAGGACAAAATGACGAGAGGGTTGCCCCTTGTGGCTCTGGGTACCCCCGAGAGTGGCGACAGGGGCACAGGGCATGGACTAGCCTAGGTGCCGGTATCAGATAGCAGGTACCAGTGGTCTCTGAACTGTAGTCAATAGCAATGGAGGCACAACATGGGAGGACCAAGGATCTGCAGAATGGCACCCGGAAACTGGACCTTGGAAGCTCCTGGCACTCAGTCATAGGCAGGTAAAGGTACTGCTTTGGATCAAGGACGTAGTCAGGGGACAAGCCAGGGTCAGCACAGATGGTCAGCAAGAACCTATTTAGAAGTCAAGCCAGGGTCATACACGAGGAGAAAGTTTAAAAGTAGTCAAGCAGCAGGCTGAGGTCAGAAGCAGTAAGACAGCAGAGTGTAGTCTAGCAAGCCAGGATCAGAGTCCAAAAATCCACAAAGCAAGGTCCGGAGCAGGCTGGGTTAGCAACAGGAGATCGGATAACAAGAGCAGGAACACAGAAACACAGGTCACTGGAAGCTAAAGAACATATAGCATTTAGCACACGTCATGTCTTCCTTTAAATAGACAGCTTGGCATTATTCCCAGGATTGGGCATGCATGGGCATGCGCCCATGCGCGCAGATGTGTGCGCCAATGCGATGTGACGCACACTGCAGCGTCAGCGTGTCGGTGTACGCTGGTTACTGGCCAGAGTCTGTCTGCATGTTGGCACATGCGCACGAGCATTAGCTGCATTAGTATATACACGGGCATCGCTTGTGAAAGTATCGGTTCCCTCAAATTGGGGTCACACCATCCCAGGATGGTACAGAAAACATGCTGAGTGTGGTATTTGAGGGTTTCATTCAAGGTGTAGTGCTTTCTGTTGAGTTCAGTCCAGCCAGGAAATACTGTTTCAGGGCTTGATGGACCACTTTTATTTAAATGGAAACTAAAAGTTCAACTCCAATGAAACAAAAAGTTTACCCTCGCAGGGGTTTCGACCATCAATTCAAACATTAAAGTGGTTGTTAACCCACTTTCACACATTTACATAATCCGTTCTGTCTCTTTATACAGTGCCCCCTGTCTCTGTGTTTTATAAAAAAAAAATTCCTCCTTTACCATATCACCATGGCGGCTCCCGGCGCTCATGTAACCGGCTGTGTCTCCTCTCTGCCCGTCTGACAGAAGCAGCGGGCGGGGCCGAGATTTCCCTGCTGACGTGAGGAGAGAGGAGACACGGCCGGTCATCTGACCGCCGGAAGCCGCCATGAGATACAGTAAAGGAGGAATTTTTTTAATAAAACACAGAGACAGGGGGGCACTGTATTAGGAGACAAAATGGAAAGTATAAAAATATACATTCCCGCAGCAGGAGGGGGATGGGGCGGCACTGTCACTAGGTGACACTGAGAGAGGGGAGGGGGGGAGGACAGAGGAGACAAACACCGAAAAGAAGGCTGCGAATGACGGGGGCAAGTAAACTGACCACGTTGTCAGGGCTCAGCAGCCATGATTATCGTGGTCAGTTTACATAGGGGAGGGGAGGGGAGAAACAGACAGGATCAGCAAGTTTTTTTAGGTGTTACAGGGGTCCAAATTACACAGCACAAGCACTGTGCTGTAAAAAATGCTTTAAAGGAGCAGGATCCATATTTTTATTGTTTTGGTTATTAAATGCCTTAACTGCTTCCCGACCCCCGCACGCCGATGTACGTCGGCAGAATGGCACCGGGGCGCAAAAGGGCGTACCCGTACGTCCCTTCCTAATCCCGGGCTAGCGGGCGCGTGCCGTGGGAGCGTGCCTGCAGGTCCCGCTGACTCTATGTCAACCAGTGGTCCACAAACACGACGAGGAGAGGCAGAACGGGGAAATGTAAACAAGGCATTTCCCTGTTCTGTCTAGTGACATGACAGGGATCTACTTTCCCTGTCATCGGGAGCAGTGACCTCTGTCATGTCCTAGGTAGTCCATCCTCCGTACAGTTAGAACACGCTGAGGGAACACATTTAACCCCTTGATCGCCCCCTAGTGTTTAACCCCTCCCCTGCCAGTGACATTTACACAGTAGTCAGTGGCTATTTTTAGCAATGATTGCTGTATAAATGTCAATGGTCCCAAAATAGTGTAAAATGGCATTAAGCCTCCTGGCTTCCTCTTGCAGTATTACTGCTCTTGTCTCAAACATGTGCCTTTGGTCTGGTCCTCCAGACCATCTTACAGCACCCCTGCACTCACATGCAACCATGGTACCCCTCTCGCAGCTTTCTCTGCTCAACTGGCCCACTACTTGACCTTTACGCAGGGGACCTCCTATCTCCCGGGTGAAGCCCCAAACTGTAGACAGACCCTTGATTATGAAGGCTATGCATACCTGCACACTCAGCCTGCCGGTCCCCTGCACCGAAAGTTGGAGTCAAGAGTCCCTCCCAAGACTTTTTGAAGTCTCTGAACTCCAGAACCCAGTTCGGGAGTTACCAAACCCATAGAAAACAGAAAGACCAATTTTCACAACTTAGAATGGCCATTCTGGAGGCCCTCAATCTGCATCCGTGAGAACCCTGTGTGAGATTTACCTCTCCTAATCCACTGGCAGGGCAAAGCACTGTCACAGGAGGTTGTGTTTAACATCTACCAAAAATGAACATATCAGGTTTTAGGTGGAATGACCTTTTAGAATGGAAGTTAGGGGAGACCTAGTCCTAGATTGATCTAGGTATAAGTGGGCGGTGGGGCAGGTGGTCACTACTTATAGTTCGAAACCTATTTAGATGTGAGGGATAGGGTTTGTAGAATGTTTCAGGAAAGGAGGGATATACAGTACAGTGCCTTGAAAAAGTATTCACACCCCTTGGAACTTTACACATTTTGTCATGTTACAGCCAAAAATGTAAATGTATTTTATTGGGTTTTTATGTGATAGACCAACACAAAGTGGCACATAATTGTGAAGTGGAGGAAAAATGATAAATGGTTTTCAATTTTTTTTACAAATAAATATGTGAAAAGTGTGACGTGCATTTGTATTCAGCCCCCCCTGAGTCAATACTTTGCAGAACCCCCTTTCTCTGCAATTACAGCTACAAGTCTTTTTGGGGATGTCTCTACCAGCTTTGCACATCTAGAGAGGGACATTTTTGCCCATAATAGCACCTTCTTCCACATGTTTGCTGTGTCCCCCACATGGCTTCTCGTAAACTGCAAACAGAACTTCTTACGGCTTTCTTTCAACATTGGCTTTCTTCTTACCACTCTTACATAAAGGCCAAATTACCAGAACTAACACTGCACATCACCCTGAACTCACCGTCCCCACCGTGAAACATGGTGGTGACAGCATCATGTTGTGGGGATGCTTTTCTTCAGCAGGGACAGGGAAGCTGGTCAGAGTTGATGGGAAGATGGATGGAGCCAAATACAGGGCAATCTTAGAAGAAAACCTGTCGGAGTCTGCAAAAGACTTGAGATTGGGGCGGAGGTTCACCTTCCAGCAGGACAACAACCCTAAACATACAGCCAGAGGTACAATAAAATGGTTTAGATCAAAGCATATTCATGTGTTAGAATGGCCCAGTCAAAGTCCAGACCTAAATCCAATCGAGAATCTGTGGCAAGACTTGAAAATTGCTGTTTACAGACGCTCTCCATCCAATCTGACAGAGCTTGAGATATTTTGCAAAGAAGAATGGGCAAAAATGTCCCTCTCTAGATGTGCAAAACTGGTAGAGACTTTACCAAAAAGACTTGCAGCTGTAATCATGGGCGTCCGCAGAACTTTTTTCGAGGGGGGGGGGCGCTTCGGCAGCAGCGATACACAGTCGCATTTAACCCTTTCTTTAACCACTAGCGGGGTTAGAAGCGCCCCGCTAGCGGCCAAATAGCGCCGCTAAAACGGGGATAACGCGGCCAGATGGCAGTGTGAAATAGCTCTTGAGATAATTCAGCTTCACTCCATGCCCATATAAATATAGCCTAGAGAATGTACATCTCTCTATTTGCAATGTATTGCAGTACATCTGTTGTGGCCATATTTTGATCTTTATGAAAACAGCTTATACTGTATAGGTTGTTTTCATCAAGATCAAAATATGGCCACAACAGATGTATTGCAATATAGAAAGATGTACATTCTGTAGGCTATATTTATATGGGCATCATGGACTGGTATGCCTGAGAGACTGAGCAACTTCCATACAAAGTGAAGAAGATATTAAAACACACAACACAAATATATTTTTCCAGCAATAGCTCAGCTGTCCAACTTTCCAAGCAAAATATATATATATATATATATATACATACTCCTAACTGGCACAGTGGCACTGCAGTGCTGTTACCTGCGGTTCTTCAGTGATGTGATAGCACTGGCAGCGTATTCTCTCTCGGCCACTGCACGCACCTGTGGGAGGAGCCGGCGCCATGCCGTGCCAGCCGGATCGGCGTAGCGACGTTACACAGGCAGGCTGAGGCAGCCAATCACGTTCCAGAACAGCCGAGATGTTGAGCAGAGGCCCGAGCGGCAGTCAGAGCCAATCCGATGATCATGCCGGGGGTGAGGGAGGTAGGGACGGATGTCTGTATCAATCTGTGATAAGTCGGAGCAGACTGAGAGCAGCCCCAGGCCACCAGACGTAGAGAAAAAAGTCCACGGCTGCCGCGGAGCCGGCCGCGACGGCCATTGCGTTGCACAGGGCAACTGTCTTCACTCTTCAACACCTTCTTATAGAGGTCAATGGATATGAGTTTTTCTCTGGCCGATGCCAATATTTAGAAATCGGGGCGGCCGATATGATGCTAAATTTTGCGGCCGACATTTTAGGCCGTTTTTTTTTTTTTGGCAGGTGGCACTGGCAGGCACTGACAGGTGGCTCTGGTTGGCACTAGCAGATGGCACTGGTTGGCACTGGCAGGTGACACTGGCAAGTGGCACTGGTTGGCACTGACAGGTGGCACTGATTGGCAGGTGGCACTAATTGGCACTGGCAGGTGGCACTAATTGACACTGGCAGGTGGCACTGGATGGCACTAATTGGCACTGGCACGTGGCACTGGATGGCACTAATTGGCACTGGCAGGTGGCACTGGTTGACACTGGCAGATGGCACTGGATGGCACTGATTGGCACTGGCACATGGCACAGACAGGTGGCACTGGAAGGCACTGATTGGCACTGGCAGGTGGCACTGGATGGCACTGGCAGGTGGCACTGGCAGGCACTGGTTGGCATTGGCAGGTGGCACTGGATGGCAAAGGCAGGTTTCACAGCCGGCAGTGTAACTGTGTGAAACTTTATGGAGAGAGAGAAAGGGTAGCTGACAAATTCAGCGTGATGTCGGTGTCCCGCCCCCCGGGTCCCGCCCACCCTCGACATCCAACCTTAATTTTGACACCTCCTCTCTCTTATGCCCTGTACACACGGTCAGACATTGATCGGACATTCTGACAACAAAATCCTAGGATTTTTTCCGACAGATGATGGCTCAAACTTGTCTTGCATACACACGGTCACACAAAGTTGTCGGAAAATCCGATCGTTCTGAACGCGGTGACGTAAAAGACGTATGTCTGGACTATAAACAGGGCAGTAGCCAATAGCTTTCATCTCTTAATTTATTCTGAGCATGCGTGGCACTTTGTGCGTTGGATTTGTGTACACATGATCAGAATTTCCATCAACGGATTTTGTTGTCGGAAAATTTTATAGCCTGCTCTCAAACTTTGTGTGTCGGTAATTCCGATGGAAAATGTGTGATGGAGCCTACACACGGTCGGAATTTCCAACAACAAGGTCCTATCACACATTTTCCATCAGAAAATCCTATCGTGTGTACAGGGCATTAGTTTCACACACCGCGGCGCTGCTCTGCCAACAGCGTGTGGAGAAGGGAGGGGAAACCCCACGTTCCTCCTCCCTTCTCCGATATATTGGTCGACCTCTACAGTCTTACGATTCGGGGGGGGGGGGGCAATTGCCCCCCCTTGCCCTATGCTGCGGAAGCTATATGCTATGCTTGCCCTATGCTAGCGTCCAGGGGACGCTATACAAATGTACCCACCACACTTTTCACATATTTATTTGTAAAAAAAAATTGGAAAACCATTTATCATTTTCCTTCCACTTCACAATTATGTACCACTTTGTGTTGGTCTATCACATAAAATCCCAATAAAATACATTTAGGTTTTTAGTTGTAGCATGACAAAATGTGGAAAATTACAAGGGATATGAATACTTTTTCAAGGCACTGTAAATATTAAAAGCTGGCTGGTTTTATTCAGCTGGCGAATGTGATTGTAAAGAGAGAAATATATCAAGTATTACCCTGCAGTAGAGTGGGTCAGTAGAGTTAATAGACTTTCATCAGTGATAATTGAGAAAGCGCAGACTATTTCTAGATGAGATGGGAATATAACAAGCTTGGTTTTTGTTGGGTCGATTTGAAGATGTCGGTGGGTCATCCAGGAAGAAATATCGTAGCCAGGAGGTAGTAATAAATTTCAGATGCAGTCACCGGACAATTCATTGCTTCGCTTGTAAGCTGGAAATAGGCGACAATATTTCTGTTATGTACAATTTCAGTACACATTGGAAGTGTTGTCAAAGCAAAATTTCCAGCTCAATAGGAAAGAAAAAAAATACGAACAAGTGGTAAAAGTTGCTTACTGTAGACCAGACTTTCTCAACCTTAGTAGTAGTCATTGGGAAGAATGCTCCATACATTGGTGGCCATTTGGAAAGAATGTCCCTTACATTGGTGATCAGTGGGAAGAATGTTCCTTACATTGGTGATCAGTGGGAAGAATGTTCCTTACATTGGTGATCAGTGAGAAGAATGTTCCTTACATTGGTGATCAGTGGGAAGAATGTTCCTTACATTGGTGATCAGTGAGAAGAATGTCCCTTACGTTGGTGGCCATTTGGAAAGAATGTCCCTTACATTGGTGCTCAGTGAGAAGAATGTTCCTTACATTGGTGATCAGTGGGAAGAATGATCCTTACATTGGTGATCAGTGGGAAGAATGCCCCTTACGTTGGTGGCCATTTGGAAAGAATGTCCCTTACATTGGTGCTCAGTGAGAAGAATGTCCCTTACATTGGTGATCAGTGGGAAGAATGCTCCTTACATTGGTGGTCAGTGGGAAGAATGCTTCTTACATTGGTGATCAGTGGGAAGAATGTTCCTTACATTGGTGATCAGTGGGAAGAATGTTCCTTACATTGGTGATCAGTGAGAAGAATGTTCCTTACATTGGTGATCAGTGGGAAGAATGTTCCTTACATTGGTGATCAGTGAGAAGAATGTCCCTTACGTTGGTGGCCATTTGGAAAGAATGTCCCTTACATTGGTGCTCAGTGAGAAGAATGTTCCTTACATTGGTGATCAGTGGGAAGAATGATCCTTACATTGGTGATCAGTGGGAAGAATGCCCCTTACGTTGGTGGCCATTTGGAAAGAATGTCCCTTACATTGGTGCTCAGTGAGAAGAATGTCCCTTACATTGGTGATCAGTGGGAAGAATGCTCCTTACATTGGTGGTCAGTGGGAAGAATGCTTCTTACATTGGTGATCAGTGGGAAGAATGTTCCTTACATTGGTGATCAGTGGGAAGAATGTTCCTTACATTGGTGATCAGTGGGAAGAATGTTCCTTACATTGGTGATCAGTGAGAAGAATGTTCCTTACATTGGTGATCAGTGAGAAGAATGTTCCTTACATTGGTGATCAGTGAGAAGAATGCTCCTTACATTGGTGATCAGTGGGAAGAATGTCCCTTACGTTGGTGGCCATTTGGAAAGAATGTTCTTTACATTGGTGATCAGTGAGAAGAATGTTCCTTACATTGGTGATCAGTGAGAAGAATGTTCCTTACATTGGTGATCAGTGGGAAGAATGTCCCTTACGTTGGTGGCCATTTGGAAAGAATGTCCCTTACATTGGTGATCAGTGGGAAGAATGCTCCTTACATTGGTGATCAGTGGAAAGAATGTTCTTTACATTGGTGATCAGTGAGAAAAATGCTCCTTACATTGGTGGACAGTAGGAAAATGTTCCTTACATTGGTGGCAATTTGGAAAGAATGTCCCTTACATTGATTGACAGTTTAAAGAATGCTTCTTACATTGGTGATCAGTGGGAAAAATGTCCCTTACATTGGTAATCAGTGGGAAGAATGCTCCTTACAATGGTGACCAGTGGGAAGAATGTTCCTTACATTGGTGATCAGTGAGAAGAATGTTCCTTACATTGGTGATCAGTGAGAAGAATTCTCCTTACAATGGTAATCAGTGAGAAGAATGTTCCTTACATTGGTGATCAGTGGGAAGAATGTTCCTTACATTGGTGATCAGTGAGAAGAATGTTCCTTACATTGGTGATCAGTGGGAAGAATGTTCCTTACATTGGTGATCAGTGGGAAGAATGTTCCTTACATTGGTGATCAGTAGGAAGAATGTTCCTTACATTGGCGATCAGTGGGAAGAATGTTCCTTACATTGGTGATCAGTGGGAAGAATGCCCCTTACTTTGGTGGCCATTTGGAAAGAATGTCCCTTACATTGGTGAACAGTGGGAAGAATGCCCCTTACTTTGGTGGCCATTTGGAAAGAATGTCCCTTACATTGTTGATCAGTGGGAAGAATGCTCCTTACATTGGTGATCAGTGGGAAGAATGTTCCTTACATTGGTGATCAGTGAGAAAAATGCTCCTTACATTGGTGGACAGTAGGAAAATGTTCCTTACATTGGTGGCAATTTGGAAAGAATGTCACTTACATTGATTGACAGTTTAAAGAATGTTCTTACATTGGTGATCAGTGGGAAGAATGTTCCTTACATTGGTGATCAGTGAGAAGAATGTTCCTTACATTGGTGATCAGTGAGAAGAATTCTCCTTACAATGGTAATCAGTGGGAAGAATGTTCCTTACATTGGTGATCAGTGGGAAGAATGTTCCTTACATTGGTGATCAGTGAGAAGAATGTTCCTTACATTGGTGATCAGTGAGAAGAATGTTCCTTACATTGGTGATCAGTGGGAAGAATGTTCCTTACATTGGTGATCAGTGAGAAGAATGTTCCTTACATTGGTGATCAGTGGGAAGAATGTTCCTTACATTGGTGATCAGTGGGAAGAATGTTCCTTATATTGGTGATCAGTGGGAAGAATGTTCCTTACATTGGTGATCAGTGGGAAGAATGTTCCTTACATTGGTGATCAGTGAGAAGAATGTTCCTTACATTGGTGATCAGTGGGAAAAATGTTCCTTACATTGGTGATCAGTGAGAAGAATGTTCCTTACATTGGTGATCAGTGAGAAGAATGTTCCTTACATTGGTGATCAGTGGGAAGAATGTCCCTTACATTGGTGATCAGTGAGAAGAATGTTCCTTACATTTGTGATCAGTGAGAAGAATGTTCCTTACATTGGTGGTCAGTGGGAAGAATGTTCCTTACATTGGTGATCAGTGAGAAGAATGTTCCTTACATTGGTGATCAGTGAGAAGAATGCTCCTTACATTGGTGATCAGTGGGAAGAATGTTCCTTACATTGGTGATCAGTGGGAAGAATGCTCCTTCCATTGGTCGTCAGTAGGAAGAATGCTCCTTACATTGGTGTTCAATGGTGTGGGAAGAATGCTCCTTACAATAGTGGTCTGTGGGAAGAAAGCCCCCCCTTACAAAGAGCTTAAAAGTTCAGTGGCATCAGTGGTTACTTATCTGAGAACGAGAATTGACAAGCAAGCTCTGGATGAACCCTAGGTTCCACAGAACCATGGTTAAGAAAGGCTTCCCTAGACTCCAGCTTCCAACCCTTTAGCCTAGGTCAGTGATATCTCACAGTCTATGCAGCCTCCCCAGAAACCTGAGATGCAACAAAGAATGAAAAAAGTTAGAAAAACATTTTATATACAATAAAAAAAATCTAGCAATTGTTATCAATACATACTTCTTTAGCAAACGAACATTCATTTAGGGTTCCTACAAACATCAGAGACTGTTCACTTTGCAGTCAGATAGGGAACAATCATAAGTCATCTCCAAACCTAACAGATGCCCTCTACCTGAGCCTTGGGTAGGGGGGGGGGGGGTGATCGGCTTGGCCGGATTTCCCCACCTGGTCGCTTTGTTTACGGCATTGATTGTTCAGCAGCCATATCTGTCATGCCTCACGGACCCACCGTCTGTAAGCTGCTTAAAAGTCAGAGATGGAGCACAAACAGGCCTGTTCAGTGAGGCAATGGAGGAAGTGGAGCAGATGTGCACAGTGCCTGTAAGCCCACATCAAACAATCACAAATCATCACTCGCTGATCTGATTATAAAGCGATCCAACCCTTACTATAGAAATATTTGCAGAGCGCAGTGCTGAGAGACATTTTTTTTTTTGGGGCCATTTTTGCATAGTGTCTTCGTTACCTGAGCTCTGCAGTACAGATCACTCCTATGGGAGCTTACACACGGGGAAAGAAAACACTTCCTTATACAATGTATCGATATGTAATTAAAAATGAAGAGTCAAAATCTGCCGCAAACAGATTATGTAAAACAGAATCGTTTTATCGCCTCCTACGAGGTCTATGTAACATTAATAAGCCCTGAGCTCCGTTATGTCACCCTGCTCTGTTAGGCATATTAAACATTAATAGCAAACTTTAATTATGCTGAATAATTTTATCTCTAAACGCACAAACAATTCTACATAGGGATCCAATCATAAATAATCATGTGAGAAAGGAAGAGAAATTTGCTGTTTTTTTTTTTGTTTTTTTTCATACCGGTCTATCTTGCTTCCTTTGTCAACATAAAGAGAAACTCCAGCCAAATAGTTATACAGTAATACCTTGAATTATGAGCATAATTCGTTCCAGAAGAAAGCTTGTAATCCAAAGCACTCGTATGTCAAAGCAAGTTTCCCCATAGGAAATAATAGAAACTCAGAAACTCAAATAATAAAACATTACTGGATCTACTGATTACCAACAATACAGACCTGATCACAGATGTGGAAATACGGGGCAATTTAGGTAACAGCGATCACAGGTCAATTAGTTTCAGTATAAACCACACAAATAGGAAACATGAAGGGAACACAAAGACACTGAATTTCAAAAGAGCCAACTTCCCTAAACTACAAACCTTGCTAAAAGGCATAAATTGGGATAAAATATTAGGAACAAAGAATACGGAGGAGAGATGGGTTTGCTTTAAGAGCATATTAAATAAGGGCATTAGCCAATGTATCCCATTGGGTAATAAATTTAAAAGAGAGAACAAAAATCCTGGATGGCTTAACTCCAATGTAAAAATGCATATAAAAGCAAAGGAGAAGGCCTTCAAAAATTACAAGGTTGAGGGATCATCCTCAGCATTCAGACTTTATAAAGAATGCAACAAGAAATGTAAGGGTGCAATTAGGACGGCTAAGATAGAACATGAAAGACACATAGCGGAGGAGAGCAAAAAAAATCCCAAGAAATTCTTTAAGTATGTAAACAGTAAAAAAGGGAGGACAGACCATATTGGCCCCATAAAGAATGAGGAAGGACATCTGGTTACAAAGGGTGGGGAGATGGCAAAGGTATTGAATTTATTCTTCTCCTCAGTCTTCACGAGTGCATCGGGGGGCTTCAGTAACCAAAACTGCAGTGTTTATCCTCATGACACAACACAGGAAGCACCTACATGGTTAACAGAGGACGGAATTAAAATTAGACTTGAGAAACTTAACATTAATAAATCACTGGGACCAGATGGCTTGCATCCGAGGGTACTTAGGGAACTCAGTCAGGTGATTGCCAGACCGTTGTTCCTAATTTTTACAGACAGTCTATTGACTGGAATGGTACCAGCTGATTGGAGAAAAGTCAATGTAGCGCCAATATTTAAAAAGGGCCCAAAAAACATCCCTGGGAATTACAGACCAGTTAGCCTAACATCAATAGTATGTAAACTCTTGGAGGGGATGATAAGGGACTATATACAAGATTTTAGTAATAAGAACGATATCATTAGCAGTAATCAGCATGGATTCATGAAGAATCGTTCTTGCCAAACCAATCTATTAACCTTCTATGAGGAGGTGAGTTGCCACCTAGATAAAGGAAGGCCCGTAGATGTGGTGTATCTGGATTTTGCAAAAGCATTTGACACAGTTCCCCATAAACGTTTACTGTACAAAATAAGGTCCGTTTGCATGGACCATAGGGTGAGTACATGGATTGAAAACTGGCTACAAGGGCGAGTTCAGAGGGTGGTGATAAATGGGGAGAACTCAGAATGGTCAGGGGTGGGTAGTGGGGTGCCCCAGGGTTCTGTGCTGGGACCAATCCTATTTAATTTGTTTATAAACGACCTTTAGGATGGGATAAACAGTTCAATCTCTGTATTTGCAGACGATACTAAGCTAAGCAGGGCAATAACTTCTCCGCAGGATGTGGAAACCTTGCAAAAAGACCTGAACAAATTAATGGGGTGGGTGACTACATGGCAAATGAGGTTCAATGTAGAAAAATGTAAAATAATGCATTTGGGTGGCAAAAATATGAATGCAATCTATACACTGGGGGGAGAACCTCTGGGGGAATCTAGGATGGAAAAGGACCTGGGTGTCCTAGTAGATGATAGGCTCAGCAATGGCATGCAATGCCAAGCTGCTGCTAATAAAGCAAACAGAATATTGGCATTAAAAGGGGGATCAACTCCAGAGATAAAACGATAATTCTCCCGCTCTACAAGACTCTGGTCCGGCCGCACCTGGAGTATGCTGTCCAGTTCTGGGCACCAGTCCTCAGGAGGGATGTACTGGAAATGGAGCGAGTACAAAGAAGGGCAACAAAGCTAATAAAGGGTCTGGAGGATCTTAGTTATGAGGAAAGGTTGTGAGCTCTGAACTTATTCTCTCTGGAGAAGAGACGCTTGAAAGGGGATATGATTTCAATATACAAATACCGTACTGGTGACCCCACAATAGGGATAAAACTTTTTCGCAGAAGAGAGTTTAATAAGACTCGTGGCCACTCATTACAATTAGAAGAAAAGTGGTTTAACCTTAAACTACGTAGAGGGTTCTTTACTGTAAGAGCGGCAAGGATGTGGAATTCCCTTCCACAGGCGGTGGTCTCAGCGGGGAGCATTGATAGCTTCAAGAAACTATTAGGTAATCACCTGAATGACCGCAACATACAGTGATATGTAATGTAATACTGACACATAATCACACACATAGGTTGGACTTGATGGACTTGTGTCTTTTTTCAACCTCACCTACTATGTAACTATGTTCCACAGCCACAGCTTGTCTATGCAGTAATGCATGTGGCCAGAGGTGCGGGGGCGCCAGAGAAACTCGGAAAAACTTGAAAACACTGAGTGTTTCCGAGCGTCTCTGAGCGTCTCAGAGCGTCTCCAAGCACCTGAGTTTCTCAGAGTGTCTCCGAGCGTCTCTAAGCATCTCCGAGTGTCTCCGAGCATCACCGGCGCCCCTGCACCTCTGGCCAAATGCGGTACTGCACACCCCAGACAGAGGCTTGAATCTGGCTTGTCTTGCGAGACAACGCTCGCAAAGCGAGTCAGGATTTTTGAAAAGAAAAATAGCCCATATTGCGAAGCGCTCGTAGAACCGCGTTACTCGCTATCCGAGGTTCCACTTTATTTTTTAACCAAAAAGTAACCGCGCTAGTGGAGTGATTTCAATTCCAGTGAAAAGCTGCTAACAGAAGGCCATCCACAACATGGCCCCCGCAGCTACAACCAACCTCATCTGTAGATATCGCCCAAATCGTCCTCTCCACTCCTTCCAGGACCTCTGGCTCTCCAGCTCCCTTGTTGCCTACTCCCATGCCTCCCTGCCTCTCTCGGAGGCTCTCTCGCTGAAGGGGAGGCTGTATCTCTATCTCCCCTTTACTGCATGCCTGCCCATACCTCTATATAGCTGCATTTATGTCCATTTGTTTTTTGACATCCTTTATTTCTGATTTGTTCAAATCAGCCAGCATTAAGTCTCCTTACCAGGGAGATTTTAAGCTGCTACAAGACTTTGATAGTCTCCAGCAAACAACTTTTGATTCAACATGAGTTCTCCAGCAAGGATTCATTTATACTCAGCCCCTCTGTCACCAATATTGTTGGGAGCCTAGGCAAGAGAGACCTACCTATATTCTGAATGCTATTCATCGCGTTCATTAAATTCTAATTTATAAAACATTTCTTACCTTCATTTATTATTCAGCCTGTATACCACATGTTTACCAGAACTCCTGATGAAGCTCATAAAGAGCGAAACATGTCGAGTGATATTTACCAAGTGGCTTTTCTTCCATTGTCTTTGTATAGTCAGATATGGATATTGAGAGCTCTTTTAAACTTTTTTGTCAACATGTAATAAATTGAATAAATAAACTTTTGTATGGATAGATTTTGTATACATATATTTTTTTACTCTAATTACTATTTGATCTAAGCACCTTTAAAGTCCCTGGGGTTTCTTTACCCCATTCCCTTTTCCTTTTTGTATCTCTTCATGGGATGTGGTGCTAAGGCTGATTGTTCCTGCACTCTCCATGTAAACAGCGTCTGTGAACAGCAATTTTCAAGTCTTGAAACAGATTCTCAATTGGATTTAGGTCTGGACTTTGACTGGGCCATTCTAACACATGAATAGACTTTGATTTAAACCATTCCATTGTAGCTCTGGCTGGATGTTTCGGGTCGTTGTCCTGCTGGAAGGTGAACCTCCGCCCCAGTCTCAAGTCTTTTGCAGACTCTTAGAGGTTTTCTTCTAAGATTGTCCTGTATTTGGCTCCATCCATCTTCCCATCAACTCTGACCATCTTCCCTGTCCCTGCTGAAGAAAAGCATCTCCACCACATGATGCTGCCACCACCATGTTTCACAGTGGGGATGGTGTGTTCAGGGTTGTGTGCAGTGATAGTTTTCCGCCACACATAGCCTTTTGCTTTTAGACCAAAAAGTTTAATTTTAGTGTCATCTGACCAGAGCACCTTCTTCCACATGTTTGCTGTGTCCCCCACATGGCTTTTTTGCAATCTGCAAACCGGACTTTTTATGACTTTCTTTCAACAATGTCTTTCTTCTTGTCACTCTTCCATAAAGGTCACATTTGTGGAGAGCACGACTAATGCCCCGTCGGACATTGTTCGGACATTCCGACAACAAAATCCATGGATTTTTTCCGATGGATGTTGGCTCAAACTTGCCTTGCATACACACGGTCACACAAAGTTGTCGGAAAATCCGATCATTCTGAACGCGGTGACGTAAAACACGTACGTTGGGACTATAAACGGGGCAGTAGCCAATAGCTTTCATCTCTTTATTTATTCTGAGCATGCGTGGCACTTTGTGCGTCAGATTTGTGTACACACGATCGGAAATTCCGACAACGGATTTTGTTGTCGGAAAATTTTATAGCCTGCTCTCCAACTTTGTGTGTCGGAAAATCCGATGGAAAATGTGTGATGGAGCCCACACACGGTCATAGTTGTCCTGTGGACAGATTCTCCCACCTGAGCTGTGGATCTCTGCAGCTCCTCCAGAGTTACCATGGACCTCTTGGCTCTTCTCTGATGAATGCTCTCCTTGCCCGGCCGGTCAGTTTAGGTGGACGGCCATGTCTTGGTAGGTGTACAGTTGTGCCATACTCTTTCCATTTTCCGATGATGGATTGAACAGAGCTCCGTGAGATGTTCAAAGCTTGGGATATTTTTTTATAACCTAACCCTGCTTTATACTTCTCCACAACTTTATCCCTGACCTGTCTGGTGTGTTCCTTGGCCTTCATAATGCTGTTTGTTCACTAAGGTTCTCTAACAAACCTCTGAGGGCTTCACAGAATAGCTGTATTTATACTGAGCTTAAATTACACACAGGCGGACTCTATTTACTAATTAGGTGACTTCTGAAGGCAATTGGTTCCACTAGATTTTATTTAGGGGTATCAGAGTAAAGTGGCTGAATACAAATGCCCCCCCCACACTTTTTTCACATGTTTATTTGTAAAAAATGTTGAAAACCATTTATCATTTTCCTTCCACTTCACAATTATGTGCCACTTTGTGTTGGTCTATTACATAAAATCGCGGGGAAAAAAAAAACATTAACGTTTTTGGTTGTAACATGACAAAATGTGGAAAATTTCAAGGGGTATGAATACTTTTTCAAGGCACTCTAAACCTGCTCCCACCCCCATTTTAAGCCCTATGCTAACTACCCTGTAAAGGTAAGATGCTTAGCCAGGGGGTTGTGCTTAGCTGAGAAAGCCCCTCTTCCATGAAGACATCATTTTGACCAGAAACCAGGAAGACCAGGAAGAAACAAAGTAAAGACAATCTGCCTTCCTATCTATATACTAATGCTAGCAGCATCAGGATCAAACGGAGTTCATGATGACTGCCAGAGTTGAGTTCCACTTTAATAATGTGTTTTTGAAATTCAGTGTGTAAAAGACAGTAATAATATTCCCCTAATATAGTAAAGTGCACATATTACATTTTTGCTTATATTTTATGGTAATATGAGCACCCGAGTGACGACACCCTCACTCTTGCCCGTATATTTTGCAGAATTCTGTAC
The DNA here is from genome assembly GCF_042186555.1 of Aquarana catesbeiana. Lineage (NCBI taxonomy): Eukaryota > Metazoa > Chordata > Amphibia > Anura > Ranidae > Aquarana > Aquarana catesbeiana. The sequence continues at coordinate 12,143,769 of NC_133331.1, forward strand.
CCTGGGCCATACATTAGCGGAATACACTCATTAGGAGATGAAGGATTCTGTCATTTTGCTCGGTTGGTTTGGGGAAGAAAGTTATATTTAGATCACACGTGCTGCGAATGAATGCGAGAATCAATGCATACAATCAATATGTACATTGACCTATAGAGCAAGATGCTTTCAAGAAGACAACGGCACTAGATTTCTAAATATTTGATACGCTCCATTTTTTTCCTCACAGACAACTTGGCAGCCACGTCTTTTGGGTTTTTGCCAAATAAAGTTTTTTTTACACAAACACACACACATATATATATATCTAGATCTATATATATATATATATATATATATATATATCTATATCTATCTATCTATCTCTCTCTCTATATATAGATATAGATATAGATATAGATATAGATATATATAGATATAGATATAGATATCTATATCTATATATATATATATCTATAGATATATAGATCTATATCTATAGATAGATAGATAGATAGATCTGTAGATAGATATCTCTCTCTCTCTCTCTCTCTCTCTCTCTCTCTCTCTATCTATATATATATATATATATATATATATATATATATATATATATAATATCTATATATATATATATACACATATATAGATAGATAGATCTCACAAAACTGAGTACACCCCTCAGATTTCTGGAAATATTTTCTTCTATCTTTTCATGTGACAACACTGAAGAAATGACACTTGTCTACAATGTAAAGTAGTGAGTGTACAGCTTGTATAACAGTGTAAATTTGCTGTCCCCTCAAAATAACTCAACACACAGCCATTAATGTCTAAACCGCTGACAACAAAAGTGAGTACACCCCTAATTGAAAATGTCCAAATTGGGCCCAAAGTGTCAATATTTTGTGTGGCCACCATTATTTTCCAGCACTGCCTTAACCCTCTTGGGCATGGAGTTCACCAGAGCTTCACAGGTTGCCACCGGAGTCCTCTTCCCCTCCTCCATGATGACATCACGGAGCTGGTGGATGTTAGAGACCTTGCGCTCCTCCACCTTCCGTTTGAGGATCCCCCACAGATGCGCAATAGGGTTTAGGTCTGGAGACATGCTTGGCCAGTCCATCACCTTTACCCTCAGCTTCTTTAGCAAGGCAGTGGTCGTCTTGGAGGTGTGTTTGTGGTTGTTATGTTGGAATACTGCCCTGCGGCCCAGTCTCTGAAGGGAGGGGATCATGCTCTGCTTCAGTATGTCACAGTACATGTTGGCATTCATGGTTCCCTCAATGAACTGTAGCTCCCCAGTGCCGGCAGCACTCATGCAGCCCCAGACCATGACACTCCCACCACCATGCTTGACTGTAGACAAGACACACTTGTCTTTGTACTCCTCACCTGGTTGCCACCACACACGCTTGTCACCATCTGAACCAAATAAGTTTATCTTGGTCTCATTAGACCATAGGACATGGATCCACTTTTCTTCAGCAAACTGTTTTCAGACTTTCTTGTGCATCATCTTTAGAAGAAGCTTCCTTCTGGAACGACAGCCACGCAGACCAATTTGATGCAGTGTGCGGCCTATGGTCTGAGCACTGACAGGCTGATCCCCCACCCCTTGAACCTCTGCAGCAATGCTGTCAGCACTCATGTGTCTATTTCACAAAGACAACCTCTGGATATGACGCTGAGCACATGCACTCAACTTCTTTGGTCGACCATGGCGAAGCCTGTTCTGAGTGAAACCTGTCCTGTTAAACTGTTGTATGGTCTTGGCCATCATGCTGCAGCTCAATTGATGCTACTGATGGCATTGGTTACAGAGGGATTTCTAAACTTCTGAGTGTTCCAGTGAGCACTGTTGGGGCCATAATCCGGAAGTGGAAAGAACATAATTCCACCATAAACTGGCCAAAACCAGGTGCTTCTCGCAAGATTTCTGACAGAGGAGTGAACAGAATTATCAGAAGAGTTGTCCAAGAGCCAAGGACCACTTGTGGAAAGCTTCAGAAAGACCTGGAATTAGCAGATACAATTGTTTCAAAGAAAACAATAAGTAATGCACTCACCCGCCATAGCCTGTATGCACGCTCACCACGCAACACTCCGTTGCTGAGGAAGAAGCATGTTGAAGCTCGTTTAAAGTTTGCTTCACAACATTTAGACAAGCCTGTGAAATAGTCTGGTCAGATGAGACCAAATTTTAACTCTTTGGATGCCATAATACACACCATGTTTGGAGGTAAAATGACACATCAACCCAAAAACACCCCCCATACCAACAGTGAGGTTTGGAGGAGGGAACATCATGATGTGGGTGGGGCTGCTTTTCAGCATACGGTACTGGCAAACTTCATATCATTGAAGGAAGGATGAATGGAAAAATGTACCAAGACATTCCTGATAAAGATCTGCTGCCATCTACCAGGAGGATGAAGATGAAACGAGAGAGGACATTTCAGCAAGAGAACGATCCCAAACACAAAGCCATGGAAACCTTCAATTGGTTTCCAAGAACGAAAATAAAGCTGTTAGAATGGCCCCCAGCCAATCGCCTGACTTGGATCCAATAGAAAATCTATGGAAAGAACTAAAGATCAGAATTCATAGAAGAGACCCGCGGAACCTTCAAGATTTGAAGACTGTGTGGAAGAATGGGCCAAAACCACACCTGAGCAACGCATGAGACTAGTTCCTCCATACAGGAGCCTGAGTCTCGAAGCCATCATTACCAACAAAGAATTTTGTACCAAGTATTACATACATTTCAATACTTTTTCCCTGTGTCCTTCCATTTTATTGCACAGAACTTCATTTCTGAACTTATTTGTTTTGGTGTCTTTGTATGTATGGATTGCATGGGTTGTTATGACGTCACGTCTGGGCCGGCGGATGTAAACAAAGCCAGGGACGCGGCTGGAAAGGCCGAGACTGTTCTTTTTTTTTTTTTTTTTTAAAGGAAGTGTAAAAATAAAAAATAAAGGTAAAATAAACAATAAAAAAAAGAAAAAAAATGTAAAGCGCCATGTCCCCGCTTGCTCGTGCACAGAAGCGAACGCATACGTAAGTCGCGCTCACATATGCAAACGGCGTTCAAATCACACATGTGAGGTATTGCCATGTGCGATAGAGCAAGAACAATGACTCTACGTCCTCTGTAACTCTAAACTGGTAACCTGTAAATGATTTAAAAGCATCGCCTATGGAGATTTTTAAGTACCAAAGTATCTATTTACGCGGCTCAACATCATCTTTCACATTATACAAAAAAATTTGGGAACTTTGCTGTTTTTATTTTTAATTCATGAAACTGTTTTTCTTCCAAAAAAACGTGTTTGAAAAATTCCTGCACAAATACCATGTGATAAAAAAATCCAGCAATCGGCATTTTATTCCCTAGAGTCTCTGCTAAAAAAAAACATATATAATGTTTGGGGGTTCTGTGTAATTTTCTAGCAAAAAAAGGGGAGAGGAGTGCCAGAATAGGCCCGATATGAAAGTGGTTAAATATATGGAGTCATGCCAGCAGGGGGTGGAAGATTGAGTGCTGAGGAGGATGTTGGTGGCCTAGGATGGGTCTCCTAGGTCTAGGGGAGACCCCAGCTTCAGGCTGGCTCAGGGGGATCCATTCAGCAGAGCGGTTTGACATGGAATCTTGCCTGAGAGCAGTGGGAGGACAAAGTGAGTACATCAGCACACCCAGGGACATTCAAGGGGAGAGACTGCCACATGTACAAGTGTTGTGCTATTTGCAAGAGGGGCTGAGCGCTCCTAGTCTGTAATGGACTTTGCCACTAAATTAAGGTGACCAGATTTTCAAAATGAAATCCGGGGACATATTTTTATTGGCAAATGGTAAACTATTTTATCAGCATATTTTACTCAAATGATTTATGCAGTGTATGTGTTATGTGTTTATGGAATGATTGTATGATATATACATTATTTCTCACATTTCGTCCATGAAATAAAAAAAAGAAATACTTCTTACCACCATCCAGAGCACTGTGTACATTACAGGCCTCCATTCATACCACTGTCCAGAGCACTGTGTACATTACAGGCCTCCATTCATACCACTGTCCAGAGCACTGTGTACATTACAGGCCTCCATTCATACCACTGTCCAGAGCACTGTGTACATTACAGGCCTCCATTCATACCACTGTCCAGAGCACTGTGTACATTACAGGCCTCCTCTCAGACCACCGTCCAGAGCACTGTGTAGCCCCCCCAGTCTGCACAATTCCCCACCAGTCTGCATAATCCCCCCCCCCCCAGTCAGCACAATCCCCCCCAGTCAGCACAATCCCCCCCCAGTCTGCACAACCCCCCCCAGTCTGCACAATCCCCCCCCCCAATTGAGCACAAACCCCCCAGGCTGCACAATCCCCCTCCAGTCAGCACAACCCCCCCAGTCTGCACAATCCCCCCAGTCAGCACAACCCCCCCCCCAGTCAGCACAATTCCCCCCGTCGGCACAATCCCCCTCCCCACTACTACCCACTTAGCACAACCACTCAGTCAGCACAATCCCCCTCCCCACTTAGCACAACCCCCCCAGTCAGCACAATTCCCCCCCAGTCTGCACAAACCCCCCCCCCCCAGTCTGCACAATCCCCCCCCCCAATCTGCACAATTCCCCCCAGTGAGCACAACCCCCCCAGTCTGCACAACCCCCCCCCCCAGTCTGCACAATCCCCCCCCAGTTTGCACAATCCCCCCCCAGTCTGCACAAGGGGAGAAGGGAATGAGAAGGGAAAGAAGCAAAGAGGTCTGGTGAGAGAGTAGAGCTGTTCATGGAGCGGATGGCTCACTCAGCAATGATGCCTCCCCTCTCAGGCTGTTTTTCACAAGTAGGCTGAGCACAGTGCATGCATTGCATGCAGGAGGCTGGAGTGTGGGCGGGGTTGGGCAGACACCAATTTGAGGCGGATTGTCTGATTGGACAGGCGGAGGAGTGAGGGATGAGCCAGGAAGTGTTGATGGGACAGGCAACAGGCGATACAGCCCGACTCCTGAAGCTAAAATGCGGAAGCGCCTGAGACTAAGCAGCCGAAAATAGTGCCATGGCTGCTGCCGCGCCAATCCGGGGACAAAACCGGGGACATATTCGGTCCGGGGAGATCGTCTCCAATCCGGGGACTGACCCTGGAAAACGGGGACGTCTGGTTAGCCTACACTAGAATCCACTAAGCATTGTTTGTATATACAGGAACTAAAGCAGTCCAGGTTTTTTTTGTACAGAGGAAGGAAGTTGTCCCCTGTTGTTGTTCTTGATTCAAGTTGGGCATCCCATAAATTCCTTCACCCATCCAAGTTGTTACCCCTAAAAAACATCAAAAACAAAGCTAGGGGACTGACTTCTTGTGTCTGGATGCAAGCAGAGAATGCGTGTTGCCTGGCTGTGCAGGAGTAGGAGAAGCAGTCACCAGCAGCCCCTGCAGGGGTAGTGCCACACCTGTGTACCTGGGACAGCATTTTGAGGCAAATCTCCCTATTGGGGACACCACCAGCATTAAAAACATGTGAAAAAAGAAAGAGTGTCAAACCATCTGCTCGAGTCCAATATTCTTAGTTGTTCATATTAAATGGAAAGGAGAATTTGAATACATTTCGGGGAGCCCAAAAAATCCCCCTTCATCAGGGCTTGGACAATGTGACAAAAAAAGTGTCTAATGGACTCAAAGCAAAAGGTACTGGATGGAGATAGATTTGGTCTACAATTCTACCTGTCTCTGTGATCGAGCAAAGACGAAAGAACGGGGGTCGCACATTGATAACATTTTGAAGGAACAGTGAGATTTATTGAGCATGCAGAAAGAACATACAGCATACACTGCAGACCTCCCACCTGAGGCTTCACCGCTAACGCATTTCACCTAATCCAGGGTTTAGTCATTAACTGCACCAAGCTTTTATGGGGTGCTTCGGAGCGGGGATACACCCACAGATCGTCTAAATGTATCTTAGCCAAGACCTGCTTTTCCTTAGTTTTGGATGGAGCAGGGAATGTTTAAAATCTCTTCACTTCCTATCTATGAGATGCAACTATCAGAAACCATGAATCAGACTAAGACAGAATTACAGTTAAATCACACTTGTTTAATAATAAAATTAAATAGAACTAACATAGTCAAAACATAACCAAAGTTCAGTAACCGGAACGGATAGTCAGCCAAGCCAGAAAGTCAGGAATCAGAGTAGTGGAACAGCAAGCAGGATCTGGAGCCAGAAGGGATGTCAGCGAAGCAAGTTTTTAACAGAAACACAGGAGATGGTCTCTGTGATGTTGACCAAGGTGAAGGCAGAGATCCTCTGGGCTGGACGGATTAAGTAGGCAGGACTGACGAGCAGGATATCATCAACAGGTGCGTAATTGTGAAGAGATAGGAGCTGGCAATTAGCTGACAGCTGAGCGCCCAGCTCAGAGACGGAAGAGCTGAGCCCAGCCCTGACAGCAATACAATGGGGGGGGGGGATTTGCTAAAACTGAAGCCTAGAGAATCATCTGGTGCAGTTGTTCATAGTAACCAATCAGCTTCTACATTCAGCTTGCTCAATGAAGCTTTGACAATAACACCTAGTAGCTGATTGGTTACTATACAGAGCTGCACCAGATTCTCTGGTGCTCCAGTTTTAGTAAATCTCCCGCCAAGAAATCTCTTTAACCTTGTGCAGCTGCTTCTGCTCCACAACACACTGGCATGCTCCAAGAAATATAGCCCTGAGGAAGGAGGAAGCAATTCTATCGAAACGCGTTGGATCTACTTGTTTTCTTTTACCTTAAAAAAACAGCTGTAAGGTTTTGGATTCCCAGTCACTTTCTGTCCTGTGACGACGGTCACCATAACATTTAAAGAAGGTTTGTCTCCTGTGACAGACCCAATCGGGACAGGGGCTTTGGGAGAGGACTGCAGGACAGCCTCTTGCCTACCGACTATGGACCCTGGCACTTGGGAGAGCTACAAGAATTCCGGAAGATGTCCCGTTATATAATTGCAAGATGACATTACCACATTTAACAGTCAAGGAAGCCATGATGGTCTCTGCCAATTTGAAACTCCGTGAGAAGATGTATGTGAAAAGAAAGCTGGTTAATGAGATTTGGACAGCCCTGGGTCTTCTTGAATACTGGTGCCGAATGGTCTGGGAGGGTACTGACCTAGGCTTGTCTAGGTGACTAATTGTTAATTAGCTTACTGTTTAATTATATTACTGTATGATTACTTTGAGTTTATGTTGGCTGTTCCTTATATGTGCTAATGATATTACTGTTTACAGTTTGCATTGTTTAGGATAACGTGATCAGGCTCTTATCTAATTCTGTGTGCTGTAAATTCTGTGCAAATTTACCAAAAAGTCTGTTCCAGTTTGCACCTAAGCTAGTGTCGTCTAGTACATGGGTGCAATATTCAGCTATATACCTGATTCCAGAGTGGAGGAAGTTGTATCTTCCAAGCGGGGTGCCAGGCGGCCCGTCACATTTCCTCAGTGGGGACATAGACCACAACTAAAACCTGCCAAAGGTTCTGATGCTTCCACATTCTAGATAAACACACGACTAATGTATGTAGGTACACTTTGTTTTCCAAAGTCCTGATTGCCTGACAATAGCAGTTTGAAATTAAACATTTAAATTGATTTTTGCCGTGCTTCAGCCTGCGCATGTGACAAATCTGCTGTAAAGTAATAGCTCGATTAGGGAATTGATCTTCTGAAATATTTATGGGCATGTTCATATAAAATACAGAATTAATTTTTTATAAGGCAAAGAGCAAATTGCTGTAATCTGCAGCAGCCAGACATTCATTTTTCACTAATCTGATTTTAGTAAAGAAAACTGATTGTCCGTTGCCCTTGTTCTTTAGGCTGCCTAATTCAAGAGCTACTTTAGATAAAATACTCCATTTTTGTAAACGTATTTAATTAAAAGTGGGCCCAATAGATAAACCAGTACATATTTCAGAAGATATTTAAAATGAAGATGTATTTGGAGAAGGCAACACTTATCCGACGTCTTGTCCAGCCGTCCCACTAAAGAAAATTACCAACTGTCATTAGGAGCCTCCTCTTAGCAAGCAGAATATTAGACTGACCCTATAGCAAAGTTGAAGTGGAACTTTGGTCAGAAAATTAAGTCCTGATAGATAACTTCAGACTGGCCCCTTTATAGGTATAACTATATAAAGGATTAAAAATAAGTGCCTTTACGGGTTAAAATGTATTAATGCACTCTCTCACCCTGCCCTGCATATGCTCAGTTGCTTTATATTCCTGGCACTGTGCCTAAAATCAGAGCTACTAGAGGCCAATCAGGCACATGCTTAGTTGCTCTCTATTCCTGGCACTGTGCCTAAAATCAGAGCCACTAGAGGCCGATCATCTGACAGCTTTAAGATTTACTATTGCTGAAGGGGGAAGAAAACCACGGGAATGACACAGACTGTGCAGAGGAAACACAGATTTAGGGAGGAAGAAAAGAAAAGCAGGAGAGGTGACAGGACAAACTCTGCTGCCACAGAGACACAGAAGAGTTCAACTTAGAAGGATAGTGTCTTATCTTATCTCCCCTATATTCTCTCCTTTACGCAGCCTGTGAACTTCAGCACTGTAAAGCCTGGTACACACTGTTATGTCGCGTACAGGCGATCGGACATTCTGACAACAAAACCGTGGATTTTTTTTCCGATGGATGTTGGCTCAAACTTGTCTTGCATACACACGGTCACACAAATGTTGTCGAAAATTCCAAACATCAAGAATGTAGTGACGTACAACACATACGACGAGCCAAGAAAAATGAAGTTCAATAGCCAGTGCGGCTCTTCTGCTTGATTCCGAGCATGTGTGGAATTTTGTGCGTCGGAATTGTGTACACGCGATCGGAATTACTTGTTGTCGGGAAAATTTGAGAACCCGCTCCCAAACATTTGTTGTCGGAAATTCCGACAGCAAATGTCCGATGGAGCATACACAAGGTCAGATTTTCCAACAACAAGCTCACATCGAACATTTGTTGTCAGAAATTCCGACCGTGTGTACGCTGTATTTTTTCGTTCAACCCCCGTGGGTTGAATGAAAAAAACTGTCAGCTCCAGTCGGAGGCCGCTGTGCTAACCATGCGAGGTTAGTTCTGCGATCTGCCCTGCTGAGCTTTTGTGTTCTGACATGGGGATGCCCCCACCCCCCGCTACAACACTTCGATCAGCGTTCTGCCATTGGCTGAGAGAGCTGGTCGGTAGTGAGTCGGCTGCTGATTTTCCAGCATATAAACAACGCCAAGGATAAATCCAAGGAAAAATTCCAAGCTTACTTACCGACCAGCCCGCGGACAACCGAATCAACCTAACAGTATGCGTTAAAAACAGGGGTTTAGTCTTCACACATTTGCAAATGCATGTGTAAGCTACAGAGCCTTGCCAAGGCACCCTGGTATCTGTAGTTCCTATCGCTAACTAATGAGTGACCCCACAATGGAAGCACATGCATTCTGATGAGTAGATGGAGGGCAGATGGACTGAAGGGGAGACCACCCCTTCTTAAAGGTACAGGCACACTGAGCACCCAGCAAATCGCACAATGCCTGTAAAGATGTCAGTGCATTGCCTGACCAATATAACATTGTTGCAAAAAAGGGGTCCACTACCCCCACCTATGACTGGCCATTACAGTAAGCAGCATTAGAGGGCAAATAGATCTAAACAAGGCCAAGGATAAATCCAAGGGAAAATTCCAAGCTTACTCACAGGCCAGCCCTGGTTTTCCAGCATGCTCGTCTGATAGAATGGCATACACATGGGCCGAATGTCAGATGTTTTTTTTTTTTTTTAAACCGGCTGTTGTCTCCCAACATTTGGCCCCGTGTGTACCTGTTTAAAGCTTCTGTCAGCCTTCCTTCTCTAACTGAGCCAAGACGTACAATCAAGACTGGAAATATACATATTTTAATTGCAGAAAGTGATATATAGTTTTTGAGACCAAGGAGAGGTGGAGAGTTTGAGTTTTGAGAGTGACTGCTCTGGGCTTCAACAAAATGGCGGCCTCCAGCAAGCAGAAACAGGAGCAATGTTGGAGGCAATTTACAGCACACGTATTTTGGTAGCATAATTGTTAATGTGGAATGTTTGTTCTTTTGTTAAAGAACATCAATTATTATCAAAATGTTATGGGTAAAGTCCCGCTTTAAAGAGACTCTGCCAATTTTTATATCAGAAAATAGGAGATAGAGGTAACAAAACAATGCGCAGGTTCCATCAAGCCAATTGTATTACTAGGCCAGCAAGTTATTACAGTAAGTACTGTAAAGAAATACAGGAAAAGCCATCCGGAAAGCTCCAGTAACTGTATCCAAGGAGTGATCCATTGCTTCATGCCGTAGTATTGATTAAGTATAAAGAAAATAAAAATGACATTGAATTGATGTGCCAAGTACAATGATATAACAATAGAATTTTCCCAACTTCCGCTTTCATTTAATTTTTATTCCTCACCCCAGAGAGTGAGAAATTGCTTTCATTTTCGCCACCTCACTTTTCATTTTGCTTGGATCCCAGCTGTTTTTTAATTAAATCTTGACCCCAGGGGCCGCGGGACGTTTGACAGATTTTGACAGAGATATTGATGTAAAGGTAGAGATGGGATGATGTAGTAGAAACACTTATTTAAAAAAATAAAAATAAAAAAAAAATTCATATGAGAGTGACAGAACGGTTTGACGCTTTTAGTGCAGAGTTCAGAAATAGCAGCTATTAATAAGAGACCACTGCTGGGATAGTAATGGGATGTGAGGAACCTCACTGCTGTGTAGTAAAAGTCCTAGCATTTCCTTCCCGTTTAATAAACCTTCAAAAGTGTCTTGTAAGATATCAATCATAAATGGATGGCCATGTATATATTTTACAGTACTGATCCATAAATCCTCTTTCTGCTGTTGTTTACCTTTTGAGGACAAATTCCAATTTTGGGATCTAAGAGCAATTTCTGATTTTTTTTTTTTTTTAATCTACGTGGTTGGGCTGTGGTGCCTGGTTTTACCTCGAGGGGTCGCAGTTGCCGAGTCTGAAGTTGAGACTCTCATGAGAGTCAGGGTAGGGCAAGATTTTAATTCACCACGGAAAACCCGTTTCATGGAATTTACTAAGCTTAGGAAACTGTCAGAAGTGGATACAAGGGCATATCTATCACGAGGCAAACAAGGCGTTTGTCTTGGGCAGCCTTTTTCAGGGGGGCAGTGCCACCCCTCAGGCAGAAGGGACACTGCAAGGACTGCAGAGAAGCAGTGGTGTTGCTACGGGGGTGCTGACCACAAGCAGGGGACACCCACCAGAGCGGAGACACCAGGGGCAGCCACGGACTGATCGTTCGGTGACAGGGGAGCAGAGCAGAAGCAGGAGGCAGAAGTGGCTGGAGCCTCCATTCATGGAAGTAGTTCAATTGGCAGACCAGGCGGAAGTCCCAGGCTGAGATCGGGCCTCGTGGCCTCGCTACACACAGCTGGTAAAAAAGGAGCCGGAGAACTGCGGGAAGGTGAGAGCCTGGTGTAGTTTTATTTTTGGGGAGGTGGATAGGAGAGCCTCCTGATCTGGTATGGGGGGGGGTAGGGGAGCCCCCTCTCTCTCACCCCCCCCTCTCTCTCTCTCAACCCCCTCCCCTCTCTCTCACCCCCCACCTCTTCCCCCCCTCTCTCTCTCCCCCCTCATTCTCTTACCTTCCCTCCCTCTCTCTCCCCCCAACTCTCCCCTTGTTCCTTTTCTCTCCTTCCTTTTCTTATTTCTATATCTTCTCCTAGTGGGGGGGGGGGGGCACTGTGACAGGCTAGTGAGGGGGGTGGGGAGAGCACTGTGGCAGACTCTGAGCTGCCTGTCTGACGCACACCAGTAATACCAGAGACTGCATATTACTACCCCACAGTCCACCAGAGACACCCGCAAAGCCACCAGAGACACCCGCAAAGCCACCAGAGACCCCACCTAGCCACCAAAGACCCCACCTAGCCACCAGAGAACACACATAGCCACCAGAGACCCCACCTAGCCACCAGAGACCCCACCTAGCCACCAAAGACCCCACCTAGCCACCAGAGAACACACATAGCCACCAGAGACCCCACCTAGCCACCAGAGACCCCACCTAGCCACCAAAGACCCCACCTAGCCACCAGAGAACACACATAGCCACCAGAGACCCCACCTAGCCACCAAAGACCCCACACAGCCACCAGAGAACACACATAGCCACCAGAGATCCCGAATAGCTACTTGAGAAGGAAAGGGTGGGACAAATTTAGATGGTGGGGGGAGGCCAAATTTTAGTCTTGCCTAAGGCAGCACAAAACTAAAATACACCACTGCATGGATAAACCTGTTTCAGAGTAGATAGACCTATTTCAGGTATTTTCTATAACAGATGGAATACGGCAAGGTCTGCACCTAATTAACAAAGGGAATACATCAGTTTTCCTTATAGAAAACTGCTGCAGATTCCCTGTCATCCGACAGCTCCCATCCCTCTCTCTCTACCTGTGCAATGATTACACAGCATGGACAGAGACTGCACAGGGTTAACACCTTGCTCCTCCCTCTGCTCTCCATCGAGTAGTGGGGCGGAGCAGGCTGTGAGATCAGAGCATGCAGCTCCAGCTCTCCTGTTCTCTGTGCTAAGCCTATCACAGCCAGAGAACAGAAAAAGGGTTGTTCCTTTTGTTAAAAATTTCAAGAGTTCCTTAGTGTTGAAAAGTTGTTCTAAATCAAAGAATTATTAGGTTATTTACATGCAGCTGATTCCTGTCTCCTTGTTTAATGAGGCACTGGTGACAACTTCTGCCTCACAGTTGCCCCCTGGCAGGGCCACGACACCAGTGCCTTCCAGGGAAATCATGTCTGTAAACTCTACATTGGCATGGCTTCAGCAATGTGAGTAATGTGGCCAAAGTTGTTATAGGCATGGCAACATATAAACAGTAATGAACACTGTCAGATCTCGTAGAGCATATGTGCGAGATTGGGTACTGACCTCATTGGCGATCCAACAGCACAAACAAGGCACTGATGATGTCTACTATTCAAGATGGCGGCCTGGAGAAAGAGAACAAGATGCCTTTATAATTAGATGTGGTCATTTTGGTATAGCAAGCTCAGTAATGGTGGCAGTTTTGTATGGGGGGGGGGGGGGGAATGTCCGCTTTAAACTCAACTCAAACTAAAAATTTTAAATAAAAATCTGGGAAAATATATCTGAATTCCCAGTTACTCTTCACCAAGGACTTCCTGATGCAGAAAACTGCAAACTCTCATCTGGAAGATGTATCTTGACATTGGGTTTAGATATGTATTATTTCCTCCCTTAGGTTCACTCTGTGCTCTCCCTTTAATGAGAAACTAGACAGAAAAGTGGCTAAAGCAGCCAGTTTATCAGTTTTTTTTTTTTTTTTTTGCTCTCAGAGCTACCGCAGTAAGTGAGCGATTGTGTGACTCAGTTCTCTCAGTTGACCTTGGCAGCGGTTACTTGATCAGAGTGTAAATGCTGCAGTGTACGGACAGGGCCCCGTGTAACTTATGTGCCTCTTTTACTAGGTATCAAATAACTCAAAGATTACAAAATGTGCAAGGTGAAATCCGACCGAAGGTGTATATTAAGCATAGGCAGTAATAGTTTTATTGGTTCAGTATTGCAGACAGAAATTACTTTCTGAGAAAAATTTATCTGCAGAAAAGTTTAAGGTTTAATTTCAATAGAAAATTGAGCAAAAAAGTTAGAAAGAAGCCTGACTCCTTTGGCAAGCATTCTGTCTGTGCAATTTGCAACTGAAATCAGTTGCCAAGGGAACATACCATATGTTAGAGCAAGATGGCGATGATGTAGGGTAGTGAACTCCAGCCACTGGTTTAGAAGCTGCATAAGAGTCTTGGATCTCTTTGGTATAGCTCATAGAAGTTTGCCTCATTTTTTTTTATAATAAAAGGTGTTTATTGATTTATCCATGGTGCATACACATTACAACACACTGTTCCAAGTATAGTATACAAACTGAATAGATAATATTAACAATTGAGTTTCTAACATATATTTGCTGGAGCGTACACTTTGCAAATACCAAATAAAGACTTATACAGTTGTGTGACCTTGTGCTTTTATGTTCATGTCCTGCAGTATCATCCATCTATGCCCTTATGTTATCTATCTCGTAATGCATAAGTTGAATCATGAGCAGGTGTCTGAGTCTTGTAGCCATCTGTCCCAAATTTTATTATATTTCATGGGGCATCCTCTGTTAGTGTCTATGAATTTTTTGTACGGTAGAGTATTATTTATTTCCGCCCTCCATTCAGCAAAACCCAGGGGCAATCTTCTCATCCACTTCCTGGCTATCACTTTTCTCACTGAAAACAAAGTTTCCTGTAAAAAGGTTTTAGTGTATTTATCAATGGATTCAGGTAGTATCCCAAGGAGGCAAAGCTTGGGGTCCAGTGTTACCGGTGATCCCATATTATCATGTAGGAACTTCACTACCTGTGTCCAAAGACCCTGAATCTGAGGGCATGACCACAATAGGTGAATAAATGTGCCCGGCTCTTTCCCACATATTGGGCATAGAACAGATTGGGACTCTCTATATCTAGCAACCCTTAGTGGGGTGAGATATGCCTGATGAAGCAAAAAATCTTTGGTATACCTTCCTGAAGGCTCACTCACGATTAGATCTATTTGGTATGGTTCCCAAAAGCCCCCCCCCCCTGGATCTCTTTGGTAGGGTTCTCTGGGGGCTCCTTCTCTTTTGGATTTCATTGGTAGGGTTCACTGAAAGCTCCCTCCCTTTTGGATCTCTTTTGTAGGGTTCCCTGAGGGCTCCTTCTCTTTTTGATCTCATTGGTAGGGTTCACTAAAAGCCCCCTCCCTCTTGGATCTTTTGTAGGGTCCCCTGAGGGCTCCTTCTCTCTTGGATCTCTTTGGTAGGGTTCCCTGAAGGCTTCCTCCCTCTTGGATCTGTTTGTTATGATTCCCTGAAGGCTCCTTTTCTCTTGTATCTCTTTGATATGGCTTCCTAAAGGTTCTCTCACTCCCTGATCTCTTTAATATGGTTCCCTCTCTTCTGGATCTCTTCAGTAAGGTTCCCTAAGGGCTCCATCTCTTGAATCTGCTTGGTATGGGTCCCTGAAAGCTCCCTATGTTCCTGATTTCTTCGGTATGGATCTCCAAAGACTCCCTCTCTCTTGGATCTCTTTAATATGGCCCTCAAAACCTCTGTAGTTGCTCAGTGCCTCTTAGTGTAAACAACTCCTGCATTACATGAGTACTGTAGGGGTCAGCACAGTACACAATAAAACTTTAACTCTCTCTTAGATCTCTTTGATATAGCTCTCTAAAGGCTTCCACTCTTGGATCTCTTTAGTATGGCTTCCTGAAGGTGCCCTCTCCTTTTTGGTATGGTTCCCTGAAGGCTCCCTCCCTCTTGGAACTCTTTAGTAAGGATCCCTGAAGGCTCCCTATCTTATGAAGCTCTTTGATATGGCTCCCTGAAGACTCCATCTCTCTTGTATCTCTTTGATATTGCTACCTAAAGGTTCTCTTCCTCCTTGATCTCCTTTGTATGGCTACCTGAAAGCTCCCTCTTTTGAGTCTCTTTGGGATGGCTCCCTGGAGCCTCTATCTCTCTTGGATCTTTTTAGTATGGGTCCCTGAATGCTCCTTCTCTCTTGTATCTCTTTGATATGGCTTCCTAAAGGTTCTCTGCCTCCTTGATCTCTTTGGTATGGCTACCTGAAAGCCCCTTCTCTTTTGATCTCTTTAGTATGCATCCCTGAAGACTTCCTCTCCCTTGAGTCTCTTTGATATGGCTCCCTCTCTCTTTTGGATCTCTTTGATGTGGTTCCCTGAAGCTTCCTTGTAGCTGCTAAGTACCTCTTTGTATAAAAAACCTGCCTGCTGTGTTACATAAATACTGTAGGGTTCAGGCCAGTCATAATGTTTAGAGTACACAATATAACCTGAACACATCTAGTAAAAGTAGCATGTAGCGCTTTTTGTTTAGAATCAATGTGTTTTTTTCTATTTTTATTTTTTGTTTTTGAATAATACACTTTTTTAGCCACCTCTGGCATTTCCAGGAGTGTTGAAGGCTATCTCCTCTACAGCACATAGCTTGAGCCCTCCTGCATTCTGATATCACCAGAGCTTAAAGTGGATGTACTGTAAACCTGAAAATAATTTTTTTAATGAAGACTTCTACCTGGTACAGTAGAGGATGTCAAGTCACCTGTTCCCAGTCTTGCCACGAAGAGTTAATCCAGCTCTGAGCAATCCTCTTGTCTTTTTCTTTAGTAAGATAAAAAAGGACACACAGATAAGTTTGTGTCGCCACATCCCCCACTGTTGTGACTGACATCTAATTTCTTTATATCATAGACGGCATGAGAGCAGAGTTTTTACGATTCCAGCTTCACATCACTCCTCCTTTTCTCCCCAGCTCTCCCAGGATTGGCAGCTCCACAACTCAGCATGATTGGACATGCTAAATTAATGTGGTGCCTTTCCTCAGTTTTGACTGGATGTTACTCAAAACTCAGGAATAGGAGAGTAGGAGAGTGTAGAGGTGGGCGGGGAGTCTTGTGACATTACGACTTCGCCCACCAAACTTTGGCAAAGAGATTCCAGAGTTTTGCAGGGCTCTTACTGCTGAAGGGGGTGACATTTGCAAGGTAGGGATACATGAAGGAGGCTTGCATGTATTAATACTGTGCCATTAGTTTATACTGGGTGAGTGGTGGGTTTACATCCACTTTAAGTAGCTGAAAGGGGCACCTCATGCAAGTTTGTGCTCAGGATTGCTCTGGGGCTTCTGTCTACCTTGTTTTGTGCTGGCCCTGAATAATGACTTGATTATTGCAGGGCCAAGACTGAGCAAAGCAGATGTCTCAGCGCCTCATTTTGACAAATGATAGATATTCCACGAGTGTAGAATAGGCTTGGGCTCGGTCTTGCATGAGCTTTCCCGCTTCTGGAGCCCTGGTGATGTCAGAGCAGGGCATGGCGGACTGGGGCTTGAGCTGCCAAGGGTAAGAGAGCCTCCAGCATTTTCAGAAGCATCAGAGGTGGCTCTAAACTAGAAATGGGAATAGCCAAAGAAGAAAAATAAAGATTGGTTAGAAAAAAAAAGCCTCAAGAAGTGCCATATGCCTACTGTACTTTACTGCTGAAACTGATGAAAGGTTTGAAGAAGCTGTATGTGTTCTTCTCTAAAGGAAGAGGTCAAGGCTTAATAAGGATTATAAACTGCTCGGTAATTTTTAGTGCAATTCAGCTGTGGCCTTTGGACACTGTACCCAGCAAATCCTTAGGACACCTCAAAGCTTCTTTAAAGTCTCTGCAAGACATGGTAGCAAATGGTTGTGCATGTTCATTGACATTCTCCAACTCGTATTGGTCATTGCCGTGCATAGACACCAACAACTTTACAAAGCCATCTACAACCTTGGCCCAAGCTACATCACCAATCTTGTCTCTATATTACCAAAACCATCCTCTCCACTCCTCCCAAAACCTCCTGCTCTTTAGCTCCTGTGTCTCCTCCCATGCTCACCTCCAAGACTTCTCCAGAGCCTCTCCCATTTCCTACAAACCCCCTAACCCAATCTGGCTGGCTATCTCCTACTTTGGTTGATTTAAACTAAACAGTGCTTGCCCCACCCCACTTCTATAAGATAAAAGCTTTTCCGCTTAGACAATAATTACACTTAGTGCATCAAAGCATAAATGGCTAATATAAGTGACTTGATTTAGATAATAAAGTGACTTGTGATGATATGTGCAAATTCAGCAAAACAAAGTGCTTGGTGCTCCATGCTCCAAAGGTGACTGTAATTCCACCACTGTGTGGTTCTGCACTCACCTAATGGGTTGGACTCCTCTGCCATATGGCAAGAAGAGTCAACTCAATAGGATTGTTGAAGACTCCACAACCTATGAGAAATTAAAAAGAAAACCCCTAAATAAATACAGGTCTAAACTAAAAATACTGACTAAAAGAGCACATAATCAACTTATTCTGGACAAGAGGGAATATAGGCATTTGTTAGCAGACGCACCAAAACTACCAGTTATATACCAGGTGCCGAAAGTCCACAAGAACCAATTTGAACAACCAGGCAGACCAATCATCAGTGGAGTGGACTCCCTCTTTTCCAGATTAGGAGAATACATTGACCACTATTTACAGCCGTTAGCACAACAATTCCCTTCTCACCTTCGAGACAGTAAACAACTCATCAACATTCTAGATAGTTTTCCACAAGAGGATAACCTTATATTGGCCACAATAGATGTAGCCTCCATGTATACAAATATCCAACAGGATAACGCCCTGGAGGCCACAAAATGTGCCTTAGAGAGGTCATCAGAATTGGAGGGCCTACAGCAGGAATTCATTGTTGAGGCCCTGGAACTTGCTATGAAAAGTAACTATTTCTGGCATAACAAAACTTACTACCGGCAACAAAAAGGTGTAGCCATGGGTGCAAAGTAGGCACCTGGTGTGGCCAACATCTGTTTAAGTATGTGGGAACATAAAAAAATCTATGGAAAACAGAGGCCGGACATAGCATTATGTAAAAGGTATATCGATGGCATCATCATCCTGTGGAGGGGAACAGAGGTAACCCTAAAACAGTTTCTAGAGGAGATTAATCATAACAGCTACCATATTTCCTTCACGGGAAAATGGAACAAGGAACTGGTTAACTATCTAGATCTAGAGGTATATAAGTATTAGAGAAGTCTTTTTGTTCCCCCTTGCAGGGGAACGGTATATACAGCAGTGGCCAGATACAAACACACCATACCACCAAGGCGCGAGTGTCATTCTATTTACAGTCTATCTCCTACTTTGCCTTTAGGTGATCCCTGAAAATTAATCTCTTCAGGGAAGACTATCCATAACTTTACTTTTACTTTTTCCATCAGCTTATCCTTTACAGTTGTTACCCTTCCTCCCACTTGCACCTCCCTATTAGATTGTAAGCTCCCATGAACAGGACCCTACTAATCCTCTTGTATTGGATTGAATTGTAAGGGAACTGTCTCCCTTTATATTGTAAAGTGTTGTAAAGTGCTTTGCAAACTGTTGGTGCTATATACTGTAAATCCCGTATAGTTATCATATACTGTAATAGCTTGCTACTGAGATTCTATATTGTGGTGCTGCCTTAAAATAAAATTATTCTCTGTGGTAACCATTGTATGCAGCGGGGCAGGGATCCCTTTTGTTACAAAAGTTGAAAACTCTTCTAGTTATACTATGGGGGGCAGGGCCGCTGTTCGAAATCATGGGGCCCCGCTCAGCCTTTCTGGCGGGGCCTCCCAACCCCACCTACACCCCACCCACCCTCCTTGGGTGCAGCAAAACTGAACAATATAGTTGCCCTGCCTCCTCCGTTTAACTGATGAGGCCTGGGCCCAGTACAACAGGTCCAGTTGCACTGCCTTATCAGCAGCCCTGATGGGGAGAAGTTTCGGGCAAACAGAAAATCTTAATTTTCCTTGACAATCCTCTATAAAAGTTATGTAGGGAAGGTTCTGGGGTGGCAGGGTAGAAGTTCACCAGATTACAATTATACTGTGGGTCATGTTGTCAGCAGAGAATATAAAAAATGTATTATTTTCTAGATGAAGCGCAGCGTTTAATATTAGGTAATATATTATATAAAAAAAATTGTTGAATACATTTCTGCTGACCCTCTTCCTTGCATGACCTCCTCTTCCTCTGGAAAACCACACATGAGATGATTTCTGTGTTGCAATCACACATGATTAGTTGCAGTGGCAGATGTGCTGGGAATTTTGTCTTTTCTTTTGGGAGTTATCATCTCGGTACTGCTGACTTTTGCATTTTTTACAGTTGTATGTTTTTTTACTTTCACCCTTTCATTGCTTGTTCGTGTAGAATACATTGCTGGCCTGATGGCTGTCATTCTAGATTACTGCTGTGGAGCAACAGGATGCTCCTTTTCGGACAAGTACTCTGAACCACCCAAAACAATCACTATAGCACAGTAGTGGTCAACTTTCTTGATATGAGGGGGCCTCAAGTGTGGCCCCCAACATAACCAAAGGGCCGCACATAAAATTCAATGAATATTCAGCGTCAGAGCCAGCAGACACATGACAGGATATAGTCAAAGACTATAGGCATGATACAGGAGATGGTCAGAGACTGCAGACATGATACATGAAGTGATCAGAGACTGCAGACATGATGCAAGAGATGGTCAGAGACTGCAGACATGATACAAGAAATAATCAGAGACTGCAGACATGATACAGGAAGTGATCAGAGACTGCAGACATGATACAGGAGATGGTCAGAGACTGCAGAAATGATACAAGAAATGATCAGAGACTGCAGACATCATACAAGAAATGATCAGAGACTGCGGATATGATACAGGAGATGGTCAGAGACTGCAGACACGATACAAGAAATGATCAGAGACTGCGGACATGATACAAGAGATGGTCAGAGACTGCAGACATGATACAGGAGATGGTCAGAGACTGCAGACATGATACAGGAGATGGTCAGAGACTGCAGATACGATACAGAAGATGGTCAAAGACTGCAGACATGATGATACAGGAGATGGTCAGAGACTGCATACATGATACAGGAGATGGTCAGAGACTGCATACATGATACCAGGGATGGTCGGAGACTGTGGACACGCTGCAAGAGACTCTCCGGATGTGAACATGATATAGGAGTTGTTGGAGACTGAGGAGATGCTTTAGGTGGCAGCCATAGGCTGGAGACATATTGCAAGAGGCTGCTAGAAATCATTGCTATAAAAGGGCATTAGGGAAACACAGATTAGTATTTGCAGGGGCCCCGAGGGCCACACAAAAAGTGCCACAGGGCAGTGGAGAACAGCAACAGGATAATCTAAAGTTAAAAAAATAAATAAAATGTTGATAGTAATAAATACATTATTAATAATAATAATACATAAATTAAATAATGATATAATAAATTGTAATAACAACAACAGCAACAATAATTATAATTTAGTTTGTATCAATATATGGCCATGACGAACAAAGGGAGTACCCCCTCCCTCCCCCACAAAAATTCAAATAAAATAAAATTGAAAAATTCTTTATATTTAAAGTGATCTTAAAGTCTCGTTTTTTTTCTTTAAAAATAACAAACATGTTATACTTACCTGCTCTGTGCAGTGGGTTTGCACAGAGCAGCCCAGATCCTCCTCTTCTCGGGTCCCTCTTCGGTGTTCCTGGCCCCTTCCTTCTGTCAAGTGCCCCCACAGCAAGCAGCTTGCTATGGGGAGGCACCCAAACCGAGGCGCAGCTCTGTGTGTTCATTCAGACACTGAGACACGGTTCAGCCCTGCCCCCTCTCTCTTTCTCCTGATTGGCTAACTGACTTTGATTAGCAGCAGCGGGAGCCAGTGGTGCTGCTGCTGTGTCTCAGCCAATCGGGAGGGAGAATCCCGGACAGCCGAGACATTCGTGCAACATCGCTGGATCTAGATGGGGCTCAGGTATGTATTAGGGGGGCTGAGGGGGGCTGCTACGCACAGAAGGTTTTTTTTTATCTTAATGCATAGAATGTATTAAGATTAAAACAAACTTCTGCTTTTACAACCCATTTAAAGAATTTAAACAGAACAGGCACTAGGAGGTGAATAGAGCCCCACATCCCTGTAATTACATATAAAAATACCAAGGAAAAGAATGGGACTGTGCGGTGCTCAATATCTCAGAAAACAAACAAGAATGGATAATTAAAAAAAGATCTTTTATTGGTGCACAAGTACAAATTTTCAGCACCTATCTATATATGGGTTAGTAACTTCTCTGTTATGTTATGTTATGTTATGTTACGTTGTGTTATGTTACGTTGTGTTATGTTACGTTGTGTTATGTTACGTTGTGTTATGTTATGTTGTGTTATGTTATGTTATGTTGTGTTATGTTATGTTGTATACTATTTTCTGACAATGTGAGTGGGTTGAAGGTAGATCTGTGTCTGGCATAAAATATACCTATAATTGCTTTTAACTTTTTCCGGGCTTTAGTGATGTGCCTTTTTTATTTTTTTATTTTTTTTATTATTTTTTTAACCATAACATTTTTTATTTTCTAATGAAAAGTATCATAGCAGATATTGACAATATTAGACATCACTTTCAAGGATTGATCATAATACTCGACACATATTGTGAGAAAGAACAAAACAATGTACAGTGGTGTGCCTTTTTTTTATCTTGTAAACCAGGGGCCTCCAAACTTTCTCCGCAAAGGGCCAGTTTACTGTTTTTCCAACCTTTGGAGGGGCCGGACTGTGGCCAGTGGGAGTAGAAAAGGTCCCGACATCAATGGGAATAAACAATGCCCCATCGTAGGTGTCAGTGGAAAAATTGTGCCCCGTTGTTGGTGTCCTTGGGTGGAATTGTGCCTCATCATTGGTGGCGTTGAGAGAAAATGGTTCCCCATTGTTGGTACCATTGGGAGGAATTGTGCACTTTTATTGGTGTCGGGGGGAAATGATGCTCCAATGTTGGTATCTGTAGACGAAATAGTGTCCCAAGGGCAAGATAAAGGCAAGCAAAGGGCCACAGTTTGGAGACCACTATTTTATAGTAAACCAATAAACAATCTTTTTTTAATCATCCATTATTGTCTCGTTCCTGAGATATTGAGCACCGCAAAGTCCCAGTCTTTTCCTTGGTATTTTTGTGTATATTTGAAGACTTTAAAGCAGGGGTCTCAAAGTACCGGCCCGCGGGCCATTTGCGGCCCGCGGACCGGTTAAAAATGGCCCGCAGGCAGGGCTGATAAAGGACTAGAGGTCGACCGATATTTGGCCATTAGGTCGATATATAGCACTGGTCGCTGCTCTTCCTTCCTTCTCCACACTCAGCGCTTGATGCTTGTGTGAAACTGACACATAGCACAGAGGAGAGAGACAGAGGGATCTGTCAGATTTGAGGTTGATGTCGGGGGTGGGCGGGACCCGGCCGGGGTGGGCGGGACCCGGCCAATATCAAACACCAGCCAATGGGATCTGGGCGGGCAGCTACGTGTATGTGGCCCGCCCCTTTTCTTAAGCAGCCCAATCATTGGCTGGTGTTTGACAGCTGCTGGCCCCGCCCACCTCGGCCGGGTCCCGCCCACCCCGACATCAACCTCAATTCTGACAGATCCCTCTGTCTCTCTCCTCTGTGCTACGTGTCAGCTTCACACAAGCATCAAGCGCTGAGTGTGGACAGCTCCTTGTCAGTTTCACACACTGTTACACTCCGCTCAGTGTGAAACCTGCCAGTGGCACCTGCCTGTGCCAATCAGTGCCATCTGTCAGTGCCATCTGTCAGTGCCAGCTGCCAGTGCCACTGCCAATCAGTGCCACCTGCCAGTGCCAACCAGTCTGCCATTGCCACCTGCCACCTCCAACCAGTACCACCTGCCAGTGCCACCTGCCACCGCCAATCAGTGCCACCACCAACCAGTGCCTGCCAGTGCCACCGCCAACCAGTGCCCCTGCCAATCAAAGCCACCTGCCAGTGCCACCTTCCGCCACCTGCAAGTGCCACGCCAATCAGTGCCACCTGCCAGTGCCAACCAGTGCTTGCCAGTGCCACCTGCCACCACCTGCCAGTGCCACGCCAATCAGTGCCACCTGCCAGTGCCACGCCAATCAGTGCCACCTGTCAGTGCCAATAGTGCCACCTGCCAGTTCCAAACCAGTGCCACCTGCCAGTTTCAAACCAGTGCCACTTGCCAATGCCTGCCAGTGCCACCTTCCAGTGCCAACCAGTGCCACTGCCAATAAGTGCCACCTGCCAGTGCCATTGCCAATCAGTGCCACCTGCCAGTGCCATCTGTCAGTGCCAATCAGTGCACCCTCCAAACAGTGCAACGTGCCACCTGCCAGTGCCACCTGCCAGTGACAGACAGTGCCACCTGCCAGTGCCACCTGCCTAAGCCAACCAGTGCCATCTGTACTGAGGACATCAAGTGTTTGGTAGAGTGACAGGAGCAAGCAGGGAGGAGTGGAGTGGGTGAGGTTTTTTTTTTTTCAAATCGGCCTAAAATATCGGCCACAAAAATCGTCATCATATATCGGCCATCGGCTTTACCTCTCCATCTCTTCTGTCCTCTCCGCTGCACGCTGCTGCAGCCCAGAGAGAGAACAGAGCTGAGAATGGAGCGGAGGAAGGATCCGCTCATCGATCCGCCCACCTAGGCATTGACGATCGACCAGAGCTCCAAACCAGGGTCCTGCTGCCACCTCAGGGCGGGAGATTGTGTTCTCTGGGTCCCCTGTCACTAGGCCTGTATGGAAGCCAGGAGGAGAGGATTTGGGAGGCAGATGATCCTGACTGCCAGGAGAGGTGAGTGAGCCATCACACTGAGGCAAAGTCCTTAGTGGGGTGACTGGGGTAGAAATTTGTGCAGTGTGGGGGGTATTTTATGCAGTGTGGAGGGTGATTGTGCAGTGTGGGGGGTAATTGTGTAGTGTGGGGGTATTTTATGGAGTGTGGGGGGTATTTTATGGAGTGTGGGGGGTATTTTATGGAGTGTGGGGGGTATTTTATGGAGTGTGGGGCTATTTGTGCAGTGTGTGGCTATTTGTGCAGTGTGGGAGGGGTAATGCTGGGTAGTTAATAATGCGTTTGCTGACACCAATGCTGGGTTAATAATGCGCTTACGGACACCAGTACTGGGTATAGTATAGTATATTATTGCTGGTATAGTTCATTGCTTTTGAAGTTTTAAAAGTTTGCATGCGGCCCCCCATGGGATATGAAAACTTGTCATGTGGCCCTCAGGCAATTTGAGTTTGAGACCCCTGCTTTAAAGTGTCTATAAAGATGAGGTTGAAGAATTTCTTTGAAGAAATGAATCAAGCAAAGAGGCTGATCTTCTGCTGCAAGAAAGGAAAGTGGTTACATGACTGAACTATAGACAGCCGTGTTCACACAAATGATGTTCTTGTATCTCTTCGCCGGAGTTTACGGCCCCTTCCAGCACCTACATCTGTTTGTTCATTGATTTTTGCCTGTGACGGTTACCGGTTGTCCTATTGGTTTGTAAAATACCATATTGTTTGTGTAAGAACTCGTTCTGGGCAGCCTGTGATCAATGCTTTGTCTTTCTGCAAAGTGGTCTGTAATCGATACCCTTGTGTGGCATGAAGCTCGATGGATTTAGGATCAGGCGCAGGAGACAAAGCGCTCATACGTTTACATTTCTGGATAATGGATTATGAACGTGAGTATCCCGTGTCTGAGTGATTTTCTTTCTGTGAGGCTTCTGTTCCAAAACTGAAGGCCCCAATTCTGCCATGGTCGACGCAACATGTGCATTAAGCAAGCCTATTCATTTTTAATGGGATGATAGTGTATCTAATGCACAAAAAAATGACCTATTTTGATGCATGTGCAATGGGGTGTGCTGCGGCGTGGGTGCCTTGACAGCTTGTAGCAATTTTGCCAATAGGTGGCTCTGTACCAGAATAATGTCAGGTTACAGCAGACAGTGTCACCAGGTGCTAGGCCCCTTTTAGGTAGAGCCCTCCTGCAGTAATGTCAGGGGTGTGTCAGCACCCCTTAATAAGTCAGGTAGGGAGAAGCACACACACACATGGGAGCTAAACACCCCACTCTTCGGGAGATGTAACCAGCACATGTAGGCCTTGGTTAGGGCAGGAGGCCAGGAGGAGTAGACCTGCACTCAGGAAGAGCTGGCTATAGTCTTTCTGTCCCTTATGGAGGTGGGTGGATCACAAAAGGCTTAACATTTTAAGTTTTTAAAATTAAATTTTGAGATTTAGTTAAAAGGTCCAAATCCAGGCCCTGCATACCGGCCAACTGGAAATCTCCCCTGGCCCCTACAGTTGGTGAAAGGATTCCATTTATGAAAATGTAAGAACTAATGTTCTCTCTCAGAAAACAAGACATGGTTCTACTGGACCGAATTCAAATTCTGAGATAAAAATAAAAAGTTACTAGAAGCCAGTCCTCCTTAGACTGTCAAGTTGGCAACCTTTATCTCCCCTCTTTTTCTCTTTTTTTGTCAACTTCCCTCTCCACTTCTATTGAGAACATTTAGCGGGGGTTTTTTTTCTCCCCCCACCACTGGCAAAACATCTCCCATTCTTTTCCAGTGAGGTTTAACTGTCAGGATCCAGATCTGAACTTGCAACCTCTGCTGTATCTGGCGATGTCTCTTCTTGCTGAGCCATTTAGGATGTTGGACAACTTCCTGCCTGATTCCTTAGACAGCCTCGCCTTGTGACTTGTTTCCTTAGAACCTTGAACCCTTTTCTCTTTCTATGAACTTCCTATTTAAGCCATGCCTTTGCACTTCCTGTTTGCCAGATTATGGTTCTCTCTCCAGTCAATATCTCGTTCTTGTCACTCCTGCTGCTGTCCATATCTTTCGCTACCACTTATTACCAACCTTTGGCTTGTTCCTCAACTAGACTTCCACTTGATCCCAACCTGCAACCATATGTTACCGACCTTTGACTTGTTTACTGACTACACTTCTGGCTGATAGCTACCTGCTATACCTTTATACCTTTAAGCCATGCCTTTGCACTTCCTGTTTGCCAGATTATGGTGCTCTCTCCAGTCAATATCTTGTTCTTGTCACTCCTGCTTTTGTCCATATCTTTCGCTACCACTCATTACTGACCTTTGGCTTGTTCTTCAGCTAGGCTTCCACTTGATCCCAACCTGCAACCACATGTTACCGACCTTTGGCTTTTTTACTTACTATACTTCTGGCTGATAGCTACCTGCTATACATGCTGCTGGCCCCCAACTTGCTCATTTCCTGGTGGGGCATTCCTGAGGACCGCGACCTGGTACTAACATGCAGCAAAACCCATCTCCACCATCAGGAGCTCTGGTTAACACCAGTTACCCAGATTGCAATGATAACTTGCCACAAGTTTGTGGCAGTATTGAATTGTAGGTCTGTTAACTCTGCACATTTTCACTGGAAAATTGTACACTTGCAGAGCACTTGAAGCACAAGTTCTAGTTGATACTTTTTTCAATTTGTAGCAAATTTGCGTGGCAAGTCTAGCAAGAGCAAAGTTGCAATGGTTAGTCTACAGCAAGAGCTCTGTAAGTCTACAGCAGGAAAATTCAGTCAGACCCCGTGTGGTGGGATGACTATTGCACAACATAACTGAACCAGAACTTGCAGCAGACTTGCAGAATGTTTGCAAAGAAAGTTGATCTGGAGTCACTCAGTGCAGACTTGCTGCAATTGTGCAACAAACTTGTGAAGCCTGGCAAGTCTAGCAATAGCTCAGCAAGTCATTTTCAAACTTGCAGCACAGTTGCTTATTATCTGGGTAGTGCTTAGACCCCGCACCTTGGGTGAGCATGTGTCATCTACCAGGGTGACCTACTTGTATACCTATCCTGCTAGCCAGTGGAAGCCTCTCTACTGCTATCGCTGCTGGTCCTAGAGCCTGACCGTGACATGAACGCGGTAGTGTGTTTGCAGAAATAACCAGTGGCAGCTCGCCCATGTGGTGCGAGTGAGGGGGGCAGGTTTGTTAACCGCCCCCTAAAATATTGAGCACCAGCCACTGGAAATAATACCCTAGCTTAGATATCAGTATCTCATCAGCAATCATAAATCACTCAGTGTAATCCATTTTTAAGACTACATGTTACATTCCTGTATATTTCTATCAAAAAAAGATAGATTGTGCACTGCAACATGTGCAGCTATCTGATTTATCTCTTACAATTTAATGCATATTACAAGACATTCAGTGAGCTCCCCCCTCTCATTCATAAATGTTATACAAAATAATGGACCCTAACAAAATAAATATAAGGACTATAACAGTACTCGATTTTTGTAAAAAGTATCAAAAAATATTTATTATATTATAAAAATTGCACATGTATACATATCAAAAAAACATACAAAGCACACAAAAGCTGCACATAAAACATAACCAAAACCATCTAGTACTCCTTGAATATAGATTCTTGGTGGCTCCCCTATAGTGGAGCACAGTGAGTTGTAATTTCGACGCAGTTTGCGTTTCGCAGGAGGTAACCCGCTTCTTCAGGACAAGTTTCAGCAAGAACACTCTCGGTTACCTCAAAATAAAAAAACACATTGAATGGTCCTCCTACAAATGGACATTGTCAACCATATAATGCCACAGGATGGTCCTCCTCGTTTTCCAGTTCCTATGTAATTGGAACTAGGTATCCATAGTCAAATCGTATGGTGTGCACCTAGTGATATACAAGGTATGATATTAGGTAGGTAAAGAGGTTCCCATCATGTCGTTCCTCAGATCAGCGTGGAGGGCAATAGATTCTAGATACCTAGTTCCAATTACATTGGAACTAACGGCTATCTTGGAAAACGAGAAGGACCATCCTGTGGCATTATATGGGTGACAATTTTTGACTATTAACCGTGAGTGTTCTTGCTGAAACTTTTCCTGAAGAAGCGGGTTACCTCCTGTGAAACGCAAACTGCGTCAAAATCACAGCAACTCACTGTGCTTCACTATAGGGGAGCCACCAAGAATCTGTATTCAAGGAGTACTAGATGGTTTTGGTTATGTTTTATGTGCTTCTATGAAATCCTCCACTGCACACCAACACATCGGGCCTCTTGCCGCAGAAAGTGGACCACTAGGTTATAGGTGGTCAGATAAGCAGAAGGCCCCTGACAACGTTCCTTATTGGACGAAACGCCACAAGGGTGGAGCTTGGAGATCTGATGTCACGACACTATACATGCTGACCGCGGCCATCTTGTTGGTTGGAAACACGTGTTAACCAAGGACTTTTTGTGTTCCTGACCTGCTCATTTTAATTCTCTAAATGTGAGTACCCTGTACGCTTTTTACTTAATAAAATCATCTTGATTTAACATACTACACTATGAGGAGCTGCTTCTCTTTTACCCTATATATGAACCTGTGGATTCACTCCATGTTATGACCCTATGAGATTCAGCTGTCTGGTACCCTAGTGGAGTCATGCTATAGTGGATATATCATGCTTATCTGACCAACTATAACCTAGTGGTCCACTTTCTGCGGTAAGAAGCCCGGTGTGTTGGTTTGCGGTGGAGGATTTCATAGTTCATCTCAGTTTGTCGTATTTAAACTGTGGGTTATGCCATTTCTTGGACTCTTTACGCTCAACAACAGTGGACTTTTATTTACATAGTTCATGCTTGTATTTCTACCACTGCATATCTTTATACATTTTTTGAATATTGTTACCTATATTTTATGCTAGCTGCTGAATAGACATTAGCGCAGTGATCAGTTTTATTTATTGTATGTTTTATGTGCAGCTTTTGTCTGTTTTGTATGTTTTTTGATATGTATACGTGTGCAATTTTTATCATGTAATATTTTTTGATACTTTTTACAAAAATTGGGTACCGTTATAGTCCTTATATTTAGTTTGTTAGGGTCCATTGTTTTGTATATCATTGATTAGGATGAGGTACCAGACCAGTGATGGCGAACCTTGGTACCCCAGATGTTTTGGAACTATATTTCCCATGATGCCCCAGCACTCTGCATTGTAGTTGAGCATCATGGGAAATGTAGTTCCAAAACATCTGGGGTGCCAAGGTTCGCCATCACTGTACCAGTCCTATAGGGTCTACCAAATGAGGGTCTCTTATTGAGGCCTTCCTCCCAATTTCCTATTTTTCATTCATAAATGTGTTTGTGGAAGCCCCAAGCTATCAGTTATCAATTCCCTATCTGTTACTGACTTGTAATGTCATCGGTTCATTTGAAATGGATAGTTTGGGTATTAAACGCCCTCCATAGCCCCGGCTCCACTGAGAACAGAAGGGAAAGGTCTTCTTTCATGGCTAAAGGTCATTACCCTTTGGCTAAGACTCTGTAACCTTTGGCTAAATGTCACTCATCTTTTATTGTGTCGTGTCAGCATAAGAATCTTCTTATAAGACCTTCTACATCCATCAGAGAGATATAACCGGGGAGTATAATCTATACCACAAATTGTAAAATCATTTTACACTAACACTTCCCAGCTCCCCATTCTTGCAATGCTCAGCACATGATGTCCTTGAACACAAACATCTAACTTGTCATCCCGATAGTACGGAAGGTAAGCAACCATTTTTTTTTTTTAGGCCACAAAAGACATCACAAATCTTCTGCAGGACATTTGTCAGGGAGCTACAATTATAAATTACAGATATCGCCTCTGCTTTCTCCAGCAGTATTTTTATAGTGGATGTGTTCGAATATTACATTTTTTAGCCGGTTTAGAATTGATGGAAAGCAGTTTTATTTTTACAAAATAAGTAGATTAATGCTATATTGGTACATAGGGGAGCTGGGCTTTACAAAAAAAAAAAAAAAAAAGGTGAACTTATCCTTTAAAGTGGATGTAAAACTGAATTTTTTTTCTTTTTTTATGTCATAATGTAGAGTATAAGATTTCCTATCATTTGAGCTCAGTCTTGCCACAAAGAGTTAATCCAGCTCTGAGCAATCCTCTTTTATTGTTCAGTGAGATAAATCTTGACAAACAGAGAAAACTTTGTCAGCTCCTCCCCCTTGCTGTGAGTGACAGCTGATTTACATCTCGTGCACTAGACTAAGACATGCATTATTTTTTAATTCCTTCCCCCACTCCTTTCTTCAGCAGCTCTGCAAGGATTGGCTGTTCCACACCTCGGCATGATTTGGCATGCTGAAGTCATGTGGTTACTTTCCTGTCTTTTCACTGGATGTTAGAAATCATAGCAGAAGTTCAGTGTTAGAAATACACAGGAGAAAATGCATATTGACAAGGCGAGTGTCGAGGTGGGCGGGGAGTCTACTGACATCACGACTCCACCCACCGAGCTCCAGACAACAGACCCACCCACAGAATTTGCATTTTTTCTGGTCTCATAACAGACAGAGGGGAGACATTTGACAGGTAAAGATACATGCAGGAGGCGTGTATATCCTTATAGATAACCCCTATGGCAGTGGTTTAGAAAGGATGACATTGGGTTTACATCCGCTTTAAGTACCCTCCCAACAGGTGTGGCCAGGTGGAGCTGATCACTGGAACCTGCTGGTTGCTGGGAGACACCTGCTGGTGGACAGCAATACTGCAGCTTTCTGCCCAGAGCACCACAGTGCCACCAGCAGGTGAACTCGGTACTAACAGGTTAAGCCAGGAAACCCGTAGGGCTTTGTGGTAATTTGATAGTGAATGGACTGATTCGAGCAGGAGTAAATACATGTTTTAAGACTGTTCTGTACAAGTTTTTGTGATTTTTTTTTTATCAATATGTGAATAGGATTGACTCTTATCTCTACATACTTGGTGTTGTGTTGTATATTTTTTTCCCTCTGGGCACAGTGATTTTCTAATTTTACTGCTCGGGATTGGTAATCTCAGGGAAAATGTTTGGATAATGGATGAGATTCCACTAATCGTTTCTTTTTCCAATTAAAACCCAACAGTTCTAACCCCTCACGAAAAAAAAAAAAAAAAAATAGAAAATTGCCTTTAGTTTTACCTTACCATAATATATTTTATCAAATAAACTGCAGCGATGGAACTTTCACACGTTTTGGATGAGTTGGTACTTGTGTAGTAATCAGCCCTCGGTATTGAGTCATGAAACTCGGCTTTCCATCATAAGCACCCCTCCTCCCCATATCTCCCTTGGTGGCTCCTTTCTTGAAGGACGTGTACAATCGTCTTCTGTGATCCGGAACATAGATGTCGCTTTGTCTTCCTGAAAACATGACTGTTACATAAATGGCTCCCTTCAGGAAAGCATGAATACTGTCATCATCTCCGGCAGAAGACGGCTTCCATGCGTTTCGTACCGGGACAGATGTAAGGCTGTAGAACAATACAGATGATCTGTTGTATGTGTCACAAGGAGCAGGCTTAGATCCAGGATAAGTTAATTGTGATGTCCTGGACGGCTCGCGTTGTGGAGTCACTACGAAGATGAATATGTGCCATGCATGCCCCACCAGCTGTCACCTGGACAGTTATACCGCAACATCTCCAGCCTCCGCATCTCCTCATCCATCAATGCCTACTTATCTTGTTATAATATTATATCGGAAACAATACAGCGCTGTCATGACCGCTGTGATTGTGTGATTTATTGTAAACAGGTATGTATATAGTGCCAGCAATTTACACATTATACATTCACATCAGGCCCTGCCCTCAAGGAGTTAACAGTCTGAGGCCCATTACCTCATGCATGCGGTGCAGCATGCAAAAATTAAACACCAGAAGTGAAGTGAACCACAAAAGTGTATATGAGCAGTGGGACCCAGCACTTAAAGTGGAGTTCCACCCACTTTTACAACTCTTCAGCATCCCTTACTAAACTGTGCACTGTAAACAAATTGGATATTTTTATTTTTTTTTTCTCAGCACTTACTGTATATCTGCTGTATTCATTTTTCACTTCCTCCTCCCTGGCCGCGGCCCATCACATCATTTCCTGTTTGCAATGCCTTCTGGGAAGGGGCGGCAACTTCCTCTGACACTGCCGTTGCTATGGAAACCTGACCTGAAACCTATTATACTGCTTGTGCTGCACTGAGCATGTGCGAGATCTGCAAGGATGAGATCCAGGAAGAAATACAGTCTGGCTTCAGATGCCCACACTTAAGATGGCCAAGTGTACTGCAAGTTTATAAAATAACAAACTACTGCTATAAACTAACAAAACAGACCTTAGTTCACAGACTAACTTTACTAGAATACATTAAGCTTGTGTATTATAGGGGTATTTTTATTTAAAAAGTATAATTTCGGCCGGAACACCACTTTAAGGGAATTCACTGATCGCCAGCTGCAGACGCTGATCGACAAAAGTTTTTTTTTAACTTGCCTGTCCAACAGAAGTCACTTCTTTTACTTCTTGTACTTCTTTTACAGTCTTTCGACCATTTGGAATCTAAACACTTTTGCTGTTCTGAGTCGACGTCATATGACATCCTTCACGTTGCGTCGCGCACCGATCAGAGTAAAGAGCCAGTGATGTAGGCTCTTTACCATGTCATCAGCTGTTCCCAATCACAGCTGATCACATGTAAACAAATGCGGGTTATTGGCATTTCCTTTCCTCAGCACCATGAGGCGGCACTGATAGGCGCCACTGATGGTCACTGATAGGTTGCACTGATATGCTGCACTGATGGGCATTGATAATAATGAGATATATATTTTTGTACAACAAACACTCTATACACCTTTTTAATTCTACTTTTTATGTGCCTTTAAAGTCCACCCTAGGGGAGACCTTTTTCTTTGTTCTCAAATACTGCATGTGGCACTGACTGGCATAATATTGCCAATATTTCTCTCTGTCGATAATAATGAGATAGAGATAACTGATAATGGGGCTCCATCAGTGCAGCATATCAGTGCCTGTCAGTGCCGCCTATCAGTGACCATCAGTGCCGTGCCTCCTCATCAACACCCATCAATGCACAGAAAAAGAAAAGAAGAAGAAAAATTACTTATTTGCAAAATTGTATATCAGAATCGAAGAAAAAGGTTTCGTTTTTTTCCAAATTTTCGTTTTTTTTTTTTTTTATTTGTTTGGCAAAATTTTTTTAAAAAAAACAGGGGTGATTAAATACCACCAAAAGAAAGCTCTATCTGACTCAAAAAATAATTATACAAATTTCATATGGGTACAGTGTTGCATGACCGTGCCATTGTCATTCAAAGTGCAAAAGCTGAAAATTGTCCTGGGCAGGAAGGGGGTGAAAGTGCCCGGTAATGAAGGGGTTAAATATGTAAACTCACTAAAATTGACAATGAACTTTAACAAGTTACTGTAATTTTAAAATACATTTTCAGTATTTTTTTTTTTAATCTGCAGCTTTCATTAAAATAATCCCTGGTGATCCTGCCACATAAGGCCTTTTTAGGCACTTCCTGTTATAGGGTGACAACGTAGTGTCTCATATTTGTGGTCCTGCGTTTTCATCCTGTAACAGGGGCTTCCAATGGATAGCAGAATCCACTGTTGTCACCATCAGAAAACCCATTCTAAGAAATGCCGTGCAGCCACCCCTAGATTCATAGCGCTTATTATTATTATAAAGGATTTATATAGCGCCAACAGTTTGTGCAGCACTTTACAACATGAGGGCATGATGGAGAAAATCAAAGTACAGTTGTTAGGAGGGGGCAGAATAGGCTTCTCTGAAGAGAAGGGTTTTCAGGGATCGTCTAAAAGCAAGCAGATCAGGAGATTGGGGTAGGGAGTTCAGCAGGATGGGAGAAGCTAGGGGGAAAGTCCTGGAGGCAAGCATGGGAGGAGGTGACAAGGGAACTAGAGCGCAGGAGGTCTTGGGAGGAATGAAGAGAAGAATTAGGTAGTATTTTGAAACTAGGTTAGTGATGTAGCTGGGAGCCGAGTTGTGGATGGCTTTGAAAGTTGTTGTTAGCATTTTGAATTTAATTTGTTGGGTGAGTGGAAGCCAATGGAGGGATTGGCAGAGAGGCTTGGAGGACACATAGTTGAAACCACTGGAGGGATTGGCAGAGAGGGGTTCAGGACACGGAGTGGAGGCCAGTGGAGGGATTGGCAGAGAGGGGTGGAGGGATTGGCAGAGAGGAGTGGAAGACATATAGTGAAAACCAGTGGAGGGATTTGCAGAGAGGGGTTTAGGACAGGAAGTGGAGGCCAGTGGAGGGATTGGCAGAGAGGGGTTTAGGACAGGAAGTGGAGGCCAGTGGAGGGATTGGCAGAGAGGGGTTTAGGACACGAAGTGGAGGCCAGTGAAGGGATTGGCAGAGAGGGGTTTAGGACACGAAGTGGAGGCCAGAGGAGGGATTGGCAGAGAGGGGTTTAGGACAGGAAGTGGAGGCCAGTGGAGGGATTGGCAAAGAGGGGTTAAAGACATGAAGTGTAGGCCAGTGAAGGGATTGTCAGAGAGGGGTTTAGGACACGAAGTGGAGGCCAGTGGAGGGATTGGCAGAGAGGGGTTTAGAACACGAAGTGGAGGCCAGTAGAGGGATTGGCAGAGAGAAGTTTAGGACACGAAGTCGAAACCAGTGGAGGGTTTGGCAGAGAAGGGTAGGAGACACTGAGCAGTTGATAAGGTGGATGAGTCTGGCAGCAGCATTCATTATGGACTGAAGGGGGTAAAGGTAAGCCATTAAGGAGGAAGTTGCAGTACAGAGTCCAGGATTACACCTAGAACCTTGCCATGTGGGGACGGGCTGATAGTAGTGCTATTGATCTTGACAGAGAAGTCAGGAAGCGGCACGTGTGGGAGGAAATATTATGAACTTGGTTTTGAATAGATTGAGTTTGAGGAAGTGATGTGACATCCGATCTGATATGTCTGTTAGTAAATCGGTGATACGTGAGGGGACTGGTGGAGTGAGCTGAGCAGAGAGATAGATTTGGGTGTCGTCAGTGTAGAGGTGGTATTGGAAGCAGTGGGAGGCTGTCAGCTGACCCAGGGAGGAGGTGTAGATGGAGAATAAGGGAGGTCCAAGGACAGAACCTTATGTTTTAATAAGTAGGATGAGAACCAGTGAAGAGCACAGTCACGGAGACCAAAGGCATGGACTTTTCTGAGGAGGGGGTGGTCCACTGTGTCAAAGGTAGCAGAGAGGTCCAGTAGGAGTACAGAATAGTGTTTGGGAGACATTGATAGTTTCTATACCATGTTTGGTCAACTAAATTTGTTTTTAGTCCCACAGGGGGATAGCAGGTCCTATAAGAGACTTATCTTTATACGTTTGGGCTCGGTGTGGAATGAGTATGAACAGTTTTAATCTAAGGATTTCAAATATTCTATATTACCACGGAGGTGTATATGATGAAGAGCTCCATGGTATCATTACTGCAAGAATATTGTGCAGAGATGATTATCATTTTAATGGTTTTCGATTTCTATGTGATGTTGAATACTAAATATGATTGATGTGTTAAGTGGAACACGTTTTCTCTTCTATTTATCATCATTATTTTTTTTTTTTTTTGTTTTGAGTTTGAAAGTTTTTGGATGTAATTTCTGTAGGAGTCACATTATTGAGCTGCAGTATTAAACCCAAAAGCAAACATTTATTATATTGCAGCTTACCAATACTTGTGACGGCTGAATTTATTTTCTTTTTTTTTTTTAGGTTTTCTTTTTTTTTTATCTAGTGATCCAGCCAGTGAATTCTGTTGGCTTTCAGCAGAACAGGCTGTCCTACAAATGTAGCAGTTAGGGGGTTGAGACAAATCATTTAACACCGATGGGGTGCTTACAAGATCATCTTTTATTTATTTATGAAAAAAATTAGTGATGCACCCAAATTTCAGCCGAATTATGGGCTGAAAATAGGGTTTTCAGCGGTGTGTCGAAAAGAAAAACAGTGCCGATAATGGCTGCCGAAAAATGCTTGCGATTTTGCTGCGTTTTTACCTTGCTTATGGTGTGTTTTTCATAGGTCATGTAACTCAAAAATGCATAAAAAACTGCAAAGACCGGTGCATTTTTTTAAGCGTTCTTGCTGTGTTTTCAATGCATTTCATTTTGGTGGTGCGTTTTTGGTGCAGTTTGCCAAATATGCACCATTAAATGCAGCAAGCAGGATTTTTAACACCTCTTCAAAAGGTGCCGATAATGGCCGACAAAAAAACTCCTATTCATTTAAATTCATTATATTAATTTAAAAGTCAAATATCATACAACCATATACTATTATAATATATACAGTATATAAAAATATATGTTTATTAAAAACCGTCAATTTCGGTTTCAGCCAAGCGCAGCTAGAATATTTGCATTTAAAACCTTTATTTCTCAAGTCGTCTTCCAGGACGGCACCCTGAGAGATGACTGGTCCACCTGACAGGAAACACAATCAATCAAGAGGTTAAGGGCCCCCGCTCCTCCCGATGCTCCTCAGTTTTTGATTGTGTTTCCCCACAGCGAAACCGTTTGTTATTTTTCTGTTGACCTAAAAGCCTGGGGCTGGTGGTCTCCCCCTGGGAGCCGGACCAAATGCCTGGGAAGCCGCTGCGTCCAGCCGGATGGTTCTCATCCTTTCTGGGGGTTTCCCAATCCGTGTCTCGGGGGGGAGAGGCAGCAGAAGCGGGACCCTGGTCGGTGACCGTGCTTCTTTCCAGAGCCCCCCCCGAGTGCTGAAGAACCCTGGGTGCGGTGGTGTACCCAGAACTTCAGGGACCAAATTTCCTGTTGCCCTACCTTACCTGTGCGGTGGCCGCGCAGTTGCAGGAGTTGGTGGTTTTCCTTCTACTGGCTACAAGACCACAGGAGGTGAGTCTGGGACCCGTTCTGGGGTCTGGCCAGGGCTGCCGTTCGTCCGCTCGCCCGTCTGTCTGTCTGTCCATCCGCCTGTCCGCCCGCCGACCGTTCGCGGGGGTCGCGTGGCAAGAAGCTCTGCATGGAGAGCTTTTCTTCCAGGGGCCTTGCTGAGTGTAGCTCAGCACCATTTTCCTGAAGATCAGGAAATTACATCACTTCCTCCTCTAAGAGGAGGGAGTGGGAGGGCTGCAGCAGGAAGTGACCTCAGGTCCAGTATCACTTCCTGTCTTCGGCAAGATGGCGGTGGCGAGTTGCAGCCAGCATACAGAGGATATAAAAAGCCACAGGGAACAGGCGCCCATGTCTCCTCTGCGTTCCTGTATGCAGCACCTCCAGGGAGAGATTGGAAGTAGCATGGAACATGAGAAGGAGAGACCTGCAGGGTCTGCGGCCATGGAAGAGACCACAGGGGGTGAGTCTGACCGGCCTTCGGAGGTTTAGAGGGGGAGGGTACCCCAACTCTTCTCCTCCGACTCTCACAGTGTATGCCTGTGTGTTTTTTTCAGGGGACGACACTTTTGCCCGTGAGGTTGCCAGCCGTCCTGTGAAATCCTCCACCCGCTCTAAACGATGTTGGAACTGTAATGACAGGCTACCCCCAGAACATCCAAAGCCCTTCTGTTTTAAATGCATACAGAATTTGACAGGGAAGGAGACTCAGACTCAGATAATGAAGGAATTCCTTACTGTGCAAACTGAGATGCTGTCCACCTTAAAGTCTTTTCAGGCCACCCTTAAGCCTAGGGATTCAGAGGCTCACTCTAGTAAGGATGCCTCTTCCCAGGAGAGCTCCGCCTCCTCTAGGAGGTATCGGGCGGAGGTACTGAAGTATCCACTCCCCCACGATTCGGAGGAAGAGTGTGATTTAGAAGTTCCTAATCAGGAGTTTTCTGATGAAGATGGTGGTGGACAGCCAAGAGGAGGATGGGAGGGAGGAATCCAGGTCTAGCAGACATATATTTTCTGCCGACGACATGGAAGATCTTCTGAAAGCTATTTATGCCTCAGAAGAGATTCAGGAGCCTGCTGCACAGGTGTCCGCTCAGGATAGGATGTATAGAGGCTTGATTAAACCTCAGGCCAGGGTCCTTCCGGTACATTCCGCCCTTAAGGAAGTCATCTTAAGGGAATGGAAAGAACCAGAAAGAAGGCTTCTGAAATATAAAACCTGGAAGCGTAGATGTCCCTTCTCTGAGGAGAATGAGGAAAAGTTTTTCAAAACTCCTAGACTAGACGCCTCCTTAGCACAGGTCTCTAAGCAGTCGGATCTTTCCTTTGAAGATACCGGTAATTTAAAGGATCAAATGGATCGCAGGGCTGAAACCATTTTACGCAGAGCCTTGGAAGCTAACACTGCGGCTATGAGCCCCTCATTGGCCTCAGCTTGCATCGCAAGGAATGCCGACACGTGGGTCTGTAAATTAATGGACCACGTATCCCGAACCTCAAAATCCAAGGAGGTCCTGGATTCTCTGGAGATCATAGGGAATGCTGTCGCATATTTAGCAGATGCTGCGGTTGAGACAGTGCATACAACCGCTAAGACAGGTGTCTTACTAAACTCAGTCAGGCGAGCCCTCTGGGTTAAAACCTGGGATGGGGATAGCTCATCCAAAACCCATCTTTGTGGTCTCCCTTTTGAAGGGATGCTCCTTTTTGGTGCTGGCCTAGATCAGGCTCTAGCCAGATCTACCGAGAAGGGGTAAAAATTTCCTACCAAACCTAGGAGAGAGAGGAAGCGTTTTTTTCGTGGCCCCCAGGCAAAGAATCGCTTCTCCGAGAAAAAGGTCTCCCCTAATAGACGTTGGGGCGCAGGAAAAGACAAACAAAAAAACGGCGTTCTCTTTTCTAGCCAGAAGTCAGTTGACAAGACCCCCAAATGACTTTCCGGTAGGGGGCAGACTTTCCCACTTTGCCCCTCAGTGGGAAAGGATCACCCAAAGCCCCTATGTACTTCGGATCATAAGAGAGGGTTACAGATTGGAGTTTCTTTCCCCTCCACCCCCCAAGTTTCTCTTGACCTGCCTTCCCAGGGATCCCTGCAAGGTGGTAGGAATCCTTCAGAATATAAGAGAGCTGGCCAGTCAGGAGGTTATAATACCTGTTCCAGTGGACCAGCAGGGTCAGGGGTTTTATTCCCACATTCCCACATAGCAGGAAGCTATTGTCTTATTATAAATCTAAGGAACCTCAATGTTTTTCTTCGTTACAAGAAGTTCTGCATGGAGAGTGTCTATTCCCTCAGGAGACATCTCCTCAAAGAAGTGTTTATGGTGACCTTGGATTTAAAAGACGCCTACTTTCATGTCCCCATTTTTCAGGGCCATCAAAGCTTCCTGAGATTTGCGATCGCCTCTCCAGAGGGAGTGCAACACTGGCAGTTCACAGCCCTCACCTTTGGACTGGCATCCAGTCCGAGAGTCTTTACAAAGGTCATGGCAGAGGTGGTGGCTTTTCTGCACCTCCAGGGAGTGGCATTGATTCCCTACCTGGACGACATTTTGATTTACTGTCTAAGTCGGGATCAACTACTTCTGGATCTATCCAGAGTAATGGAGACCTTAGAAGCCCTGGGATGGATTGTCAGCAAGGAAAAGTCCTCGCTGACTCCTGCTCAGACAAAGCTGTATCTGGGTTTCCTAGTGGACTCCTCAGAACAAAAGTTAGTTCTTCCTCAGGGCAAGGTAGAGGGCCTCATATCAGCGGTCACGTCGCTGTTACAGGCAAGCACTATCTCCTACAGAGGTATCATGAGAGTTCTGGGTCTAATGACGTCAGCTATCCCAGCAGTTCCTTGGGCACAGCTACACTCCAGGCCCCTCCAGCACTTTTTTCTATCCTCTTGGGACAGAAAAAGAGACTCTCTGGACATAGAGATAGCCATCCCGTTCAAAGTAAAGAACTCCCTTCACTGGTGGCTCCTTCCTCAGAGGCTTCAAGGGGGCCTTCTTTGGAGCCAACTTCAGCCTCTCAGGATAACTACAGATGCAAGTTCCTGGGGGTGGGGAGCCCACCTGGAGGATCTAATAGCTCAGGGATCTTGGCATTCAGAACAAAGAAGGGCCTCCTCCAATTTTCGAGAACTGTTGGCCATAGGAGAAGCACTAAAGGCTTTCGAAGGAAGGATCAGGGGCCTGGAGGTGCAGGTCTTGTCAGACAATGCCACGGCTGTGGCGTTTCTGAATCATCAGGGGGGTACCAGATCCACAACACTCCTATTCCTAGCAGCAGAGATCCTGTCCTGGGCGGAAAGTCGGATTCCTTCCATCTCCGCAGTCCACTTAAAGGGGACGTTAAATGTAGAGGCAGACTACCTCAGTTGGCAGCCGATTCTGCAGGGGGAATGGGAACTGAATCCAGAGGTCTTTTCCCTGGTAAGTCGACAATTCAGCGTTCCAGAGATAGATCTCTTTGCCGCAGGAAAAGCAGAAGGGTAAAGAGATTCTTTTCCCTTGCTCGAGAGAGAGGCTCAGAGGGGATAGATGCGTTGGCGCAGGTCTGGGACTTCCGACTGGCCTATGCCTTTCCCCCTCTGGGACTAATTCCGAGGGTCCTTCAAAAACTGTTCCTCTCAGAAAGCAAACTGATTCTAATAGCCCTTTGGTGGCCGAAGAGAGCCTGGTTTCCAACCCTGCAGGGTTGGTCCATAGCCCCACCGCTTCACCTCCCGGTCCGGGGCAACCTTCTCCTTCAGGGTCCAGTCCGCCACCCAGACCCCAGCTTCTTCAAGCTGACGGCCTGGCTCTTGAAAGGCAGAACCTGCGGGAGAAGGGGCTGTCGGACAGAGTAGTGGATACACTGCTCCTTAGTAGGAAGCCAGTCACAAGGCGTATTTACGCAAAGACCTGGGTGATTTTCTCTCGCTTGTGCCAGGAGAGAGGGACTTCTCAAAGAGAGATCCCTGCTATCTTGGTTTGGTAACCAAGACCCTTAAGGCGCAGGTTTCAGCCCTGTCCTGTTTCCTTGAGAAACGTTTGGCATTACACCCCCTGATCAAGAGATTTCTCTTGGTCAGGGAGAGGTTGTCCCCTGTTCAAATGTCCAGGTGTCCTCCTTGGGACCTTACACTAGTACTGGAGGGGTTAACAAAGGCCCCATTTGAACCGATAGATCAGATCCCCCTTAGGATCCTGACCTTTAAATTAGCCTTTTTACTAGCAATCACCTCAGCTAGGAGAGTAGGTGACATTCAGGCCTTTTCTATTAAAGAACCATTTTTTTCTTTATTCGAGGACAGGGTTATACTTCGGCAGGACCCCCTGTACCTCCCTAAGGTAGCATCAAAGTTCCATAGGACTCAAGAAGTGGTGCTGCCTTCCTTTTGTAGTAACCCCAAAAGTGAAGGGGAAGTTTCTTTTCATTGTCTGGACGTCAGACGCTGTTTATTATCCTACCTAGAAAGGGTTAAGGAATTCAGAAGGTCCAGCCATCTTTTAGTTAATTTTTCTGGCCAAAAGAAGGGCCAACAGGCATCCAAGGCTTCTATAGCTAGATGGACTAAACATACCATTTTGCCTATGACCAGTCAGGTAAAGCGGCTCCTAGAAATCTTAGAGCGCATTCCATGCGATCTCTGGCAACCTCCTGGGCGGAAAGGGCCGGAGCTTCGGTGGAGCAGATATGTAGAGCCGCTACATGGTCAAGCCAGAACACGTTCCTGAGGCATTTTAGAGTGGGGTTACTATCTCCTCAGGACCTGGCATTTGGCAGGAAGGTCCTGCAAGCGGTGGTCCCGCCCTAAAGGTAAGCCTGAGCTACTTGCTCTTCTCTCAGGGTGCCGTCCTGGAAGACGACTTGAGAAAAGAACCAGTTACATTTACCGGTAACGGTGTTTCTGGGAAGTCTTCCAGGACGGCAGGCCTACTTCCCACCTGTTCTATTTAGGAAACATGTAATGTTTAGAGTGTGGTGGTGGTTATGTTTTTCACTCTCGTGCACTGGTGTGGGTCAATACTTTGTCACAACTGAGGAGCATCGGGAGGGGCGGGGGCCTTTAACCTCTTGATTGATTGTGTTTCCTGTCAGGTGGACCAGTCATCTCTCTGGGTGCCGTCCTGGAAGACTTCCCAGAAACACCGTTACCGGTAAGTGTAACTGGTTCTTTTCAAAAAGGAGCAAAACTGCTGTAATTGTTTATAAAGTGTTAGCTGGAGGTTGGCTTCAATTTGTTAGTGTATCTAAATCTGCTAGTCCACCTAACACTCCCCTCCCTCCCTCCCTCCCTCCCTCCAGACTCACAATGCTGCTGTCTAGAGGTGACCCCTGTACCCCTTCATCCAGAGGGGAGCTCTAATATAGGAGGTATGTCACTGGTCAGAGCACCAGGTAAAAACAGAGGGGAAAAAGCCTAAAAAAAAAGAAAGCGAATGCAGCCACTGCATCGAATCATTGGTAAGCTGCAATATATTACATTTCTGGTTTCGGGTTTAATACCACTTCAACCCCTTCACGCCTAAGGGTAAAACAAATGTTGATGCCTAGGAACCAAGGGACGGTGCTCAGAGGTGGGTAGGGGGTGGAACAAAGGGATGGTGCTCAGAGGTGTATAGTGGGTGGAACAACTGGACAGTGCTCAGAGGTGGGACCAAGGGACGGTGCTCAGAGGTGGGTAGGGGGTAGAACCAAGGGACGGTGCTCAGAGGTGGGTAGGGGGTGGAACCAAGGGACCGTGCGCAGAGGTGCGTAGGGGGTGGGACCAAGGGACGGTGCTCAGAGGTGGGTGGGGGGGTGGAACCAAGGGATGGTTCTCAGAGGTGGGTAGGGGGTGGAACCAAGGGACGGTGCTCAGAGGTGGATAAGGAGTGGAACCAAGGGATGGTGCTCAGAGGTGGGTAGGGGGTGGAAACAAGGGACGGTGCTCAGAGGTGGATAAGGAGTGGAACCAAGGGATGGTGCTCAGAGGTGGGTAGGGGGTGGAAACAAGGGACGGTGCTCAGAGGTGGGTAGGTGGTGGAACCAAGGGATGGTTCTCAGAGGTGGGTAGGGGGTGGAACCAAGGGACGGTGCTCTGAGGTGGATTAGAAGTGGAACCAAGGGATGGTGCTCAGAGGAGGGTAGGGGGTGGAACCAAGGGATGGTGCTCAGAGGTGGGTAGGGGGCATAGACCAAGGATGACTCAGCAGGGGGGGTTCCTGCAATTTTTCTCTGAGAAAAAAAGCCCTGAAAATACGTATAGTAAAGTATGCTTCCTGGTTCTAAATGCTGCCAAATATCGAT
Source organism: Aquarana catesbeiana (assembly GCF_042186555.1). NCBI lineage: Eukaryota > Metazoa > Chordata > Amphibia > Anura > Ranidae > Aquarana > Aquarana catesbeiana. The sequence continues at coordinate 12,187,339 of NC_133331.1, forward strand.
ATAGATAGATCTTCCTGCAGGATATTGTATGACTATCACATTAGATGCACATTGGGTGGTCGTTCTGACACTATTGCAGTATCTTCTGGCAATGCCACTTTCCTGATTCATTGTACCTGTTGCCCGGACTCGCTGTTGGAGAATATTTCTGTTTTCATACTTTGCAGTAATAGAGCTGTGCATGCATCTTCATACTCCCAAATTGCTGCATATTGTAATTCCGCTCGGTGCTTTGGCAAGCAGTGCCTTGTCCGAGTGGTGACACCGGCGCACCTATCCCTACCGTGAAATTTATATTCATGTTATGTTCAGGCACATTAGACGCCCCGCCGCTTCCCTCTCATTTTGAAGAATAGCTATACCGCAGCCACATTTTTATTTACTCCCTTCAACAATAAGACATAAGGTAACGATTTTCGTAAAGTACGCAGTCATCGTTTCCTCTCTTAATGATGCATATTTAGATGGAAGAGGCAAAAAAAAAAAAAAACGGAGAGGTTTTTATCACTGGAACACGAGTGGTAAAGTATTCCCACTGTGAACATCTCCAGGAGTTTTTGTCATACCTTAAATTTGTTTTATAATATTTTGCTGCATGCTAATTGGGACAGGTAGTATTGTCACTAACAGAGCAAAGATGTTTTGTATTATCCTCAAAAGCCTTTTTAAAATGTGATCGAGGGGTATGCCGGAGCCAGAATGGGGCTGAGTTGCCGAGATCTTTTGCATTGACAATGGAAAAGCGAAGAAGTTTTTGAGCTGCCTCTGCTGTTTTTATTTATTTATTTTTTGTTTTTTGTCCTCTTTTGCTTGACTCGGAGGTTACCAGATGGGGGATCTCTACAGGGTATTCACAGCCCTGCTGTACTTGTCACCATTCATTAGGGACAGGAGGGGGAACGGCAATATAATCCTCACACAGTTTGCTAAGTAATATCTTCGCAGCAGAAGACCCGTCTTATTTTGCTTCTTCATGCAGTTCTTTATTTTTTTAATTCTGGGCTTTCTTGCCACTTGCATAGATCGCTTCCGGAACAGCAAGGCAAGTTTTTTTTAATACGCTTTAGAAGGATGGGTGAGGAGCCAAAGTTAGCAATGACTCTGATGAAGACGATCTGCAATCCTATCCCTTGGGTGAATAATGGAAATTTCCAATAGGTTTAGTATAGAAAACTGGCAGATGGCATAGTGGGTTGACAGAATCATGTCCTATAAATAGACAATGATGGCTGATTGAGCGATATTCATAGTCAGGAGATTTCCCCCTATAGAAATATAAAAAAAAAGGTGATATGGGCACCTTAAAGAACCCCCCCCCGCCATTTCAAACTTTTAAATGTTAGCTTAAAAATAGTCCACTGAAAGAGAAATCAACAAGGTGACTGCTAGAACATGCATTTGCTCGAAAACCCTCCTCTGTGGAATTGGACTACAGCTCAAATAACTCACGCTATCGCAAATTACAGTGGTGGTTGCTTCATAGGATGCAGTCAACACGGGGACATACTACATATTAGGTGGTCCTGCCCTAATTCAGCCTTTCTCAACCTTTTTACCTCAGAAGAACCCTTGAAACTATTTTTAGATCTTGGGGAACCCTTGCTAAAACCAATTCATTGGGGGGGGGGGCTCAGTGAGAAAATGCCTCTTACTGGTGGTCATTGGCAAGGATGTCGTACAGTACTAATGCCGCGTACACACGATCGGTCATTCCGACAACAAAATCCTGAATTTTGTTCCAAGAGATGTTGACTCAAACTTGTTTTGCATACACACGGTCACACAAATGTTGGCGGAAATTCCGAACGTCAAGAACGCGGTGACATACAACACGTACGACGAGCTGAGAAAAATTAAGTTCAATAGCCAGTGCGGCTCTTCTGCTTGATTCCGAGCATGCATGGAATTTTGTGCGTCGCAATTGTCTACACACGCTCGGAATTTACGACAACAGATTTTGTTGTCAGAAAATTTTGAGATCCAGCTGTCAAATTTTTGTTGTCGGAAATTCCGAAAGAAAATGTCCGATGGAGCCTACACACGGTCGGAATTTCTGACAAACTCTCTTGGAACATTTGTTGTTGGAAATTCCGACCGTTGTACGTGGCATAACAGTGGTGGTCAGAATGCCTCTAGCAGCTTCTAGAGGTACTCCAGGGTTCCACAAAACCCTGGTTGAAAATGGTTGTTCGAAAGGGCAAGAAAGCTCTAGCGACCTCTAGAGGGACCTTAGGTTTCCATAGAATCCTGGTTGAGAATGGTTGCCCTAAGCTAACCACATTTTGGTCCAGAACATTGGCCCCCTGCAAACTTTGTTTTACATAAAACATATTTAGTGGTCCTGCCCTAATTCAGCCTTTCTCAACCTTTTTACCCCAGAAGAACCCTTGAAACTATTTTCAGATCTTGCGGAACTCTTGCTAAAACCAATTCATTGGGGCTCAGTGAGAAAATGCCTTTTACTTTGGTGGTCATTGGAAAGAATGTCATACTAACAGTGGTGGCCAGAATCCCACTCTTACAAAGAGCTATAAAGCTCATTGGTATCATGCTACTGGCTCTGCCAAGTGGTGTTGGTCCCTGAATTATGCATGTACATTAGATGGAAGGCCAATCTGCCAAAGCTCAAGGAAGCTCTAGCAACTTCTAGAGGAACCCTAGGGTTCCACAGAACCCTGTTTGAGAATGGTTGTCCAAAGCTAAAGCGCAAGGAAGCTCTAGCAACCTCTAGAGTGACCTACTGATCACTATCTGATTAGTGACTCAGAAGACCCTAAAACAAAGGAATCAGCAAGAGAGCCAGGCAGCTAGCATTTCCAGAAGGAGTGCTAAGCAGCTCCATGTTTCTCCTATGACAGGTTTCCTTTCACTCCATAGAATGTTTTTGTTCCGTCCATGAAACTAATTTCCGACTACAAGTTTAGTTTACAGCCGCCTGTAGAAGCTAATTTTCTGAGACTTTATGGCTGGCTTTGTTACAGTTTTATCTCATCTTTCAGCTTGGTAAACCGCTTCTCATTTATTCATGTTATAAAACACCTCGACACTTCGCTGGGTCTACTCCATATGTGAGAATGCAGACAGTTTGTAGAACTGAACTCCACCCAAATGGAATACAGATCTAGGACACAGTATAATATTCTGTTCACTTAGCCGAACACAAAAAAACACCAATGTAATGAGCATTCTTCCCACTGATCACCAATGTAAGGAGCATTCTTCCCACTGATCACCAATGTAAGGAACATTCTTCTCACTGATCAGCAATGTAAGGAGCATTCTTCCCACTGACCACCAATGTAAGGAACATTCTTCCCACTGACCTCCAATGTAAGGAACATTCTTCTCACTGATCACCAATGTAAGGAGCATTCTTCCCACTGATCACCAATGTAAGGAACATTCTTCCCACTGACCACCAATTTAAGGAACATTCTTCCCACTGATCACCAATGTAAGGATCATTCTTCCCACTGATCACCAATGTAAGGAACATTCTTCTCACTGATCACCAATGTAAGGGACATTCTTCCCACTGATCACCAATGTAAGGAACATTCTTCCCACTGATCACCAATGTAAGGAACATTCTTCTCACTGATCACCAATGTAAGGAACATTCTTCTCACTGATCACCAATGTAAGGAACATTCTTCTCACTGATCACCAATGTAAGGAACATTCTTCTCACTGATCACCAATGTAAGGGACATTCTTCTCACTGATCACCAATGTAAGGAACATTCTTCTCACTGATCACCAATGTAAGGAACATTCTTCTCACTGATCATCAATGTAAGGAGCATTCTTCTCACTGATCACCAATGTAAGGAACATTCTTCTCACTGATCACCAATGTAAGGAACATTCTTCTCACTGATCACCAATGTAAGGAACATTCTTCCCACTGATCATCAATATAAGGAACATTCTTCTCACTGATCACCAATGTAAGGAGTATTCTTCCCACTGACCACCAATGTAAGGAGCATTCTTCTCACTGATCACCAATATAAGAGATATTCTTCCCACTGACCACCAATGTAAGAAGCATTCTTCCCCCTTACTCCCAAAAAAGTGGAGAGGCAGAGCAGTGCAGTTACATTTGCAATTACTTTAAAGGCATTATAAACCTTCCTACCTTTGTTTTTATCTTCATAGGATGTACATTGATCAAGTAGTCTCATGGTGTCATGCATAAGATGTACATTGATTCTGCAGTTTCACTGTGTCATTTGTTTCTCTGTAGACACAGCCTGCAGTAGAGTAAACTTTCAGGTGTCAGAAAATTAAATTTCTGTTCAAACATGATGCATGCGGCATGGCACTGCACAGGTTGATGCATGACCTCTGTCTGTAGTGTGAGAACTGACACTCCCAGTGAAGAAATGACATATTCCACAATCTGTGGGTCTCTCTTATGCTTTGCAGGTGAGAGCTACACTGTAATAAGACCTGGCGCACTCAAACAGGCAAGAGCAATTAACAGAGAGATCACCATGCAGTCTTCCATCACACTATCACTCCCACATTTGTGATACAACACTCAGGAAACAGTGAGCCATGGATTGGACACTGCATGACCCGGAGCAGGATGTTGTATGCCCCTTTAGTGAATAGGGCCAAACTAGGTGAATGAATACATGAGCGATGGCAGATAGGGGAAAGCTAGGTGAATGAATACATGGACGTTGGCAAGTAGGGACAAGCTAGGTGATTGAATACATGGACATTGGTAAACAGGGGCAAGCTAGGTGAATGAACACATTGACGTTGGCAAATAGGGACAGGCTAGGTGAATGAACATAGGAACCTTGGTGAACAGGGCAAGCTAGGTGAATGAACACATGGGTGTTGGCAAATAGGGACAAGCTAGGGGAACGAACACATGGACGTTGGCAAATAGCAACAAGCTAGGTGAATGAACACATGGACGTTGGCAAATAGGGACATGCTAGGTGAATGAATACATGGACATTGGCAAATAGGGACAAGCTAGGTGATTGAATACATGAACGTTGGCAAATAGAGGAATGAACACATGAACGTTGGCAAATAGGCACAAGCTAGGTGAATGAATACATGGACGTTGGCAAATAGGGACATGCTAGGCGAATGAATACATGGATGCTGGCAAATAGGGACATGCTAGGTGAATGAATACATGGACGTTGGCAAATAGGGACATGCTAGGTGAATGAATACATGGACATTGGCAAATAGGGACAAGCTAGGTGATTGAATACATGAACGTTGGCAAATAGAGGAATGAACACATGAACGTTGGCAAATAGGCACAAGCTAGGTGAATGAATACATGGACGTTGGCAAATAGGGACATGCTAGGCGAATGAATACATGGATGCTGGCAAATAGGGACATGCTAGGTGAATGAATACATGGACGTTCGCAAATAGGGATACACTAGGTGAATGAATACATGGACGTGGGCAAATAGGGACAAGCTAGGTGAATGAACATAGGGACATTGGTGAACGGGGCAAGCTAGGTGAATGAACACATGGGCAATGGCAAATAGGGACAAGCAAAGTAAATGAATACATGGACGTTGGCAAATAGGGACAAGCTAGGGGAATTAACACATGGACGTTGGCAAATAGGCACAAGTTAGGTGAATGAATACATGGACATTGGCAAATAGGGACAAGCTAAGTGAATGAATACATGGACATTGGCCAATAGGGACAAGCTAGGTAAATGAATACATGGAAATAGGGAGATCGATCAGACATGACATTACAAACTGCAGCTACAACATGTGAGCCCTTCATTACAAGGTAAGATAAACAAACCACACAGGGAATAGAACTACACTAACAAGGAGTTATAACAACAAAAACAGTGGACAACGCCTTTAACATAGGATATTAGTAATTGCTTTTACATATGGTGTACTTTGAGCTTGGCATCTACAATTAGTCTATAGACACCCTATGTGATTTCTCATCCTCCGTTCTTTACTGCTCACTACAGCCTGGGATTCCTTTTTGGTCTTTTATTATTGAAAACTCAAATTGAAAATTATGGGGTGGAAAAAGATACGTTTCTCACTGGTCATCCACATAAATCCAACCCATAATCCCTCAGTGGGACCTCTTAAGAGTAATTCTTCCTTTTTCAGGTTGGGGGTCACATGAGATCGTCTCATGGCAGGGATTCCGATGAGCCCCACCGCTTCGCGTTCTCACCGATTTCTCAACAGGAACCTTGTGATTTCCAGATATAAGAACATGAAAAGCTCTGGTGTGACTCCCCCATAGGTACTGACCGGGGCGGCACAGCCGGGCTAGGAGGAGAGTGGCAATTAGTCTAGCGACTCTTAAGTACCGCTTACTATTATTAATGCTTCCATGTCCATTGTGCAGTTAGCCCCGCGCATGTGATCGTTCCCATTAAATAACGCTACTTGTTCTCAAGTGTTTTCATTAGAAGCCCTATGGTTTGTAATGATTTTTGTGTTAGAGCTTCATCATTTGTAACAATAAAGATCACAGTCATATTATTTGTAATTGTTTATATTGATGGGTCGCAGTGGGCTTTATTGTGTCATTTATTAAAGTATCACCATTGATAATGTTTTATTAAATTGGCTCACCACTTGCCTAGATTTGATCGATGTCCTATCACTAAATGCTTGTAGCTTTATTAAAATGTATGTCAGGGCAATAAAAAACATAGACAGAACATCCCTGCAATATATATATATATATATATATATATATATATATATATATATATATATATATATATATATATATACACAGTGCCTTGCAAAAGTATTCACCCCCCTTGGCTTTTTACCTATTTTGTTACATTACAGCATTTGGTTCAATGTTTTTTTTTTAATCTGAATTATATGTGATGGATCAGAACACAATAGTCTAAGTTGGTGAAGTAAAATTAGAAAAATATATACATAAAACTATTTTTCAGAAATAAAAAACTGATCATTGGCATGTGCGTATGTATTCACCCCCTTTGAAGTTATGAAGCCCATAAAAAGCTCTGGTGCAACCAATTACCTTCAGAAGTCACATAATTAGTGAAATGATGTCCATCTGTGTGCAATCTAAGTGTCACATGATCTGTCATTACATAGACACACCTTTCTGAAAGGCCCCAGAGGTAACCTTGAACTCTTTGCTCCCCCCCCATGAACTTCCCATTTAAGCCATGTCTCTGCACTTCCGGTTTGCCAGATTATTGTGCTCTCTCCAGCCAATCTCTCGCTCTTGTCGCTCCTGCTGCCGTCCGTATATTCACTACCACTCCTTACTGACCTTTTGGCTTGTTCCTCGACTACAATTCCGCTTGATCCCAACCTGCAACCACTTTTTATCGCTTGCTCCTAATTTCTGGCAGGATCCATGGGTATTTGTTTGCACTTATTTAAACAATATAACACAATTCTTTACAAAGGTATTTTTAACAGAACAAAAGGGAGGAAGAAATAGAAGTTCATTGTTAAGGTTTATATATAAATTAAGTCCCTTCCCTTATATAAAGTTTAGAGTAGTTGTGAACATCCAATGTTATAGACATTTTCTAATCCAGTTATAACTATGCTGGCACTGTGACTGCTTTTTCTTAGTTTCAGAAATGATCTTTTTTACCTTTTTCTACAAGGTTAAAAAGTCAACCATGCATGTGACCATGCATCTTTTTTCCTGATAGTAGGGGGTGGGGTTACAAGACACTGTACAGACACACCACCTACCTGTACTCCAAAATCTGTTCAGCCTGAGCCAATTGGCAAGCTGTTCTTGAGCAGTGGGTGTGTTCAAGAGGCAGGCTGTGATGGGGGGGGGGGGTTCAAGAGGCAGGCTGTCATTGGGAGGAGTTTTTTTTAAGCGGCAGGCTGTGATTGGGCAGGGTGTGTGCCAGAAGAAGACTGTGATTGGGAGGGGTGTGTGCCAGTAGAAGACTGTGATTGGGAGGGGTGTGTGCCAGAAGAAGACTGTGATTGGGAGGGGTGTGTGCCAGAAGAAGAATGTGATTGGGAGGGGTGTGTGCCAGAAGAAGAATGTGAGTGGGAGGGGTGTGTGCCAGAAGAAGAATGTGATTGGGAGGGGTGTGTGCCAGAAGAAGAATGTGATTGGGAGGGGTGTGTGCCAGAAGAAGAATGTGAGTGGGAGGGGTGTGCGCCAGAGGCAGGCTATGATTGGGAGGGGAAGTTTTCAAGAGACAAGCTGTGATTGGAATGGGTGTGTACCAGAGGCAGGCTGTGATTTGGAGGAGTGTGTGCCAGAAGCAGTCTGTGACTGGTAGACATGTGCACTGCCAAAAAATGTGTTTGTTTTTCGGGTCGTTCTTTATGATTGCAATTCGAAAATTTGAAAATCCGAAAATAACAAATGGAAATCTGAAAATTTGAAAGAATGATAATCCAAAAATTCGAAATAATAAATAACTAACTAACTAATAATAACTAACTATAAAATTATAGATTATTGGAATTATTGGAATTTCCTTCCGAATTTGGTTGTTGGTGAACGTAACGAATTTGAATTTCTGAAGATATGAATTAGGCAAAATAACGAAGGGAGGGGGTGTGTTCAAGAGCCAGGCTGTGATTGGGAGGGGGTGTGTTCAAGAGCCAGGCTGTGATTGGGAGGGGGTGTGTTCTAGAACCAGGCTGTGATTGGGAGGGGGTGTGTTCAAGTGGCAGGCTGTGATTGGGAGTGGGTATTTACGAGGCAGGCTGTGATTGGGAGGGAGTGTGTTCAAGAGCCAGGCTGTGATTGGGAGGGAGTGTTTTCAAGAGCCAGGCTGTGATTGGGAGGGGGTGTGTTCTAGAGCCAGGCTGTGATTGGGAGGGGGTGTGTTCTAGAGCCATGCTGTGATTGGGAGGGGGTGTGTTCAAGAGCCAGGCTGTGATTGGGAGGGAGTATGTTCAAGAGCCAGGCTATGATTGGGAGTGGGTGTTTAGGAGGCAGGCTGTGATTGGAAGGGAGCAGTGTTCAAGAGCCAGACTGTGATTTGAAGGGGGTGTGTTTAAGAGGCAGGCTGGGATTAATTTTTTGAATTTGAATTTGAATTGAATTTGAATTTGAATTTATCTGAAGTTACGAATTAGGCAAAATAACGCATGCCGTGATGGCCAGGCTGTGATTGAGAGGGGGTGTATTCAAGAGCCAGGCTGTGATTGGGAGGGGGTGTGTTCATGAGCCAGGCTATGATTGGGTGGGGGTGTGTTCAAGAGCCAGGCTATGATTGGTAGGGGGTGTGTTCAAGAGCCATGCTATGATTGGGAGTGGGTGTTTAGGAGTCAGGCTGTGATTGGAAGGGAGCAGTGTTCAAGAGGCAGACTGTGATTGGAAGGGGGTGTGTTTAAGAGGCAGGCTGGGATTAGTTGGCGGGGGGGGGTGGCCAAACAAACTACCCAATACAGACATGTTATGTTTTTGCACAGTGTCCTGTTTCTCTGAATGGCCAGCCAAAGGATACAAACTGACCACCAGGAAGGTGCGAAAGTGCCCGGTATTGAAGTGGTTAAGCTCAGATACAGACAAAAAAAGGTCACTGTTACATAGTTACATAATCTGGTTGAAAAAAGACACAAAACCATCTAGTTCAAATTGGATACACAAGGCCATCTAGTTCAACCTCCAGGTTTTTTGCCCTCCTTTCGATCAACTGTGGGTATAGGATTGTATATACAGTGAGGACGGAAAGTATTCAGACCCCCTTAAATTTTTCACTCTTTGTTATATTGCAGCCATTTGCTAAAATCATTTAAGTTCATTTTTTTCCTCATTAATGTACACACAGCTCCCCATATTGTACACACAGCACCCCATATTGTACACACAGCACCCCATATTGACAGAAAAACACAGAATTGTTGACATTTTTGCAGATTTATTAAAAAAGAAAAACTGAAATATCACATGGTCCTAAGTATTCAGACCCTTTGCTGTGACACTCATATTTAACTCAGGTGCTGTCCATTTCTTCTGATCATCCTTGAGATGGTTCTACACCTTCATTTGAGTCCAGCTGTGTTTGATTATACTGATTGGACTTGATTAGGAAAGCCACACACCTGTCTATATAAGACCTTACAGCTCACAGTGCATGTCAGAGCAAATGAGAATCATGAGGTCAAAGGAACTGCCTGAGGAGCTCAGAGACAGAATTGTGGCAAGGCACAGATCTGGCCAAGGTTACAAAAACATTTCTGCTGCACTTATGGTTCCCAGGAGCACAGTAGCCTCCATAATCCTTAAATGAAAGACGTTTGGGATGACCAGAACCCTTCCTAGAGCTGGCCGTCCGGCCAAACTGAGCTATCGGGGGAGAAGAGCCTTGGTGAGAGAGGTAAAGAAGAACCCAAAGATCACTGTGGCTGAGCTCCAAAAATGCAGTCAGGAGATGGAAGATAATGGTAGAAAGTCAACCATCACTGCAGCCCTCCACCAGTCGGGGCTTTATGGCAGAGTGGCCCGACAGAAGCCTCTCCTCAGTGCAAGACACATGAAAGCCCACATGGAATTTGCTAAAAAAAAACACCTGAAGGACTCCAAGATGGTGAGAAATAAGATTCTCTGGTCTGATGAGACCAAGATAGAACTTTTTGGTCTTAATTCTAAGCTGTATGTGTGGAGAAAACCAGGCACTGCTCATCACCTGTCCAATACAGTCCCAACAGTGAAGCATGGTGGTGGCAGCATCATGCTGTGGGGGTGTTTTTCAGCTGCAGGGACAGGACGAATGGTTGCAATCGAGGGAAAGATGAATGCGGCCAAGTACAGGGATATCCTGGACGAAAATCTTCTCCAGAGTGCTCAGGACCTCAGACTGGGCCGAAGGTTTACCTTCCAACAAGACAATGACCCTAAGCACAGCTAAAATAACGAAGGAGTGGCTTCACAACAACTCCGCGACTGTTCTTGAATGGCCCAGCCAGAGCCCTGACTTAAACCCAATTGAGCATCTCTGGAAAGACCTAAAAATGGCCGTCCACCAACGTTTACCATCCAACCTGACAGAACTGGAGAGGATCTGCAAGGAGGAATGGCAGAGGATCCCCAAATCCAGGTGTGAAAAACTTGTTGCATCTTTCCCAAATAGACTCATGGCTGTATTAGATCAAAAGGGGGCTTCTACTAAATACTGAGCAAAGGGTCTGAATACTTAGGACTGTGTGATATTTCAGTTTTTCTTTTTTAATAAAACTGCAAAAATGTCAACAATTCTGTGTTTTTCTGTCAATATGGGGTGCTGTGTGTACAATATGGGGTGCTGTGTGTACAATATGAGGTGCTGTGTGTACAATATGGGGTGCTGTGTGTACAATATGGGGTGCTGTGTGTACAATATGGGGTGCTGTGTGTACAATATGGGGTGCTGTGTGTACAATATGGAGTGCTGTGTGTACAATATGAGGTGCTGTGTGTACAATATGGGGTGCTGTGTGTACAATATGAGGTGCTGTGTGTACAATATGGGGTGCTGTGTGTACAATATGAGGTGCTGTGTGTACAATATGGGGTGCTGTGTGTACAATATGGAGTGCTGTGTGTACAATATGGGGGTGCTGTGTGTACAATATGAGGTGCTGTGTGTACAATATGGGGTGCTGTGTGTACAATATGGGGTGCTGTGTGTACAATATGGGGTGCTGTGTGTACATTAATGAGGAAAAAAAATTAACTCAAATGATTTTAGCAAATGGCTGCAATATAACAAAGAGTGAAAAATTTAGGGGCTCTGAATACTTTCCGTCCCCTCTGTATAGGATTGTATGATTTATTTATTTTTTCCCTTATATTGGTGGAACTGGATGGACTTGCGTCTTTTTCCAACCAGACTATGTAACTGTTTTCTCTGAGTTACATAATACTGCACACCCTTAGATCCTGCGACTATGAGCTGTTGTAGAGTACGTTGATGTATGAGTTGAATTAATGGCATTTTAATCACCAGTAAAGGGTATTTTATGGCACGTCATGCACAAGCAACGCTTATTAAAACGTGAAGTAACATCACTAAATGTCATCTGGAATTTATGGTACGAGGTTTTCTGTATAATAACACCAAACAACGTATATCAAACTTCAGCCGAGGATGCTTGCCAGCTGCTCTATGAAGAAAAGGTGCTAGATCCAAGAAGAAAACGAGTTGCGGTTGGAACACGTTGAGCTTCTTTTTTACTCATCGCTTTCCTCTTCCACCTCCTCGGGCACATGTGATACCAGATAATTGACTTCTCCAGAGCAGCCTTGTTAAAGCCTCCTGGTTTTATTTGCATACTCTTCTCCTCACACTACATTGCTCCACTTAATGATATTCCTAAATTCTGTACTTTTATAGATCCCACAATTAGAATGTGACTTTAGGGAGCAGTTGCATCACCTGGCTCCCCCCCCTCCTCCTCCTCCCCGGGGGAACCAATCCTTCCAACAACGCAGACATCTCAAGGTGAACCGGCTCCTCTTCTATAAGTTATTGTTTAATACGCCGGCTCCGATGTAAGGTGAACTTAAAAAAAAGAGAAGGGCACAGCGCTGAGACTTTTTGTGTTGTTATGAAAACTAGATAATTAGGTTTCATCTGTTTCATTAGTTTTATATGGACTAAAAGTTACACCGCGTTCCCGGGAGGATATTGGGTTCATCAGGGGAACCGTCGTCTTCTGCATTCTAAACTAAATAGCTCTAATTTATCGCCTTTCGTTTTTTTTTTTTTTTTTTTTTGTGCGAATTCATGATGAGTAGTTTACATTTCATCTCAGGTTAAGAACATTGTAATCAAAGAGCTGCTCATAAAAAGAAAATATTGGGCTTCGGCGCCAGGAAAATGAAATCATAATGAGCGGAGGAACTTGTTTATTAAAAATACAAAACTAATCCATGAGTTCATTTGGGGGATTAAATTAGCTGGTATTCTTGCAGCAAAATAATATGTACATTACCAATGGCCACCACGTGCTTCCATTTTATCCCCCCATCCTGCAGAATATTGGAGGGTCTGGTCACCGTTGGTAATAAGAACAGTTTTTCTTCAGGTATTTTGATGATGATGACATTAAGACTAATATTTTTGTAAAAATATTAAAAGGTAAGCAGATGTTCTGAGCCAAAGTTTCTTATCTAAGGGTACAAGTAATGCAAAGGGTGTATGCCAGGTTCATAGGGGTACTTTTGCTCTTTAACCACTTACCGACCGGCTCCTGTACATATACGTCGGCATTTTGAAGATGGATATCTCGGTAACGGCAGCAGCTGCTGCCACAACCGAGGTATCCATCTTTACAGCAGCCGGTTCTGTGTACGATAATGGTGGTCTCTGCAGCGGGTTCAACACGAGATCACCGTTATCGGCGGCGGGAGAGGTGCCACCCCCCCCCTCCCGCCGATCTCCCACGCCCTCCGCTGCTTACCGGAGCCGTCGGTAGCGGCGGAGGAGATCGGGACCTCTCACTGCTGAGGTATGCAGACGAGTGAGGCTAAGATGGCCCCCACCTGTCTCCATACCATAGGAGTGCGGAAGCGACGTCATGACGTCAGCTCCGCCCATATGTCTTAAAGGCATTTTTTTTTTTTTTTTTTTGCATTTTAGTCCAAGTATGAGATCTGAGGACTTTTTGACCCCAGATCTCATATTTAAGAGGACCTGTCATGCTTTTTTCTATTACAAGGGATGTTTACATCCCTTGTAATAGGAATAAAAGTGATCCAAATTTTTTTTTTTTTAAAAACAGTGCAAAAATAAATATAACGTAAAACAAATAAGAAAATTAAAAAAAAATTTTTAAAGCGCCCTGTCCCGACGAGCTCGCGCGCAGAAGCGAACGCATACGTGAGTAGCGCCCGCATATGAAAACGGTGGTCAAACCACACATGTGAGGTATCCCTGCGACCGGTAGAGCAAGAGCAATAATTCTAGCCCCAGACCTCCTCTGTAGCGCAAAACATGCAACCTGTAGAATTTTTTAAACGTCGCCTATGGAGATTTTTAAGGGTAAAAGTTTGACGCCATTCCACGAGTGGGCGCAATTTTGAAGCGTGACATGTTGGGTATGAATTTACGTGGCGTAACATTATATTTCACAATATAAAAAAAAAATGGGCTAACTTTACTGCTGTCTTATTTTTTTTATTCAAAAAAGTGCATTTTTTCCAAAAAAAAGTGCGCTTTTAAGACCGCTGTGCAAATACGGTGCAAAAAAAAGTATTTCAATGACCGCCATTTTATTCTCTAGGGTGTTAGAAAAAAAACAATATATAATATTTGGGGGTTCTAAGTAATTTTCTAGCAAAAAAAACCTGTTTTAAACATGTAAACACCTAAAATCCAAAACGAGGCTGGTCCTTAAGTGGTTAATGTTAGGTATGAGGTGTTAGGAGAAGTGCAACTTTTGGTAAAAGTTTAGCATTATTTGAATATCACATAAAATGTATTCAAAATGGAACGAATGCCTCATCTTCCGCATGCCCTACATACTCCTCTCTGGATCTTTCATAAATAATTTTTAACACGTAACAGCAATGCTTTTTTTCAGCAGGATAAAAAAAAGAAGGCGCCTGTAAGTGCAGCAACATTAAGAATTTTAATTCGCCAAAGGATTAAAAACACTTACTAGAGATAGAAGTTAAAAACTCATCATGTGTGAAAGAGTCCAGCTGGGGGGGGTAGTCCTTGGATGATCAGGTCCGCAGTAGGCGTTTGTTGATCCCGTGTCAGAAACCATGAAATCAGACTGAACAGAAGTACAGTTAAATCACACTTGTTTAACAATAAAGTAAAAAGAATAAACGTAGTAAAAACATAGGCAAAGTTCAGTAACTGGAACGGATAGTCAGCCAAGCCAGAAGTCAGGGATCAATGTAGTGGAACAGCAAACAGGATCTGGAGCCAGAAGGGATGTCAGCAAAGCAAGTCTCTAAACAGGAACGCAGGCGAATGTCTCTGTGATGTTGACCAAGGCGAAAGCAGAGATTCCCTGGACTGGACGGCCTAAGTAGGCAGGACTGGCGAGCAGGATATCATCAACAGCTGAGTAACTGTGGAGAGAGATAGTAGCTGGCAATTAGCTGACAGCTGAGCGGCCAGCTTTTGAGAAGGAAGGGCTGAGCCCAGCCCTGACATCCCGGCTGTCCAGCAGAGGGAAATCGCGTGATCAGAAACCAGAAGAGATGGCTGTGTTGGAGTATACCAGCATGGAACGCTGGATTTGTAGATGACGTCACCAGAAGTGTGCCCGAAGCCACATGACCTGCGCGAGCCCGAAGTGACGTCTATTAGGCTGGATGCGTTTAAGACCATCTGAGCTCCTTCTTCATGCCGATGGAGATGAGTCTCCGCTGGAACGCAGATATAGGGAAAATGGGCGTGACAAGGGGCAGATTACTGGGCGGAACGCCGGTAAAGTGGAAATGGATGTTAAACACTAGGTTCATACCAAGAACTGGCGGTGGAGACAAAAAAACATTTAAAGAGCAAATATGCGGCCCCCACTGGACTGGGCTTTTTTTCCGTGGGGCCACATTTTTGCATATCTCCCTGCACAGCACTCCCAGCACAGAGATCGGGGTCTCAGCAGGAGCCATAGGCCCCGTCGGACTTTGGTGTGATCGTGTGTAGGCAAGTCCGTTCGTTAGAAAGTCCGTTGGAAGTCTGTCAAAAGTCAGTCGAAAGTACGCTGGAAAGTCTGACGTACCCGTCTGGTCGAAAAGTCCGACCGTGTGTACGCGGCATAACAACTGGACGCCTTCAAGGGTGGAATGAGGATGTGTTTTCTGTGTTGCAAAACCAGTTACAAAACAATAAAAAAGTCAAGTATAGAATAAAACTGTTAAAGCTTTCACAAACATTCTTTTCTAACCTGGATCGACCTCAACTATCTGTATACAGTATTTGTTGCACTGGCCCGCATCAGTGTTTTTGCTTTTCCATGGCGAGGTCCTGGGTTCTGTTCCAGCAAAGCACAATATATGAACAGATGTATGTATTCCCAGCGCCTGCTTGGGCTTCCTCTGTGTGCTAAATGTTCTTCACACAATTCCCAAACATACTGGAAGCTAAACTTGGCTCTGCTCTACGGCAGCCTGGATGATGTTCTCCAGAAACCCATCAATGCTATATAGACAAGTGCTTAAAAGAAATGTAAGCATAAATGTGTATATTTAAAAAATAAGATACAGTATATAAAATGGAGGTTTATTTGGACTGGTAAGAAATGTACTAACTCTAGCCACTTGCCGATCAGTCACGTACCTGTTACGTCACCGGTCTTCAAGTGGTTGTACCGGGATGATTTGCAGCTGAGGGCATCAGCCCGATACTGTTTTCTAGAGCCGGTGGTTTGCTCCCTGGTGATAGCAATCGGAGCGACTAACTAGCTGCTCCGATTGGCATTACAAGCAGCGGAAGGGGACAAATCCCCTCCTGCCCTGGGCTCTCTCCCGTCCCACCGGTAAACCGGAGCTACCAGCCGGTGCGTCCGATGGCTGGTTGGACACCCGAAGAAAGCCGGGATCGGCTTTGAACAGGTGTCTGCTATAGTAACCTGACATCACCTCTGGTTTGCCCGGATGTCATCAGCGCCATCTTCAGAAAATCAAAAACATTCAAAAACACCATCTTGGTGTTTTAAATGCTTTTAAGTGTAGAGGAGAGATTCGGGGTCTTATTGATCCCAGATATCTCCATAAAGAGGACCTGTCACATGCCTAGTGTTGTCACATTTTTCATAGTTAAATGAAATAAAATAAATGAATAATTAAAAAAAAAATTTTTTAATTGTTTAACCGCTTCAGCCCCGGAAGATTTTACCCCCTTCCTGACCAGAGCACTTTTTGCGATTCAGGACTGCGTCGCTTTAACTGACAATTGCGCGGTCGTGCGACGTTGCACCCAAACAAAATTGACGTCCTTTTTTTCCAACAAATAGAGCTTTCTTTTGGTGGTATTTGATCACCTCTGCTGTTTTTATTTTTTGCGCTATAAACAAAAAAAGAGCGACAATTTTGATAAAACGCAATATTTTTTACTATAATAAATATCCCCCAAAAATATATAAAAAACAATTTTTTTTCCTCAGTTTAGGCCGATATGTATTATTCTACATATTTTTGGTAAAAAAAAAATCGCAATAAGTGTATATTGATTAGTTTGTGCAAAGTTAAATAGGGGATAGTTTTATGGCATTTTTATTATTATTATTATTTTTTTTTACTAGTAATGGCCATGATCTGCAATTTTTATCGGGACTGCGATATTATGGCGGACACATTGGACAATTTTGACACATTTTTGGGACCATTGTCATTTATACAGCGATCAGTGCTATAAAAATGCATTAATTACTGTAAAAATGTCACTGGCAGTGAAGGGGTTAACACTAGGGGGCGATCAAGGGGTTAACTGTGTTCCCTGCTACGTGTTCTAACTGAAGGGGGGAGGGGACTTGCTAGGAGAAGAGATAGATCGGTGTTTATACTTTGTATAAACACACGATCAGTCTCTTCTCCCCTCAGAGAACCGGGATCTCTGTGTTTACACACAGGGATCCCGGTTCTTGCCGTGTCACGAGCGATCGTGGGAGCCTGGAGGTCATCGCGACCGCCGGGCACTCGCATCGGCTCTGGGGACGAGCAGCGGGCGCGCGCCCCTAGTGGCCACAGGGCGAAGCGACGTAAGGTAACGTCGTTTCGCCCAGTCGTGCCATTCTGCTGCAGTACAACTGCGGTGGCTGGTTGGCAAGTGGTTAAATGACAAACATGACATACTTACCTCCACTGTGCAGTTCGTTTTGCACAGAGTGGCCCCGGTCCTCCTCTTCCGGGTAGGGTGCCCACGTGTCCCGGATTGCCCGGGATTGTCCCTTAATTATGATCTTTGTCCCGTGTCCCGGGCACCTTCATTCCGGGACAATACAGTGTCCCGGAATGGAAAAAAAACAAAACAAAAAAAAAAACGGTCCACCTCCGCCACTCTGATATAGTTACACTCATCTGCAGAACTGGTTGCTAGGCTATGGCCACCCCGCGTCTAGCAACCAGTGACGTCGGCTGACACATGGGCAGTGCACCCAATGGCTGAGCAGCGCACCTCCGACTCTGAGACGAGTCCACCCACCTCCTCTCTCCTTCTCCGCGTCCGGCCAGCAGGAGAGAGAGAGAGAGAGAGAGGCCAGCCAGGTACACCAGAGCGACGAGTCACCAGGATCCAGCCTGTGACCACTGGCCAGTCAGTGCCAGTGTGTCCTGGGGCCGCCGACTACTCCCGAGTCCCGCAGCCGCTACAGGGGAGCACATTGCCAGCAGCCCGACTTCTCCAGTCCAGTTCTCCTCCTGAGCCTCCTCCCACCCACGAGGGCCACGAGTTTTGAGCCGCCACTGCGCCAGACAAACTTCCAGGACCAGGTTAGTGTTTGTTCATGTGGCAGCAAATATCATTCATGACAGTGATACAGCAACTTGCTGGCAAATTCTTGTTTAGTCACTATTCAATTATTAACCACTTAAGCCCCAGATCATTTTGCTGGCCAAAGACCAGAGCACATTTTGCGATTCGTCACTGCGTCGCTTTAACTGACAATTGCGCGGTCGTGCGATGTGGCTCCCAGACAAAATTGACATCCTTTTTTTTTCCCACAAATAGAGCTTTCTTTTGGTGGTATTTGATCACCTCTGCAGATTTTCTTTTTTGCGCTATAAACAAAAATAGAGCGACAATTTTGAAAAAAACACATTTTTTTTTTACTTTTTGCTATAATAAATATCCCCCCAAAATATATAAAAAAACAATTTTTTTCCTCAGTTTAGGCCGATACGTATTCTTCTACATATTTTTGGTAAAAAAAAAAAA
Organism: Aquarana catesbeiana; assembly: GCF_042186555.1. Lineage (NCBI taxonomy): Eukaryota > Metazoa > Chordata > Amphibia > Anura > Ranidae > Aquarana > Aquarana catesbeiana. Next base: position 12,206,176 of record NC_133331.1, read on the forward strand.
ATCACAATTAGCGTTTATTGATTGGTTTGCACAAAAGTTTTAGCGTCTACGCTACAAAATACGGGATAGTTTTATGGATTTTTTATTATTAATTTTTTAATTAGTAGTAATGGCGGCGCCGTTGTCACAAAGTGACTTAGTTAAAGCAGGTGCACATTGCATACCAACTGTCTAAACTGGTTACCACGGTTTGCTTTTTCAAAAAATTGGCAAAAAAAAGTATAAAAAAAAATTTTTTTTTGGGTGGGCGTGGGTGCTGGGGGGGGGGGGGGTCCCTGAATGGCAGTTTGGAAATGTGGTCACCCTACTTCCGGGGTCCCCCTGCGGCGCTGGTATTTCCTCCCCGCATCGAGTGCTCACGTTGGAGAAGCGCTCTCCTAAGGTGGACACCCGTGCTGGCATGCTCCCGAGTCCTGCTTCTGTGTCCATTCACACAAAATGCAGGACTCGGCCCCGCCCCCCAGCGCCCACGTCATTGGATTTGATTGAAAGCAGCAGGAGTCAATGGCTTGGCTCTGCTATCAATCTATCCAATCAAGGGGCAGAGAGATAGAGCGCGTTTCCACCGTGGGAACGAACGGGCTCTGGTGAGTAAAACTGGGGGGCTGGGAGACCGGTCATAGGATGCATTAAGGTGAAAAAACACGAGGGTTTACAATCCCTTTAAAGCATGACATGTTTGGTATCTATTTACTCAGTGTAACATAATCTTTCATATTTTACAAAAAAAATTGGGTTATATATGTGTTTGTTTGCATTAAAATAAAAAAAAATAAAAAGTATATTTTTTTCCCAAAAGATTATGTTTGAAAAACTGCCGCACCAAAAACCGTGTGACGTAAAAAATTGCATAACCCACCAATTTGATCTCTAGGGGCCTCTGCTTTAAAAAAAAAAAAAAAAATATATATATATATATATAATTATGTTTGGGGGGTTCTAAGTAATTTCTTGCAGGAAAAACATACATGTAAACAAAAAGTGCCAGAAAAGGGCGGCACTGGAAGTGGATATATAAGATGGAGGTGATGATACCCAACAAGCACTTTGATACAAAATTGGTAAAATTTTGGTATTTGGAAGCTGGCAATCTGTGTTGAGATGTTTAGGATCCCTGAATTTTTTGTCTGTCACGCTCTCCCCCTATTTGTATTGGTTTGTATCTTGATGTTGAGCTTTTTTCCTGCAAGTAAGGTTTGACCGGAACCATAACCCTGAAATATGAGCTGAACATCACATTACCATACCTTGCTATATAGTAGAGGTGACACCATCCACCTTGTGAATTTCAGTGACTATAAGAGGGAGATCCATTTCTTATTGTCATCATTATGTTTATTGCTGATCTTCATAATGGTTTAGGTTACAAATACACAGTTATTATTATAATACAGGATTTATTGAACACCAACCGTTTACGCAGTGCTTTACAATGTTAGGGCAGGCAGTACAGTTACAATACACTTTAATAGAGTAGGGATCAGAGGGCCCTGCTCATTAGAGGGGGAGGGTCAAGAGGTGCAAAAGGTAATACTGCATTTCCCCGAAAATAAGCCCGGGTCTTATATCATTTTGTCAGCCAAAAACACACTAGGGCTTATTTTCGGGGTAGGGCTTGCCATGCAATGTGCTATCTTCCCAGTGGTTGCAAAATGACAGAATCCCCTCTATCACAGGATCACATAATGCAAAAGGTGTGCGTTTCTGCAATGCAACAGTGCAAATACCTGCTTTCTTCCACCGCTCCAAGCACTGCAGAGGGAGGGGGGCGAGATCCCCCCACTGACACCCGCTTCAATGGCCCGCCTGAGCCGTCTTCCACGGCTCTGATTAGTGCAGAGGGAGGGGGGCTGAGATTCCACGCTGACACCCAAGAGAAGAGGAGATCAGCGGAGCCCTGCTTGGCGCTTCCATGGCCCGCCCCGAGCTGTTTTTCCCACTCTGAGCAATGCAGGGTGGGGGGCTGAGATTCCCCGCTGAGAGAAGAGGAGATCAGCTGAGCGCCAAGCGGTGCCACATTGAACTAGGGCTTATTTTTGGGGTAGGGCTTATATTGCAGCCCTCCTGGAAAATAGTGCTCGGTCTTATTATCGGGGTAGGTCTTATTTTTGGGGAAACACAGTAACTGTGGGGGATGTGCTGATGGAGAAAATAAATGTACAGTTGTTAGGTGGGGGCCCTATAGGCCTCTCTGAAGAGATGATTTTTTTTTAGGGATTGTCTGAGAGTGAAGAGAGTAGGAGACAGCTGGACAGATTGGGGTAAGCAGTTCCAGAGGATGGTAGAGGCTCTTTTAGAAATCCTGGAGGCGAGTATGGGAGGAGGTGACGAGGGAGCTAGAGAGCAGGAGGTCTTGAGGAGGAATGAAGAGAACAATTTGGTTGGTATTTTGAGACTGGGTTAGTGAGGTAGCTGGGGGCAGAGTTGTGGATGGCTTTGTAAGTTGTTGTTAGTATTTTGAATTTAATTTGTTGGGTGAGTGGAAGCTAATGGAGGGATTGGCAGAAAGGTGTGGAAGGATTGGCAGAGAGGGGTGGAGGGCATTGAGTGGAGGGATTGGCAGAGAGTAGTGGAGGGCACTGAGTGGAGGGATTGGCAGAGAGGGGTGGAGGGCACTGAGTAGAGGGATTAGCAGAGATGGGGTGGAGGGATTGGCAGAGAGGGGTGGAAAGGCACCGAGCGGAGGGAATGGCAGAGAGGGGTGGAGGGCACTGAGTGGAGGGATTGGCAGAGAGGGGTGGAGGGCACTTAGTGGAGGGATTGGCAGAGAGGGGTGGAGGGCACTGAGTGGAGGAATTGGCAGAGAGGGGTGGAGGGCACTGAGTGGAGGAATTGGCAGAGGGGGTGGAGAGGCACCGAGTGGAGCGATTGGCATAGAGGGGTGGAGAGGCACCGAGTGGAGCGATTGGCATAGAGGGGTGGAGGGCACTGAGTGGAGGGATTGGCAGAGAGTGGTGGAGGGCACTGAGTGGAGGGATTGACAGAGAGGGGTGGAGGGATTGGCAGAGAGGGGTAATTGAATGGATATTGTGTATGTGTGTGGGCGTTGGGCGTGCAAGGGTGAAGGGGTGTATTATGGAGCAGCATATGGGATAGTATTTTGACTTTATCTAAACAAAACTCCCAAAAAGTAAATAGCAATACAGCTTAAAAACATGTAAACAGCCTTCCGCCAGTGTCTTACATTAAATCTTATTTACAAATAGGAACTTATAGAAGCCAATCTATTGGTTAACACAGCCTTTCTCAACCTTTTTAACATGAGGGAACACTTGAAATAACTTTCCAGTCTCGGGGGAACCTCTATTAATAGTTACTATATTTACAGCTTAAAACCCCCTTTCCCCATAGACTTCAGTGGGATATGCTGCTAACTTTCAAAAAATTTCAAATCAAACCCAGACATATTCATCCATCCCTACCAATCTGCATACTTGTTCTAGGTCAGTTACCCAAAGCACTGATACTTGGTTCAGCATAACCGGCAGCAAGCATTTTCAGGAAGAGAGAAGAACAATAGCAGCCCAAATATTTCTTAGAACATGGTTTTATTAAATTGACACTATCGTTTTTGTTCAAAATAACAAACACCTTATTCTTGAAAATCGCCACCCGCGCTCCTGCACAGCAAGCATTGATCTGTAGATTGCTGTGCCCACAAAGCCAAGCATAGTGACCACAGCATGTATACAGGCCTGTCAGGTGATTATAATGAACCAGACCCTCCTGTGGACCAACTATGTGGGTTCATTTTGCCCGACTAACGCAAGTCCAGACCAGGTGGAGGTCTGGGACTTGGTTAGTCTCATTTTGATGAGGGAGAAATGTGACGAACCTAACCGGGACAGGAGCTTTTGGAGGGTATTGCAGGGGTAGCCTCTTGTCTACTGGCTATGGGTCCTGGCATTTGAGGGAGCTACAAGCATTTAGGAAGATGTCCTGTTACATAATGCAAGAAGACATTATTACATTTGAAACTTGAAACTCAGTGAAAAGATGTATGTGAAAAGAAAGCTGGTTAATGAGATTTGGACAGCCCTGGGTCTTCTTACATACTGGTGCCGAACTGTCTGGATGGACAATGACCTGAATCACCTAGTCTTGTCTAGGTCAAATCACTGTCAGCTATGTGGATTAGCATATTTTTTTGTTGGCTGTTCCTTAGATGTGTGTCAGAGACCATGAACCAGACCGAGACAGAAGTACAGTACAATCAAACTTCTTTATTAATAAAAATAAAAAGGTAAATAGAGTAAGCGTAGTCAAAGTATAGCCAGAGTCCAGTAACCGGATTGGGTAGTTCAGTAACCAGATCAGGTAATCAGCCAAGCCAGAGTTCAGTAACCAGATCGGGTAATCAGTCAGGCCAGAAGTCAGGGATTCAAGTAGAGGATCAGCAAGCAGGACAAGGAGCCGGAAGGGATGTTAGCAAAGCCAGTCTTTAAACAGGAACGCAGGAGATGGCTTCTTGTGATGTGACCAAGGCGAAGGCAGGAATGAAGTGAGCTGGAGATCTTTAAGTAGGCGGGACTGACGAGCAGATCCACAACAGCTGGTTAACTGTGGAGTGAGATAAGAGCTGGCAATTAGCCGACAGCTGAGCGGCCAGCTCAGAGAAGGAAGGGCTGAGCCAGCCCTGACAATGTTCTAATGAGACTACTGTTTACAGTCTGCAATTTTAGGGTAATGTGATCAGGCTCTTTCCTGTGTGCTATATGTTCTCTGTGAATTTACATTAAAGTGAGTTCCAGTTTGCATCTAAGCTAGCATCGTCTAGTTATTGGGTGCTCAGCTACAATATCTGGTTCTAGAATGGAGGAAGCTATATCTTGATGGACGCATCCACGCTGGGTGCTGGATGGTCTGTCATGCCTCCCATTTAGAATTAATCAGTTTGGAGGGATACAAACACAGAGCAAGCTTCAGAGCAATAAAAGGTAGGAATCTAATACAAAGTTTGTTAAAATCCCTCAATGTACATGTGATCACCCAGGGGGGGATTTTTCTTCTTTTTTTTTACATTTTCTACATCTCCAGGTTGCAGAGAATTTCCTATAGACATAAATATGGTTCTGCACACAATATTCAAAAAGCAGGAGCGGTATGAAGATCCAGGGAGTGGATTGCATAGAAACGAGGAAAATCTGGGTATTGGGATGATGGTGGGTAGGATAAGCACAATCCACCTTTCCCCAATTTTCCAATGCTCTATTTTTAGGGGAAGATAAGAGCTTTAAAGTTATGAAAGCAGAGCTACAAATATTTAGGAGAAGATATTTTGAAAATACATTACAGTTATTAATGACTTCAGAGCCAGTGAGAATAGAGGCTGTAGAAAATTGCCGGAATAAGTATTGTACCATCAACAGGCTTAAAAATGTGTCTAATCCTTCGAGTACTAATAAAACCAAGACTCCCATGAATAATAAAATATGGGCTGAGAACTTCGAGGGAAAATAAATGTGGCTTCAGAGATTTGTTTACCTCTCGGATGATGAAATGCCGACAAGCTTGCTGCCTAAATAGGTATATCGAGTGGGAAGGAGTTGGTGCTATATGGTGCACGCTTCTCAATTCCCAAGGTTGATGTGTTTGTATTTTTCACACCTATTTTCCAGACTATAAATTCTGGCAGTGGAACATGTATTGCATACGAAAACTCCACTTTATTGCCATATTGCTTCTGCTGTACAATGCATCATAATGCAACATAAGGCACTTGCTTTTTCATTTATGTAGCTGAAACCTCCTTCCGTGTGCATGGAGGATATAGGCCCATTCGGTTAATAGGGGCTCCATTCTTCAACTTCCAAGATTAGCCTTTCACCTGAAATATCTCACCCACAATCCAATGCTGGCGACACGTAAATCTATCCCTCTACTCCTCAACTCACCTCTTTTGTACCCTTGCACATTACATCACTAATTTACCAACGGATATATCAGTATGGATGTCACACCACTTCATCAAACACAACCTTTCCAAAAGTGAGCTCATAATATTTCTTCCCACACCCCTCCCCTCATGCCCCTTTCCCCTGACTTTTCCATCAAGATAAAGTAAATAACACAACTATTCTTCCCTTCCCTCATACCAGGGTGCTAGGTGTAATTCTGAACTCGCCTTTCAGCCTCTCATTCATTCCTGCCACCTTCACCTCTATAACATTTACAAAATTCGACCCTTCTTAACCAATTATACCATCAAGCTATTAATTCACGTCTTTGTTATCTCTCACCTCAACTACCGCAACTCCATCCTCATTGGCCAACCTTTACACAGGCTATCCCTCCTTCAGTATATTATGAATGTTGCATTCAGACTCATCTGTCTTACCAACCATTCAGTGATTGCCACCCTTTTCTGCCAATCCCTCCACTGGCCACAACCTTTCTCTGCCAATCCCTCCACTGGCCTCCACCCCTCTCTGACAATCCCTCCACTGGCCACCATCTCACTCTGCCAGCCCCTCCACTGGCCACCACATCTCTCTGCAAATCCCACCACTGGCCACCACCCTTCTCTGCCAATTCCGCCACTGGCCACCACCCTTCTCTGCCAATCCCACCACTGGCCTCCATCCCTCTCTGCCAATCCCACCACTGGCCACCACCCTTCTGTGACAGTCCCACCACTGGCCACCACCCTTCTCTGTCAATCACACCACTGGCCACCATCTCACTCTGCCAGTCCCTCCACTGGCCACCACATCTCTCTGCCAATCCCACCACCCTTCTCTGCCAATCCCACCACCCTTCTCTGCCAATCTCACCACTGGCCTCCATCCCTCTCTGCCAATCCCACGACTGGCCACCACCCTTCTCTACCAATCCAACCACTGGCCACCACCCTTCTCTGCCAATCCCACCACTGGCCACCACATCTCTCTTCCAGTCCCTCCACTGGCCACCACTCTTTTCTGACAGTACAACCACTGGCCACCACCTCTCTCTGCCAGTCCCTCCACTTGCCACCACATCTCTCTGCCAATCCCTCCATTGGCCACTACCCTTCTCTGCCAATCCCACCACTGGCCACCACCCTTCTCTGCCAATCCCACCACTGGCCACCACCTCTCTCTTCCAATGCCTCCACTGGCCACCACCTTTTTCTGACAGTACCTCCAATGGCCACCACCTATCTTTGCCAATCCCTCTACTGGCCACCAACTTTTTCTGTCAATCCTTCTACTGGCCCCCACCCCTCTTTGCTAATCCCACCACTGGCCACCACCCTTCTCTGCCAATCCCACCACTGGCCTCCATCCCTCTCTGCCAATCCCACCACTGGCCACCACCCTTCTGTGACAATCCCACCACTGGCCACCACCCTTCTCTGTCAATCCCACCACTGGCCACCATCTCACTCTGCCAGTCCCTCCACTGGCCACCACATCTCTCTGCCAATCCCACCACCCTTCTCTGCCAATCCCACCACCCTTCTCTGCCAATCTCACCACTGGCCTCCATCCCTCTCTGCCAATCCCACAACTGGCCACCACCCTTCTCTACCAATCCAACCACTGGCCACCACCCTTCTCTGCCAATCCCACCACTGGCCACCACATCTCTCTTCCAGTCCCTCCACTGGCCACCACTCTTTTCTGACAGTACAACCACTGGCCACCACCTCTCTCTGCCAGTCCCTCCACTTGCCACCACATCTCTCTGCCAATCCCTCCATTGGCCACTACCCTTCTCTGCCAATCCCACCACTGGCCACCACCCTTCTCTGCCAATCCCACCACTGGCCACCACCTCTCTCTTCCAATGCCTCCACTGGCCACCACCTTTTTCTGACAGTACCTCCAATGGCCACCACCTATCTTTGCCAATCCCTCTACTGGCCACCAACTTTTTCTGTCAATCCCTCTACTGGCCCCCACCCCTCTTTGCTAATCCCACCACCGTCCACCAACCTTCTCTGCCAATCCCTCCATTGTCCTCCACTCTCTCTCTGACAGTCCCTCCACTGGTCACCACACCTCTCTTCCACTGGCCACAACGCTTCTCTGTCTACCTCAACTGACTTCCACCTGCCCAACAAATAATATTCAAAATACAACATACAAAGCCAACCACAACTATACCCCGAACTACATCACCAACCTCCTGTCAAAATATCATCCACACCATCCTCTGCTCCTCCTAAGACCTCCTGCTCTTTAGATTCCCTTTCACTTCCTTCTATGCTCAACTCCAAGAATTCTCTAGAGCCTCTTCCATCCTCTAAAACTTCCTACCCCAATCTGTCCGCCAATCTCCTACTCTGTCTGCCTTCAGGCGATCGCTGAATTCATCTGTTCAGGAAAGCCTATCCCTTTTCAACCAAACAACTGAACTTTCACTTTTTCCATCAACACTCCTCATGGTTATTATTTTTGTTATCACTTCACCTCCCTTATAGATTGTAAGCTCTCACAAACAGAGTCTTCTTGTACTGATTTCTATTGTAACTATACTGTCTCTCTTTACATTGTAAATTCATGCACAAACTGTTGGCACTATATAAATCCTGTATAATAACAAGCATACTATCCAATGAGTGTGCCTCAGAAGCTTTAGATGGGTTTTTATTGGATAGCGGGCAAGGCTTGGCTCAGGGGGCTCTTCGTGGAAAGTGAGTCCAGTGCAGCCTGCACTGAGCAGACTCGTTTTAAATCAATAAAGAGACTGATTTGCTTGAAAGTAATTTTCAATCACAGTAGAGTTTTAGCAAGTAATACATTATATATAAATCAGATCTTAGCATTTTGTTATAAAATCATTTAAACATAATTAAACAACAACAATTATGTGGATCTCAGCCAGCTGAATCTTTATGTGCACTACATTCCATAAATCGTTGAAACCACTACACGTATACAATTTTTTGGCAGCCTTTTCAGGGATACAATTATGACTACATAGTTTCATTAAAAAAAAACATTAATCTTATTCATACAAAATCCGCTAAAAATCATGGCCAATCATGGCCCCAATATAAACTACACCAGGTCACTAATTATTTATGGATGTAATTCCTAGATACACTTACGATATCTCCTGAAGAAGTTTGTTATATACATTGAGAGAGAGGAGTGCTGCCCACCCTTCACTAAGCCAGTTATTACCTTTCGAGATACTTTCAGAGATAAATGTTGAGGCCCGGCCCCTGGCGATGTCATTTGTGATGAAACGCAATGAAAGGAGCATAGCTCGCTGACGTCATCACTTTCGCCACTGTTGAACCAAGTGGCAGTTCTACACCAGAGATTCTCAACCAGGGTTTCTCCAGAGTTTGCTAGGGGTTCCTTGAACTGTGTCCACCAATTTGATGGTGCCTCCATAGTTCCAGGGTCAACACCAGCCAGCAGCATGACACTAATTATCTTTTTTTAGCTGTCTGTAAGGTTGCCATTCTGACCACCACTCTAAGGGTTTTATTCTTCCTATCGCCTATCAGTGTAAAAGGCATTTTTCCCTTGCCCCCAGATTAATTGTTTTTTAGTAAGGGTTCCTTGAGATCAGAAAATTATTTTAGGGCTTCCTCTGTGGTAAAAAAGTTGAGAAAGTTTGATCTACACTGTGGCCTCTTTTTTCTACATGGTCTATGGCAGGGATATGCAATTAGCGGACCTCCAGCTGTTGCAGAACTACAAGTCCCATGAGGCATAGCAGGACTCCGACAGCCACAAGCATGACACCCAGAGGCATTATGGGACTTGTAGTTTTGCAACAGCTGGAGATCCGCTAATTGCATATCCCTGGTCTATGGCAATGGTTTCAAAACTGCAGCCTGGGGGACGATTGTGGCTCTTTGCTTGCCTTTATCTGGCCCTTATTTCATCTATAGATACCAACAATGGGACAACATTTCCCCCACTGACACAAATAAAGGTGTACAATTCCTCCCAATGACACCAACGATGAAGCACAATTCCTTCAAATGACACCAACAATGGGGCACAATTCCTCCCAAGGACACCAACAGCAGGGCACAATTCCTCCCAATGACACCAACGATGGGGCATTGTTTATTCCCTTTGACATTGGGACCTTTTCTACTCCCACTGACCACAATCTGGCCCCCTTAAAGTCTGAAGGACAGTAAACTGGCCCTTTGTTTATAAAGTTTGGAGGCCCCTGGGTCTATGGTGATATACTATGTACGTCTTTTTAGATTCTGCAGTGGAGCCTTGCTGGTTGATGCCATTCACCACCCATGAGATGATCCATATTCTTACAGGGCCCATGTGACCATTTCGTGGTCCATACCTTTTTGTCACGATGGTGGAGTAGAAGTCAGGGGACAAAATACTGGCAAGGATTAATCATTACCTTTCTCAAATTCACTGATTCGGGACCTTTGGACTTTGTTATGAGATTATGTTTTAAGTTTAATAAATTTTTGCACAATGTTTGATATTTCCGTGATTATACACACATAATTTAAAGGGGCTGTGCAGCATCTTTTGGAAGAATTTTTTTAATATTCTATATCGGAGTATTGTAGGTGGCAGATTCCCATCTTTTTCTACAATTGTTGCAAAATTTTCAGAATTGGAATATTAAAAGATTCTTACCTTTGCCTGCGTTGAAGAGGTTTCCCATGATGTCCTCCCTGGAAGGGAGGAGAAATCTCCCCACGGGGGAGGAGATAGACAGCTCTTTTATCATGTTTACCTGATAGTGGTATTTTGTTTTCGGGGCTTATTTTTGAGATCACACAAACACTCGCAGGTAAAATTGAACTGTATATAACATTTAATTAGGAAATGACAGATAACAAATGTAATAATGTTGGAAAAATGTAAGAAGAAGCTTAGCTATAGACGTCTTTCGCCAGGGAGTCCCGCCTATTTCCAGTGGCTTGGCAGATGATCAAACCAGATGCGTGAGTGTAGCAGCCCTGGTGAGAGACTAACTTATTTCAGTTTTAGCTGTGGTATATACAGGAATAATTGGTAGTAAGGACCAATCATATCCTCTGGAAAGTAGCATTACCTTTTAAGAAAGGTAGCACACATTCCTGAAGGGGCTTAGTCAGTTCAAAGTAAGGAACATTCCTGTAGTATTTGGTCAGTTAGGTGAAAACCATCCCTCATCTACATTCTTATGTATTAGTGAGCCATAACTAGGGAAAAATGTAAGTTTTTCCATCAACAGCAAAAAAAAAAAAAAAAAAAAAAAAAAAAAAAAAGAAACACAAAAAAAAAAAAATGACAGACACTAACCCTTCCTACCTATTCCAACATGGATTGATCAATTTTGTCCCATGGCCCATGCTCCAAGCTTAGGCTGATATTGAAATAACTCACATGAAACATCTTGCTTTTAAGAATTGATCTGTTGAGGCCGTCTGATAATTAGAAAGGCATCCTAGACAACTGCAGCGATAGCAAAGTTGAACTTTAATGAATATTTTACCATGAAATGTACTAATAGCCTCTTTGTAGGCAAGTGCAGTCTACTTTCTCCACTCCAGGTCGGGCTCAACTGCAGTGGCATTGCAGGGGGAGAGGAAGTAGAAAGGAACATGGTTCTTCTATGGTTTCCAGGGTCACTGGGGAAGCTATCCGATTGGATGCTGCCGTCCCATGTGACTCTAGCAGCCATCTTGAGCCAGGCAGTGCCTATGTAAGCTCAAAGTAGTGCAGTTCGTTCTGCACTCCTGTGACCCGTTCTTAGCAGGCAGCGGGCTCAACCCCTGCTGTCAGCTGACATCACAGAGCCGGTCCAGGAAAGATCACGACCATATGGTCGGGATCCGCCTACATGCCTGGACCGGCACTTGGCTTAGGCTCTCAGCAGCTTGCCGGCCGGCCACCCCCGCCCCCTCTACAGCCCAGCACTCCAGTCAGCGAGGAGGGGGCAGAGCATAGAGCCAGTGGCTGACAGTCATCAGCTCTCTGCTCAGGGAGCTCTGAGAACCGAGTGATCAGCGGTGTTTGATTGCTCGGTTCTTAGTGTTAGAGCCGGAAGGGGACAGATGCAGCATTGGACCGATGCTACATCCACCTAGGTAAGTATGATAAAAAAAATTAAAAGCAAATCCCATACTTCTCTTTTGAAGGCCCTGGCTCCTAGGCTTGGTGCACATTTCATGCGTGGGTAGTGTAGGGACAGGTCGCGGGGCTGACTGGGACAGTGAGCAGGGAGAAGTTCCACACGAGTAGGGAAAGGATAGGGACACGCCATCCTTCTGGAGACCTCCCCATTTGGGCTGCGACCGGCCAGGCCGCTTTCTGCCCTCAAGACAGACACTGTCAGCACATCTGAGACCTGCTCCGCTACACGTTGCTGATATTGCCGTGAGCCTTTCCACCGGGTTTGTTGTGAATTTCTGGATTCTGCATTAATACAAGTTGCTTTCTTTTGCAATCTGACTCTGTGTGTTTACTGTCTCTACCTCAGGGGTAGGCATCCTCGGCACTCCATCCACTTCAGTGGATTTGGGTAAATTTTTTTTTTTGGATTTGAGTAAACCTCAAAAAAAAAAAAAAAAAAAAGGAGAGTAAATACATACACTGTAAATAATAAAGCTGTTCCCTTCTACAGACAATGTGCTCATTAATACTGGATGAGTTCCACTTAGAGTCAAAGCAGAATACCAAGGGGGGAACTCTAAAGATGGTGGAACTTATGTATTAATACATTTTTAAAGCGTGTTTAAAAGTAGACTTAAGAAGCTTTCAGAGACTCGGAGAAGTGGCCATATTTCGAAATACCTCTAAGGATAACATATGGCGGATTTCACAATGGAATATGTGATTGGGATGAAAAAGTACAGAAAATACATTTTTGTAGGCAGAGAGTGGTTTGATATACCCGGCGGCATCTCAGAACACAATATAAAGATGACAGCGTTGCCTTCATCAGTATTCCAGATAGTTCCTCTTACTGATGTCTGACCGTTATGTATCAGAAGCCCTCGAGACACAAACGGGCCGGTGAAAACCGGCATGCAAATTGGCCGGTCCAATCTGAAATTAAAATCAGGCTTGATGCAGAGATAACTCTTTTTTTATTTTTGGTGCAGTCATTACAGGTGTGTTGTGCTAGCTATGATATAATTACGAGGTGATGGCGTTCATTCCGAGCACAGAACCTAAACTGGCAGCTATTCAAGATGAGCGCCGTGCATTGGCAGTTTTATCGAAGGGGCGAAATATCATCATTTTACACTTCAATCCAAGGGGCCAGGTTAAGTAAAATACTAAAAGCCAGAGATCAATTAATATCGGAGCTTTTCACAGCCCAGTGCTTCTCAGATGAAAAGTTGTTCAGAGTTAGAAGTGGCTCGACAGGATTGAGGTCAAGATGCTTATAAATCTTAGAAGCAATCTTCTGTGTTCTTGGACGGTTTCATTGTCTGGCCCGGGAAGATTTTGGCGGTAAAAAGTAGAAAAACGCTGATGCTCATAGACATAGATCAGTCTGTAGCTCCCCGCTAGGACCAATAAAGCAGAAGAAAAAAAAAATTGATGTGTATCCAGATATCATTTTCAGTATCTATTTAAAGCCGTTTACTAACCTAGCCAATGTTGCACCCTCACCCTCCTCTCTAACCCAATACAGTGGAACCTTGGATTACGAGCATAATCCGTTCCAGGAGAATGCTTGTAATCCAAAGCACTTGCATATCAAAGCGAGTTTCCCCATAGAAGTCAATGGAAACAAAGATAATTCGTTCCGCATTGACTTTTAATGCATGCAATACTGCATGTGGCCAGAGGTGGGGGGGGGGGCCGGAGAGCCTTGGAAATACTTGGGGGCAGCTCGGCTGAACTCGGAAAGCCTCGGTGTTTCCGAGTATTTCCGAGTGATTCAGAGTATTTCCGAACGGCTCGTTCCGAGTGTCACCGGCGCCCCCGCACCTCTGGCCAAACGCGGTACTGCACACCCTATTAGCTTGAATTATGCTCGTTTTGCGAGACAACACTCGCAAACCGAGTCAGAATTAAAAAAAAAAAAAAAAGTTGCTCGTCTTTCAAAACGCTTGTTAACCGCGTTACTCGTTAACCAAGGTTCGACTGTCTATAGAAATTAACCCTCTTACTTGGGCTCTGGCTCCAGGATCCTGTAGCAGAGGCCAAGGTCTGAATGCAGCTTTTGGATGCTTATAGAGGCATGCTCAGTATAAGAGGTTTGTCCCACGTGAAAAGTTTATTGAAGTTAACAATTCACAGGTAAAGCCAACGCATTCCGGGGGGGGGGGGGGGGGGGGTGCACTGCCCTTCTTCAGGGCTGTAAAGGTGGATTTGATTGGAATGCACCTGGAATAATGTGCTTTGCAGCCGCTCTGCTATCGGACAACTTCTGTCAAGGTTGGGCTCAGCCCTTCCTTCTACGAGCTGGCCACTCAGCTGTCGGCTAATTGCCAGCTCCTATCTCTCTCCACAGTTACTCAGCTGTTGATATAAGGATAAGGAGCTTTGGATTGGCACTCTAAAGTGTAACATCTTGAGGAATACCATCTATTGATTGAAGTTTTAGCGATATGTGAATGATCGTTTTGTGAGTGAGATCTGGCTTGGAGGACCCTGTTGAACCGAGGAAGTTTTCCCTATATTACATGCCTGGTGGTCACTTTGTGGCCAGAGATATCTGGTGAGCAGGTTTATGTGTCACTTGGGGTGAAGCACTGTTTACAAGGAATAAGCACATTGCATCTTAGCGGACATCTCAAGTCTCCCGCATTTCTGTGGCGGCTCCCGCACACCCGCAAGAGCCTCCAGATCTCCCGGGAATGATCGGTGCAGCTGGGAACAGCCTGTGCTCACCGATCTCCTTTGTATCGATTTTAAGCTGACAGCCGCTTCTCCTTCTCTCCCTCCCGCGGCTGTCAGCTAAAAAGCTATACAGGGAGATCGGTGATCACAGCTGTCCCTCCTGCAGCGCACCGATCATTACCACCCCTCCCTGTTCCCCTCTGGCCCCCTCCATGTCCTTCTCCACCCCCCGTTCTCTGGCCCCCTCCATGTCCTTCTCCGCCCCCCCCTTGTCCCCCGCAGCCGGCTCCCCTCCTCTCCTCTCCTGCCGGCTGCGGGGGGGAACTAGTAATTGGACACAGTGAGCGAGATCGCTCCTGTGTCCTGTGATTGCTGAGCAGAGTAAACTGTGTTTACTCTGCTCAGTTTGTGAATGAACAGGAGCCTCTTGTCTCCTGTTCATTCATCTTTAGTGCTGAGAAAGGGACTGGGGAATGTGTGTCTGTCTCAAAGGGGAGATGTCAGGGGCCTGTTTAGACCCCTGACATCTCACCAAAGCCCCCCAAAAAATATATAAAAAAAATTGTAAAAAAACTAAAAAAAAATGAAAAAGTTTGCATTTGCCGCGGGGGGTGGGGGGTGGGGAGGGGGCATTTGCGGGCGCGAAGCGCCACCTCCCTGAAATGAGTTTCTGCAGGTTGGGATGTCTGCCTTAGGAAGGCACGGAGTTGGAGTTGGAGTGTACACAGGAGAATTACACCATCATAAAAAATATTTTTTTCTTTATTATTTAATGTTTGGCACTATATTTTGGTTTGTGTGTTGTTATTAATTTCATACCCACGCTGGTTTGGGTGTTGGTATTCATATATGGTTTTTGCGCCCAATTTTTTTCACTATTTATGCTTTATTCGTTTTTACTAATTTCTTGGTGCAGCATTGCACTATTGTTTGTATTACTCTTGGCGCCGTTACCCATTTTAATATTTTCAGTAGTGAAAAGTACACCTTCTATCTAGTTTGGTAGAACGTTGGCTGCCTATTGCTGCTCTGAGTTTTCTTCTTTAAATTCTTGATGCAGAAGTACATCTTGCACCGGTGTAAAAAACGTCCAGGTTTTCTATATTAGGCATCCTCCCCGAGGTTCGGCTCCTGAATCATCGCAATTAATGGTTATGAGGTGACTATTCATAGTGCGGGAACTCCTACATTTGTTCATAGGAAAAGATGCTTATTAATTCCAAATTGGAGAAAGAAAACCTCACATACCGTCATAGAGGGTGCCCTCGAAAAGTTGTATTAACAGCTTAACATCTATGATATGCGGGATTGTTTACTTTACATAGGAGATATTAATCATTATCTCGATTGGGATACACTATATGTCTGATTGATACATTGGGGGTTATTTACTAAAGGAAAATCCACTTTGCACTGAAGGTGCACTTGGAAGTAAAGTTGCTGTAGATCCGAGGGGGACATGCAAGGAAAATAAAAAAACAGCCTTTTAGCTTGCACATGATTGGATGATAAAATCAGCAGAGCTTCCTCTCATTTCAGATCTACCCCTTAGATTTAGAGCGACTGCACTTCCAAGTGCACTTACAGTGCAAAGTGGATTTGCCTTTCGTAACAAAGGTCTTCAGTGAAGCATCACAGAGACTTTCTCCTGCGTTCCTGTTAAAGACTTACTTGGCTGACATTCCTTCTGGCTCCAGATCCTGCTTGCTGTTCCACTACGCTGATTCCTGGCTTCCTGACTTTCTGGCTTGTCTGACTATCTGTTCCGGTTACCGAACTTTGGCTACGTTTGTTTTATTTACTTTTATTATTAAACAAGTGTGATTTAACTGTACTTCTGTCTCGGTCTGATTCATGGTTTCTGAAAAGCAGGCAGGCATGATGGCAGCTGGTGAGCAACAGACCGAAGCAGGTTGGTACCCGCAATAGCAGGCAGGTGAGGCGTATACTGGTAGCAGACAGTGGGTAAGCAGGCACAGGCGGTTGGAAGGTAGATCCTGGCAACAACAAGAGTCAGGCAAGCCGGGTCATACACTTGCAAGACAAATCACGTACAGGATCACAGGCACAAGCTGCGTCAGGAGCCAATCCATGGAGAGGTAGCAAATGGAGCAGGCAGAAGCGTTGGTAAGAAAGCAAGCTGAGGTCAGTACAAGCAGAGTTCAGGGAGTAGTCAGACGACCTGGGTTAGTAACTGAAGGCTATAGACAAAGCTGCACTGAACCTGAGTACTGGCTCAATTTACAGTAAATACTGTAGCTCATTTGGTGACACCATCTGTCACGGGTGCAATTGAGCACGCAGACGCACGCGGATGTGCACATTCGTGCGTGCATGAATATTCGTGCACATGAGTATTAGTATGTGCCCAGTTCCTACGTCCACAAAGGAATGTGGATTAGCCTGCGAAGAAGTCTGCGCATAGGAGCCATCTTGTCTCCTGGCATGCCCATCCTGACATAAAGTGGCATACACTCAAGCTCAACGTGTTTCACAGCTATCATTACTGCTTCCTCAGGACTGCAGTAAAGAGAAATTGAAGCTTGTTTACTAACTGGGTGAAAGGTGAAGTTCCCAGGGGACCAGTTCATTGGGGGTGATGCCCCTCTTCTCAAAGCAGGCCTTTGGAGCAACCAGGAGGCACCAACAACCCCCCCCATACAGACACAGCCAGGGAACAGATGTCCAAGGAAATAGTAGCGGCGTCCTCTGACAACTTTGAACTGGAGAACTTATGTTCAATGTATCCATAGTTGTGATGATTGTTACACGGCGGCATTCAGGAGGGGTAGCATGGAGCGATAAAAGTCCCTCTATTATGTCTGTATAAGATTTGAACTTTAAGACCCCTTTCACACTGGAAGCATTTTTCAGGCGCTTTAGCACTAAAAATAGCGCCTGAAAAATGCCTCATCTGCAATCCCAGTGTGAAAGCCCGAGTGCTTTCATACTGGGGCGCTACGCTGGCAGGATATTAAAAAAAAGTCCTGCAAGCAGCATCTTTGGGGCACTTTAAGAGTGGTGTATATACCGCTCCTAAGGCACCCCTGCCCATTGAAATCAATGTGCTAAAAGTAGCGCCTGTAAAGCGCCTGAAAAATACTTAATTGAAATCAGTGGGCAGTGCCGCCGAAGCGACTGCAAAGCACCTCGGCAGCAGCGATTTGCGGGTGCTTTTAACCATTTATTTGGCTGCTAGGGGGGGGGGGTTAAAAACGCCTCTAAAACGACGGTAAAAGGCCACTAAAACTAGCGGCGCTTAACCTGCCGTCGCCCCCTGCGCTGTCAGTGTGAAAGTGCCCTAAGATCTAAGATCCCTAAGATAAGTACCCTAAGACCCCTTTCACACTGGAGGCGTTTTTCAGGCGCTTTAGCAATAAAAATAGTGCCTGTAAAGCGCACACTGGGGCTTTCACACTGGGGCGCTGTGCTGGCAGAACGTCAAAAAAAAGTCCAGCAAGCAGCATCTTTGGGGCGCTTTTGTATGCACCGCTCCTAAAGAACCCGGCCCATTGAAATCAATGGGCAGCGCACCCGAAGCGCCTGCAAGGCGCCTCGGCATTGGCGCTTTGCGGGTGCTTTTAACCCTTTATTCTGACACTAGCAGGGGATAAAAGCGCCCCGCTAGCGGCCGAAAAGCGCCTCTAAAGCGACGGTAAATCACCACTAAAACTAGCGGTGCTTTACCGCTAACGCGGCAGCGCTGTAAGTGTGAAAGGGCTCTAATGATATTCTACGTCTACCAATTGTTTTATTATGATATTGAAATAAAAAATAAAATACAGTGAAAAATTATTTTCAAGAGGTTCGATCTTTTTCTTGCTGTGCCTAAAAATTTGTGGTTATCATTTGGGTTTAACGTCTAAGTGAACATATAGAAAGTTCTATGTTTGTTCCCCGTCACCTTCATGTTCTTCAGAAAGGATAAAAGTGCCAAGCTAGTATTCAGTGCGGGACAATCTATACATCACTATAGCACAACTTTTGCTATGAAGTTTAGGCTGAGTTGGCGGTTTTTCTATGGCCATACTATTTTGGCACCCTGTAAATTTCTGCCTGCTGTGTTTCATGATAGATCTTCAGAAACGCATCGAGTGACAATTTTGGGCTGATGTCCACAAATGCAGCTGGCTGCCATCCAGATCTCGTCTCCTCCAGGTGATTAGGCAACCCAGCGCTATGAGAAAATGAATAGAACTGTAGTTTGTTTATTACTGGTTGGCTTTGTCAAACCTTCCAAGCTCTCCTGCATGGTGAAGAAATATTCCCGAATGCCACCAGCCCAATGGGGGTTGATTTACTAAAACTGGAGAGTGCAAAATCTGGTGCAGCTCTGCATAGAAACCAATCCGCTTCCAAGCTTAACCACTTCCCGCCCGGCCTATAGCAAAATGACGGGGGCTTCAATAATCCTGACTGGGCATCATATGACGTCCAGCAGGATAACAGCCGCCGCGCATACGCTGGGGCGCCCATCGCGACGATCGGTGGTGCAGTGTGTCAGTCAGCCTCTGATGGAGGCTCTTTACCACATGATCAGCCGTGTCCAATCACAGCTGATCAAAACAGTAAGAGACGTTGAACGGCTTTTCCTCACCCGTGTTTAATGCCAGTAGAGGAGAGCCAATCGGCTGCTCTCCTGACGGGGGGGGGGTCTGTGCTGATTGTTTATCAGCGCAGCCCGTCCTAGGGTGCATGCCCAGGACCACTAGGATGCGACCAGGACCACCAGGGATGGCTATCACACAGGACCACCAGGTATGCCACCCTAGACCACCAGGGATATGTCAATCAGTGCCCAGGCAGCTGCCAATCAGTGGCAGTTAAAAATGCCTGCCAGTGCCACCAGTGATGCCTATCAGTGCAGTCTATCAGTGCCACCTTTCAGTGCCCATCAGTGCCACCTTTCAGTGCCCATGAGTGCCGCCTATAGTGCCCATCAGTGCCACCTTTCAGTGCCGCCTATCAGTGCCCAGCAGTGCCGTCTATCAGTGCCACCCATAAGTACCCATCGGTGCAGCCTTTCAGTGCCCAGTGTCACCTATTAGTGCCTAATCAGTGCCCACCAGTGCCAACTATGAGTGCCCATCAGTGCCACCTATCAATGCCCATCAGTGTTGCATATCAGTGTCACCCACCAGTGCCGCCTATCAGTGCCCATCAGTGCCACCTCATCAGTACCATCTAATTGGTGCCACCTCATCGGTGCCACCTTATCAGTGCCCATCAGTGCAGCTTATCAGTGCCCATCAGTGAAGGAGGAAACTTACTTATTTACAAAATTTTATAACAGAAACAAAGAAAAACTTTTTTTTTTTTCAAAATTTTCGGTCTTTTTTTATTTGTTTAGCAAAAAATAAAAACTGCAGAGGTGATCAAATACCACCAAAAGAAATCTCTATTTGTGGGGACAAAATGATAAAAATTTAGTTTGGATACAGTGTAGCATGACCGCGCAATTGTCATTTAAAAAGTGACAGCGCTGAAAGCTGAAAATTGGCCTGGGCAGGAAGTGGGTGGGGTGCAAGTGCCCGGTTAATTGAACAAGCTGAAGTTAGAAGCTGATTGGCTACCATGCACAGCTGCACCAGATTTTGCACTCTCCAGTTTTAGTAAATAAACACCAGTGTGTACTAAACTCTCAGAACCTTTGCCCATTAGAAGCAGTTAGAGGTTGGGCATGTGTGGTTTAACCCCTTCAATCTGGGGCATTTTCACCCCCTTCCTGCACAGACCTTCAGCTTTCAGCGCTGTAACATTTTGAATGACAATTGCGCGGTCATACAACACTGTACCCATATGAAATTTTGAGCATTTTTTCCCCCACAAATAGAACTTTCTTTTGGTGGTATTTGATCACCTCTGAGGTTTTTATTTTTGCGCTATAAACAAAAAAAGCGCGACAATTTTGAAAAAAACACAATATTTTTTAATTTTTGCTATAATAAATATCCCAATTTAAAAAAAAAAAAAACAAACAAATTTTTTCCTCAGTTGAGGCCGATACGTATTCTTCTACATATTTTTGTTAAAAAAAATCGCAATAAGCGTATATTGATTGGTTTGCGCAAAAGTTATAGCGCCTACAATATAGGGGCTGGATTTATGGCATTTTTAAAAATGTTTTACTAGTAATGGCGGCGAGCTGCGATTTTTGTCAGGACTGTGATATTGCGGGGGACAAATTGGACACTTTTGACACTATTTTGGGTCCATTGACAATTATACAGCGATCAGTGCTATAAATATGCACTGATTACTGTATAAATGTCATTGGCAGGGAAGGGATAACACTAGGGGGCGATCAAGGGGTTAAATGTGTTACCTGGGAGTGATTCTAACTGTGGGGGGAGAGGACTGACTGGGGGAGGTAACCGATCGGTGTTCTTATATACAAGGAACACACGATCAGTTCTCCTCTCCCCTGGCAGGACGTGGATCTGTGTGTTTGCACACACAGATCCACTTCCCTGCTCTGTGACAAACAATCGCGGGTACATGGAGGATATCACGGCCATTGGGCACGCGCATCAGCTCCCGAGTGACGTGGCGCACGCCCCCTAGATGGCCGGGAAGCCGAGGACATCATATGATGGCCGCCCAGGATGAGAGAGCCACCTTGCGGCCGTCATATTACTATACGCGGGATGGTAAGTGGTTAAAGGATCCAAGAACGTTACTGAACTTATACATAATATACACTAAATTGTCAAAAGTATTGGGATGCCTACCTTTACACGCACATGAACTTTAATGGCCTCCCAGTCTTAGTCCGTAGGGTTCAATATTGAGTTGGCCCACCCTTTGCAGACCATTCTTCCAAAAGTGCATTTGTGAGGTCAGGCACTGATGTTGGACAAGAAGGCCTGGCTCGCAGTCTCTGCTCGAATTCATCCTAAAGGTATTTTATCGGGTTGAGGGTTGACTCTGTGCAGGCCAGTCATGTTCCTCCACCTCAGACTCCCTCATCCATGTCTTTATGGACCTTGCTTTGTTCACTGGTGCGCATTCATGTTGGAACAGGAAGGGGCCATCCCCAAACTGTTCCCACAAAGTTGGGAGCATGAAATTGTCCAAAATGTCTTGGTATGCTGACACCTTAAGGCATGGCCTGGCTCGCAGTCTCTGCTCTAATTCATCCCAAAGGTGTTCTGTGGGGTTGAGGTGCAGGCCAGTCAAGTTCCTCCAACCCCAAACTCGCTCATCCTTTATGGACCTTTGTGCACTGGTCCAAATCATTTGGTGGAGGGGGAGATTATGGTGTGGGGTTGTTTTTCATGGGTTGGGTTGGCCCCTTAGTTCCAGTGAAGGAAACTCTTAAGGCGTCAGCATACCAAGACATTTTGGACAATTTCATGCTCCCATTGTTGTGGGAACAGTTTGGGGATGGCCCCTTCCTGTTCCAACATGACTGCCCACCAGTGCACAAAGCAAGGCCCATAAAGACGTGGATGAGTGAATTTGGGGTGGAGGTGGAGTCATGACCTCAACCCAAAAGAACACCTTTGAGATGAATTAGAGTGGAGACTGCGAGCCAGGCCTTCTCCTCCAACATCAGTGCCTGACCTCACAAATGCTCTTCTGGAAGAATGGTCAAACATTCCCATAGACACCCTCCTAAACCTTGTAGACGGCCTTCCCAGAAGAGTTGAAGCTGTTATAGCTGCAAAGGGCGGGGCCAACTCAACATTGAACCCTACGGACCAAGACTGGGATGCCATTAAAGTTCATATGCGTGTAAAGGCAGGCGTCCCAATACTTTTGCTAATATAGTGTATTTTTCAAAGGAGGTCAGACTATGTTCTCCCTGGACAGGTTTCAGCATGGTCTTTATCTATCCATCTGGTGTGTTTTTCATAGCATTTGTTTAGGTTATAGCAGAATTTTGAATACATGCCAGGCGGAGCGTACTGTACAATTATAGTGACAATATAATGACAGTAAGTTCTTGTCGTGGTAATTATACACTTATTTTTATATTGTTGCGTTGATAATTATGACCCCCCCCTTCTCCTCACTACCAGCGAGGCTCACATTTCAGAGTGCCATAAAATAATAGGTATGTGGATGTAAAAGAGGCCAATTATCCATTTAATAAAGAGGTAGAGCACTTGACCACATTGGAAAGGCTGCCTGTATAATTACGTCTCTGTGCCGACGAAACCGCGGCGATCGTTCATTCCTCTTTATAAAGGCGCGGAAAGGCACAATTAAAACGCGGCTGTTTTTAGTACATTTTAACTTCCAATAAGGAGCTATTGTGTTTGTTTTCAAGAATAGTGAGGGGGAGTTGTGACATGGGTTGTAATTTGGTGACTTTTAACGGGGGGGGGGGGAGTATTTTAATGTCACCGGGGATTAACTCTGGGTAATTATCATTTGTGACATATGAATTTTAAAAGGAGGAAAGTAATTACCACTGATTGCTAACTAATCTGAGGGACATGATTAATATTCGAATATAAAAGGGGTTTTATATAATTCTATGCAAAAATGAAAAAGCCTTTGTTTAGCCCATACAATTGTAAAACAGAAAAAAAAAAAAAAGGATAAATGTAGTTTTAATGGGAACTCGCAAGGGTAGAAATATGGATAATGCCACTGCAGACTTGATTTAGAAGGTGCACCTTCCGGAACAGTCATCCTTCCTTTAAAATCTGGCGAGTCAATGACTTGGGAAAATATTTGGCCAGTAAAATCAGGACCATGACATGGATCTACCAAGCGACAAGCGCTTGAATGTTCAAAATACCAATCCCGGGATCCGATCTGACTGCTTTCTAGTTTCGGCATGCATGGTGACGTCAAGAGCGTAAGCTTCGCTTTACGTGTTTCGTCACATCTGACGTCATCAGGGGGGAGGGTGCAGGGGTCACGCTCGTCACCACGCAATTTAAATACTCCATTCAAGAAGGGAGAACAATGTTAATAAGTGAAGCCAATTGCTATCATTTTTCATTTATTATGATACATTTGCTTTGAGTAACACTGGTCACTTTTAGTGCGGCAAGATTGTTCTAGATTCAGTAAGAACCAGCCAAATTTCGATCCGTCTTTGGCCGGCCTAAGTCCATTTGTTTCCCTTTACCAAGATAAAGATGTTTACCGAAGATGTTTACCAAAATGAGCTCCAGGCAGGTTGGATAGGGCAAACATGAGCCACAGAACAAAGCTCATCTCCTTTGCGTCCAGACACTTTGGACTGCTAGGCATCCTTCAACAACAACAAAAAGAAAAGGTTTAATACTACTTAAACGCAGAACAAAGGGCAAACTTTTTTTTTCCATTTGGATGGACTAAGGGAGGCTTATAACTCCTTGTCAGGTTTTCTTTGCCATCTCTGTCCCATTGTGAAGATTTTTCTTCATTTCCTGTTCCATAGCCAAACAGGAAATGAGATGAAGTCCCTGGTTGTCACCGACTAGTGTCCCCATTGGAAGATTTCCCATCATTCTCGGTCTGGTAGATAAGGTGTGTGCCTCAAAAGAGCTATAGTATTATATATGTGAGGGGTACCATCATCCTCCTTTTAGACACTCTTGGTCTGGTGACAGCCCAAAATTTGTGAGTTTTCTCTCATGGAATATAACAGTAAATAGGACAAATAGAGAGGGGCAAATGTTCGTAACGAGGGCGCGGAGAGCAATAATAACCTGGCAGGGGGTCATGTTGGGTGTGATATAAGAGGAAAGCCTCATAAGAAAGGGGTGAATGTTGGCCATGGAAGGCAGTGGGGGTGAATGGGATGAGGGGGCTGTTTTGCCAAAAACATGAACATTTTGGCTTTGATTTCAGAGCTTCTGAACCCCTATCTAGTATGCATTGGTGGTGCAGTTTGTCCTACCAGGTTGGGGACAGGGTCTGGCTGTCATCTCTAAACTTCCAACTTCGTGTTCCCTCACTGAAGTTCGCACCTCAGTTTATTGGCCCTTTCCGTATTCTTCACAGGATTAACCCAGTGGCTTACGCATTAGACCTTCCTTCTAATATGCGTATTTCGAATGTATTTCATGTCTCCTTATTAAAACCTTTGGTCTGCAACCGCTTTACCACCTCGGTGCCACGTCCTCACTCTATACAGGTTGAGAACCATGAGGAGTGTGAAGTACAGTCCATTGTTGACTCCCGTAGGTTCTGTGGCCGCATACAGTACCTGGTGCATTGGAAAGGGTACGGTCCAGAGGAACGTTCTTGGGTCTCATCCTCGGACGTACATGCCCCTGTCCTCCTCCGTTATTTCCATAGACGTTTTCCCATCAAGCCTGGTGGTCCTCCGAGGGAGAGGGGTCGTTGAGGAGGGGGTACTGTCAGGGCCAAGCATGTTGGGTGAAAATAGAGCGCCGGGTCTGTCACTCTCCTCCTCACTCAAAGCAGATTTTTTTCATTTTATCTGTCAGCAAATGCACACACCATAGGGCAGTATTTATTCCGTCCTGATTATTGTATTCTCTTCAAGTCAGGCAGCCGGAAGTGGCCTTTGTTCCGTACGACCTAGTTGCAGATTGGGGCCATGTAATTCCCATCATCTTATTGCTGTAGGTGACTAATGGCCCCATTCATTGTGTGCAATCATTCTTCGGGCTCTTTGACCTGAAAATAAAGGCCTTACCTCGGGATCTGAAGGAAAACCAACTCATCGTTGGGATATTAGCAACATGACTCACTGTAGAAATATTTTCTTATTATTGCCTTGACATTTAGAAACACGGGGGTCTTGATTTCGAGTCTTCGGATTGATTTGTTCGCTTTTTTGATGACACTGCCCTGGAGTCTGACTACTGGAAACCAAAAATGGGCGGAATTTGTTTACTCAAATGTTTTTTTATTTATTTTTTTTATTGAAAAGTTATCACATTATGACAAGGAATGGCGTAAAGCAGTATAACCATAGACACATGGCATGGCTGATTTTGCAGAACAAAAGTCTCGCCTTCATTTTGCACAACTGCAACAGTTAATATTGTCACTCAGCTAAGGAGGTCGCAACTGTTTCTCCTTTAGCGCTCTTCTCTGAAAGGGCCCGCTGAATGGTCCCAAGATTCTTTCCCAAACTATTGTATTTGCAATCAACCATACAGTATCAGCCTCTCTTTTGGCTCAATGATTAGTCTAGGGGTAGTCTATCATAAAATAATGACCGAGCGGGAGCTCTCCCATTCTCGGTGGACATCATATGGCGTCTTCCCAGAAACGCTGCTCGCCCGGGCCCCAAGGGATGGCTGCAGAGCAATATATCAATACTAAAATGTGTGATCGCGTTGCAGTGCGATCACACATTTTAGTATTCATCCAATGGGGATGTGGGAACACATTTGGTGATTGCAGCAGCTGCACCCTGTAATTCCTAATTTCTGTCACTAGGTGGCAGAGCGCTTCTACCACATTTATATACTGTAGCGCAATATGTCACCCGCTGGTGACCAGCGGATGAAAGATCAGTGTACCAGGCCACTGCCGGTACCATGTGAACGCTGTGACCAATCATAGCAGATCACGACAATAGTACACAATGGGTGGCTTTCATTGATATCATTCATTGTGTACTATTGTGTTGATCTCCGTGGTTGGTCACAGTGATCACATGGTACAGACAGGTCCAATCACAGTCCATCTGTAACATGTAATTAACTGTGGCCAATCACAGCTAATCAGATTTGTACACACTGAATGAATGAGAGATGTTTCATCATATGTTAGAATGTTTTGTTTTTGGAATTCTTTATGTATATTCAGATTAGTTTCTTATATTGGGATTCGGTTAGTATATTCAATATTTTCTAATCTATTTGAATTTCGAAAGATGGCCTCTATTTGTTCTGTTCTATCCTTATCATCATCTTATTCAAAAATGAATGACCATTTTGAATTTGAAAAATTAGAAAGATCTACTTCCATTTAGCCATATAGTTTTTATTTCAGTGGAGTTTCGGCTTGTGGGGTCATCAGAAGCTTGCAGATGCTTGAGATTCGTCCTCTTTAAGTTGCATCTGTAATGCAAAAAGGATTGTCCAAAGTGATTAGTTTGAAGATAACTGAATAGGTCTCTTGAGGGCAACTGATATTGGTCTTGTAAGGTTGCAAATGGTAGGAAAACCTTTATCTGCACATCAAGAATAGTCCCAATGCACTAATGCAAAGCTTTTCGAAGGGTGTAGGAGAGGTAAAGGTCAATCGAGGCGAAATGCTTTGTCCAAAGTGATTAGTTTGAAGAGAAATGAATAGGTCTCTCAAAGGCAACTGATAATCGGTCTTGTAAGGTTGCAAAGGGTAGAAAAACTTATCTGCACATCAAGGATAGTGCCCAGTGCCAGCACAAGATCATCTAAACCAGTGGTCATCAACCCTGTCCTCAGGGCCCACTAACAGGCCAGGTTTTATGTATTACTTTGGGGAGATGCAGACTAGAATACTGCAATCACTGAGCAGCAAATGATATCACCTGTGATGTATTTCAGTTATCTTGCAAACCTGGCCTGTTAGTGGGCCCTGAGGACAGGGTTGATGACCACTGATCTAGAGCCCAGGGTGAACATGCCAAAGTGCGCCCCTCCTCAAGATGTATGAGCATAAAATCCCCCCAGTACAAATCCACCCCCATTCTGCACAAATTGTTGCCTCCATCCTCCAAATCCCCCCCAGCAAATATGCCCCTCCCCAAAAAGAGTCACCCCCTCCTGGCACAAATCTTCTACCCCTCAAATGCCCCCTTTTGAGTACACATCCTCTCCCCTCCAATCCAAATCCCACCTCCTACTAAGAAATTTGATGTGATATGGGATCCGTGGATACGATATATATCTGCACCCTAATGCGCCTTTGGCTGACCCTCTTTTCCCTTTCCTTTTTCTCTCTTCTCTTTAATATTTTCTGTCTATCTGATTTCTCTTATAAATATAAGATGTCTTGATAGAGCATAACATTTTATGTTGATGATACTCATAGTAATGTTCACAGGGGTTTCCCCCCTTTTTTACTGGTCTTTCCCCTTCCCATCCACCCCCATCCCCTTCCATTCCCACCCCCCCCATCCCCTTCCATTCCCATCCCCCCCATCCCCTTCCCTTCCCATCCCTCCATCCCCTCCCCCTTCCCTTTCCCTTCTGCTCCTCTTCCCCTTCCCATCCCCTTCCCTTACGCTATACCTTTTCCCCCTGGCATAACTTATTCCACTAATGCAGGTCAACGTAGCTCGTTGGGACCCTATATAGTCAGTCCCTAGCGAACTGGAAATATATTTCTTGACCTTACTACTAACGATTTGTTTTCTTCCATGTTATGTTGTTTTGCCAATCTTACTGCTATTTTCACCAAGCACACTTTATGTCGAGACCTTTCGGTTTAATGTTCGGAGGTTTTATACTTATGAGCTGGAAGGACATTCCGATGCTTATGCTCAGTTTAGCTTCTGTTTGTATTATTGTTCATTGATTGTACTTTATAAGACATTGTCTTGTTGCTTTCATAATAAAAAAAAAATATCGAAAGTCAAATTCCCCCCTCCTAACACAAATCCACCTCCCTAATTTCCCCTCCTAGCACAAATTCCCCCCTCCCCCCAACAAAAAGTTCCCCTCCTAGCATAATTCTCCCCCCCCCCCCCTTCACCATATCTCCTCTTCTAGCACAAACCTGCAAATCTCCCTCTTAGCACAAATCCTCTTTCCCCCGCCCCCCTTGCCAACACAAATCCTCCTAAATCACCACTCCTAGTAATTCTCACACCCCCTGCACCCCCCCCCCCCCAATTGCCCCTCCCAACACAGATCCCCTTCCCTTCAATCTCCCCGCAGCCCCCCTCTACCTGACATGAAACTACAGTGTCCAGGGCAGCCGCCCCCCTCCTTTCCACCTCTTTTCCCGGCCCTGATAGTTTCCAATGTGGAAGAGGGTTTTAAGTTTCCAGGGCAATACCATGTGATGAGTACGACTTTCCAGGACATCCGATGTGTAAATGGGCAGAATATTAACCGCTTCCGGACCAGCCGCCGCAGTTATACTGCAGCAGGTTGGCTCCACTGTGCGAAACCACGTAGCTATACGTTGGCTCGTGGGGGCCGGACAGCAGGCATGCGTGCTGCACAGCGGGACTGCCGTTGCTCGTTGTCGGCGGTCGTGATGACCTCTGGCCACGAGCGATTGTGAGCAGGGAACACAGAACAGGGACGAGTGTATGTAAACACACAAATCCCTGTTCTGTTCTGACAGGAGTGACAGATCGTGTGTTCCTATTAGCTAGGAACAACAATCCGTCACTTCCTTTAGTTAGTCCCCTCCCCCTTCAGTTAGAATCACCTCCCAGGCAACACAGTTAACCCCTTCACCGCCCCCTAGTGTTAACCCCTTGACTGCCAGTGACATTTTTACAGCAACCAACGCATTTTTAATCGCACTGATCGCTGTATTAATGCCAGTGGTTCCAAAAATGTGTCAAAATTGTCCGATGTGTCCGCCATAATGTCGCAGTCATTAAAATCAAAATAATAATAAAAATGCAATAAATCTATCCCCTATTTTGTAGACACTATAACTTTTGCGCAAACCAGGCCTGTTGCGACAGGACAGGCAAAACAAGCAATTGCTTGGGGCCCCCGAGCTGGCCTGGGGCCCCAGCCGCGCCGCCGCTTCCTATAAGCTGCAGCCTGTAGCGTGGCCGAGCTCCTCTTCCTTCCTCCTGCAGTCCGTGCGGTACAGGACTCAGGAGATTCAGTTTCCTGTTCCCGGCCGGACTGACAGGAAGTGCACACACTGAGTGCTCACTTCCTTTCAGTCCGGCCAGCCAGGAACAGAAAACTGAATCTCCTGCCGCGCGGTACGCGGTGGGGACGGGGGTTAAAAAGAACACGGGGGGGGAGTAGTAAGGGGGGCTTTGGGTGCGTGCGGGGGGAGGCCTCCATGTCCATTTTGCTTGGGGCCCCCAAATTCCTTCAAACGGCTTATTGCAATTTTTTTTTTCCCCAAAAATATGTAGAAGAATACATATCGGCCTAAACTGAGGAAAAATTTGCTTTTTTTTTTTTTTTTTAAATGGGGATATTTATTATAGCAAAAAGTACAAAATATTGTGTTTTTTTTTTTTTTTTTCAAAATGGTTGCTCTTTTTTTGTTTATAGCGCAAAAAATAAAAACCACAGAGGCGATCAAATACCACCAAAATAAAGCTCTATTTGTGGGGAAAAAAGGACGTCCATTTTGTTTGGGTACAAAGCCGCACGACCGCGCAATTGTCAGTTAAAGCGACGAAGTGCCGAATTGCAAAAAAACGCTCTGGTCAGGAAGGGGGTAAATTCTTCCGGGGCTGA
Source organism: Aquarana catesbeiana (assembly GCF_042186555.1). NCBI lineage: Eukaryota > Metazoa > Chordata > Amphibia > Anura > Ranidae > Aquarana > Aquarana catesbeiana. The sequence goes on from NC_133331.1 coordinate 12,236,189, forward strand.
AGTGGTTAAATCACATCTGCAAATATAAAGGTTTCAATGCCACTTTGTTTATGAAGTATTTTCCCAGGGGAAGGTTGCTATTTATCCTTCAAAGCATAAATAATTTTGTTCCATCATCCCGGCACTTTGTTAGATATTTATCTTCTGTACAACATCAACGTTCTCCTGCTCCCCCTGAGACATCACAGCTACTTCTGAAGCGGAGATCTGCCGCGGCTCCCCCCGCCGGTCTCTGTACACCGTCGAGGCGTCTGGGGGGGATAAACTCGTATAGCGGAGCTTGGGGTCTCGATTGTCACTGAGCTGATATAATGTATCATTTCTGCTCTCTGCTAACTACGTTAAGTCTTGATGTTTTCTGACTGCTGTATTATTGCTGTGTGTACTGTATTCCCCAAAGTCATTTTTCCGGCTATCGCATTGCGTGTTTTGAGATGAGCGGATATCTGCGGGACGATTGGCATTAAATTGTCACCTGTTCCAGAGGTTAACGCACGAGGCGGCTTTAAATGAAGAAATATTGCGGCTATCGTTGTGGGGAGTAGAAGTGCCATATTGCCAACATCCTCCCGCTTATTTTCTAATCACGTATAAGGGATAGCGCCAAACTCAGAGGGAATATTTACCTTCTGTACAGCAGACGACGCGGGTTTTTAGTGAACAATAAATATCCGAAATAATGACGCGTGGTTGAGCTGGAATTTGATGAAGGAACACAGAATTGTTCTCAAGTGAACAGATACGGGCCTCCAAGTAATGAAATATTAGATCTGCTTAGGTGGAACCTGAGAGGACAGAAAAGTAAGAGATGCCACGGCTGAAATGCCTATAAAAGGTGCAGGCTTGAGGGTCTGTCATCCTGGGACTTCATTACCTTAAATCATTGATGCAAAGAAAAGCATGCAGATAGTGAAGTACCAGGTGTCGGGGCTGGGCTCAGCCCTTCCTTCTCTGCACTGCCCGCTCAGCTGTCGGCTAATTGCCAGCTCCTATCTCTCTACAGTTTCTCAGCTGTTGATGATCCTGCTCGTCAGTCCTGCCTACTTAAGCCGTCCAGTTCAGAGGATCTCTGCCTTCGCCTTGGTCAACATCACAGAGACTATCTCCTCCATTCCTGTTAAAGACTTGCTTGGCTGACATCCCTTCTGGCTCCAGATCCTGCTTGCTGTTTTACTACGCTCATCTCCGGCTCCCTGACGTTTGGCTTGTCTGACTATCCGTTCTGGTTCCTGAACTCTGGCTATGTTTTGACTACGTTTGTTCTACTTACTTTTATTTTTAAACAAGTGTGATTGAACTGTACTTCTGTCTCGGTCTGATTTCATGGTTTCTGACACTAGGTCAATCACTCCTTAGGAAGTAAAGCCAGGATACATGAAGACAGGTGAAGCACTTTCACCTTTAACCCGTTTATGACTGCGTAACACATTTATGCAGCATCCAGAGGGCTATATTCCTGAGTACCAAATACACTGTATTGTCAAAAGTATTGGGACGCCTGCCTTTACACGCCTGAACTTTAATGGCATCCCAGTCTTAGTCCGTAGGGTTCAATACTGAGTTGGCTCCGCCCTTTGCAGCTATAACAGCTTCAACTCTTCTGGGAAAGCCGTCCTCAAGGTTTAGGAGTGTGTCTATGGGAATGTTTGACCATTCTTCCAGAAGCGCATTTGTGAGGTCAGGCACTGAAGTTGGACAAGAAGGCCTGACTCGCAGTCTCCACTTAAATTCTAATCCTAAAAGTGTTCTATCGGGTTGAGGTCAGGACTCTGTGCAGGCCAGTCATGTTCCTCCACCCCAAACTCGCTCATCCATGTCTTTATGGACCTTGCTTTGTGCACTGGTGCGCATTCATGTTGGAACAGGAAGGGGACATCCCCAAACTGTTTCCACAAAGTTGGGAGCATGAAATTGTCCAAAATGTCTTGGTATGCTGACGCCTTAAGGCATGGCCTGGCTCGCAGTCTCCGCTCTAATTTATCCCAAAGGTGTTCTATCTGGTTGAAGCCAGTCAAGTTCCTCCACCCCAAACTCGCTCATCCATGTCTTTATGGACCTTGCTTTGTGCACTGGTCCAAACCATTTGGTGGAGGGGGGATTATGGTGGGGGGTTGTTTTTCAGGGGTTGGGCTTGGCCCCTTAGTTCCAATGAAGAGAACTCCTAAGGCGTCAGCATACCAAGACATTTTGGACAATTTCATGCTCCCAAATTTGTTTGGGGAACAGTTTGGGGATGTCCCCTTCCTGTTCCAACATGACTGTGCACCAGTGCACAAAGCAAGGTCCATCAAGACAAGGATGAGCGAGTTTGGGGTGCGGAACTTGACTGGCCTGCACAGAGTCCTAACCTCAACCCAATATTGAACCCTACAGACTAAAACTGGGATACCATTAAAGTTCATGTGTGTGTAAAGGCAGGTGTCCCGATACTTTTGGTAATAAAGTGTATATGCGGCATCCAGCAAGGCAGTTTTATTCCTGAGTACCAAATATATGCGCTTCTGTGTTTGTGCTGGAATGTGCAGCTCCTGATCATGTGATCACTGTGATTAGACAATCACAGTGATCACTTATGTGATGACCCGCCCTAGTGTTGTTTCTCATCTGTGAAGAGGAAACAATGCATCTGGGTTGATTTACTAAAGCTGGAGTGTGCAAAATCTGGTGCAGCTCTGCATAGAAGCCAATCAGCTTTCAGGTTTTATTGTCAAAGCTTAACTGAACAAGCTGAAATTAGAAGCTGATTGGCTTCCATGCACAGCTGCACCAGACATTGCACTCTCCAGTTTCAGTAAATCAACCCCAATAAATCTGGAGGAGGAGTCTGTAATGGTTTTGCGCATGGATTCCCTCCCCTGGGAGGAGGGAGAGAGATTGTGCACAGTGCTATATTGAGATCATGCTCAGATAAGTATTGGGGGGGGGGGGGGGGTGCTGTACACTGAAGGTTTTTTTACCTTCATGCATAGAATGCATGAAGGTAAAAAACCTTCAGCCTTTATATGCACTTTAACCACTTGCCCTCCGGAAGGTTTACCCCCCTTCATGACCAGGCCGTTTTTTGCGATACGGCACTGCGTTATTTTATCTGACGATTGCGCGGTCGTGCAATGCTGTACCCAATTAAAATTAATGTCCTTTTTTCCCACACATTTTGGTGGTATTTGATCCACTCTGCTTTTGTTATCTTTTGCGCTATAGACAAAAAAATACAGACGATATACAAAAAAAAAAAAAAATACAAAAAAAATATTTTTTTTACTTTCTGCTATACTACAAAGATAATAAAAAAAAAAGTTAAAAATATAATTTCTTTATAAATTTAGGCCAATATGAATTCTGCTAAATATTTTTGGTAAAAAAATCCCAATAAGCGTATATTGATTGGTTTGCGCAAAAGTTATTGCATCTAAACTATGGGATATTTTAATTTATTAATTTTTTTTTAATATTTACTAGTAACGACGGCGATTAGCGACTTTTAGAGGGACTGCAATATTGCGGTGGACAAATCAGACACTAACTGACACTTTGTGGGGACCAGTGACACTAATATAGTAATCAGTGCTAAAAAAATATGCACTGTCACTGTACTAATGACACTGGCTGGGAAGGGGTTAACCTCAGGGGCGATCCAAGGAATTAACTGTGTGCCTAGCTGGTGTTTACTTACTGAGGCGGAGATACTTGTATTAGGGGAAGACATAGATCCATGTCCCTACTTTGCAGAGACACAAAATCCAGTGGTAACCCGTCCATTAGAGGCGCCCGGGCGCCGCCCCCTCTCTCCTCTCCCCCTATATGCAGTGGATAGATTCATGCATAGCAACACACTATCTGTTATGCTGGGCTATATCTGTATTGCTGGGGTCTATATATCCTATCTGTAATGTTGAGCTATATACCCTGATCTGTGAGGCAGAGCTGTATATACCCTGATCTGTGAGGCTGAGCTGTATATACCCTGATCTGTGAGGCTGAGCTGTATATACCCTGATCTGTGAGGCAGAGCTGTATATACCCTGATCTGTGAGGCTGAGCTGTATATACCCTGATCTGTGAGGCAGAGCTGTATATACCCTGATCTGTGAGGTTGAGCTGTATATACCCTGATTTATGAGGCTGAACTGTATATACCCTGATTTATGAGGCTGAACTGTATATACCCTGATCTGTGAGGCTGAGCTGTATTTGCCCTGATCTGTGAGGCTGAGCTGTATATACCCTGATCTGTGAGGCAGAGCTGTATATACCCTGATCTTTGAGGCAGAGCTGTATATACCCTGATCTTTGAGGCTGAGCTGTATATACCCTGATCTGTGAGGCAGAGCTGTATATACCCTGATCTGTGAGGCAGAGCTGTATATACCCTGATCTGTGAGGCAGAGCTGTATATACCCTGATCTGTGAGGCTGAGCTGTATATACCCTGATCTGTGAGGCTGAGCTGTATATACCCTGATCTGTGAGGCTGAGCTATATACCATGATCTGTGAGGCTGAGCTATATACCCTGATCTGTGAGGCTGAGCTGTATATACCCTGATCTGTGAGGTTGACCTGTATATACCCTGATCTGTGAGGCTGAGCTGTATATACCCTGATCTGTGAGGCAGAGCTGTATATACCCTGATCTTTGAGGCTGAGCTGTATATACCCTGATCTGTGAGGCTGAGCTGTATATACCCTGATCTGTGAGGCTGAGCTGTATATACCCTGATCTGTGAGGCTGAGCTATATACCATGATCTGTGAGGCTGAGCTATATACCCTATCTGTAATGCTGAGCTATATACTCTGTCATGTGATGCTGAGCTGTATACTCCTGACACTATGGGTGGAAGCAATTGGAATGCAGGGGACTAAGTGGGTGGATTCTATAAGGGGTGGGGCTTATGAGAAGTGTGAGGGCCCCCCATCCTAATGCCTTCCCAACTGACAGAACGGCCATCTGCCTTGTTTACATAGGCAGACTGCCGTTCTGCTTTTGAACCGAAGGATCGGCTGGTGCCGGCGGACATCGGGTCCACGGTACCCGCCGACCAGCTCCCCCTGTGTATAATCACTGCGGGAGCGAGCTGTCGGTGGCGCTCATGCACGCACCAGTCCCGGAAGAGTTGGATCCCGTACTAGGCACGTGACCCGGTGCAGCCATCCAAGTTATATGGTCGGCAAGTGGTTAAGGTTTGTTTTGACCTTGGCCATGAAAGGGTTAAAGCCCATCTCCGAGATAAGTAAATATATTGTGTATGTTTATTAAAGAGCGATCTCATGAGATCATGGGCAGAAATACTTCTCAATGAAAATGTAAAAAATAGAGGCTGGAAAAGAAGAGTTAAAAAATAAAATTCTACCTAATAAAAGACTGATTGGAGAAGGACTATTGATGAAGACTTGTTTTTCAATGGTGTATTTAGCGGTTTACCTGGGGATCAGTTCTAAGTTCACATTCATAGACAAAGTCATAACATTTGTGCAAGGCCTTATTATACTAAAGAACATTTGAGCAGAAGCACCGACCCTCCCGCAAAGTGGGCTTGGATTTCTTGTTGAAACATTGCCAAATGTGCCCACACAAAATTGCAGATATCATTGACGGTATGAAATGTCTTCGAGAACATGTTCATGTGTTGTTGGACTATAGCTGTGCTGCCTTCGGTTTGTTATCCAACTGCTGATTGATTAGTTAATTTAGTGAGATTTATAGCTTGGCTCATGTGCCGCTTCCATAGAAAGCTTGGCGAGGAGACCATGGACTTGTCTTCTTCTCCTGATAAACACGACATTCTCAGGAACTGTATAATGGAAGGTTTTCTTTGGAACGCAACCCATGTAGGCCGTGCCACCACAAGCTACGTGCGAGCTCAGGAACTCAAATATAATACTCTGCTTAGCAAAATATTCCCATATTCCAGCTGCACTTTATAATCAACGTTTATTCAAATCTCATACTATGAAACCATGATATACTGTATAAAAAAAGCCCAGCTTATAAAGACCAACAGATCATCCACTAATACAATTACCTTATATACTCGAGTATAAGCCGAGTTTTTCAGCATATTTTTTCATGCTGAAAATGCCCCCTCGGCTTATACTCAAGTCAAGCACTTTTCTGCAGCAGAGAATGACATTTTCCGAACTGAATTTGGGGCCCCATATCTCGGGGCTACTTGGTGCTAGAAACACCAAATTCAGTAAACAAACTCAGTGGAACTAGCACTACAACATATCCAAATTTGGTGTTCCTAGCACCAAGTGGCCCCGAGATACGGGGTCCCAAATTCGGTCAACTGTGTCCATCTGTAGCAATGTCATTTCGAGACCCTTTGGGTCCAGAGACCCCAAATTTTGGCTGCAGCTAGGGAGCATCTAGGAACCCTTAACTACCAAGTTTGAAGTTCAGGGGACCTATGGCTGCAAATGTGCACAGTGAGGCTGCAAATGGGCACAGTGAGGCTGCAAATGGGCATTGTTGACCCTCTTGTCCACTTACAGTAGCTGCACATTTCTCAACCTCGGCTTATACTTGAGTCAATAAGTTTTCCCAGTTTTATGTGGTAAAATTAGGTGCCTCAACTTATATTCGGGTCAGCTTATACTCAAATATATACGGTATTATAAACTTGCAAATGTTTTTATGGGATTTCAGGTAATATGAACACTGCACTTGGAATACCGGAATCTTTTTCAGAGCAGAGATAACTATCTGTCAGGACCCGGATCTGTACTTGCAAACTCTACTGTATCTGGCAGTATCTCTTCTCGCTGAGCCACCTGAGGTGCTGAACATCAACCTTGACAATTCTTTGGACAATCTTGTATTAAAGTGTTTGTTACCCCAATATTTCATATTCCTAATATGTGTCTGATGTACCATGTACTTGTATGAGAAAGTCTCCTGTTCTCCTTGTGTTATTTCCTTTGTGTGAAGCCCGTGGTGTTCCCGCCAGTCTCTCTGCTTTCCTATTAAAACTGACCACACTAAGCAGGAGAGCACACCATGGTCAGTTCTCTAGCTATGTTGATTGGGAGCTCAGCCTGCTCTCCTCCAACAATCAGACTTTTCCTGAAATGCCCCCCACTGCACAGCCTTTCACTGGGAAGCTCAGTGTGTGGTTGCTTCTCCCCCCCCCCCCCAGCTCTTATACAGCTTAGAACAGAGGGAATGTGATCACTTATAAAAAAGGGAAAAAAGGTATTAATAATGTTGTTTTGTTTTTTTATATCTATACACAAATGTTTTGCCTTTTATCTCTATTTTAAACGGAATGGGTTGTTTTACAAGGTGATCGTTTACAATCACTTTAAACCTTGTTTCTGGTGAACCTTAAACTCATTACTCCTCCCATGAACTTCCTATTTAAGCCATACCTTTGTACTTCCTTTTTGCCAGATTATTGTGCTCTCTTCAGCCAATATTTTTCAATATCTGCTCTTGTCACTCCTGCTGCTGTCTGTATCTTTGTTACCACTCATTACTGGCCTTTGGCTTGTTCCTCGAGTATGCTTCTGCATGATCTGCAACCACTTATTATGGCATTTTGGCTCGTTTACTGATTACACTTCTACTTGATCCCAACCTGCTGTATCTGCTACTGGACCCCAGCAATCCTAAGGACCCTGACCTGGTGGTAACACACAGCAAAACCCATCTCCACCATCAGGATCTCTGGGGAATACCGGGCATTGCTTAGTGGTGGCTGACTGACCCCCTGATGGTGCCTGCATAGTTCCTGGTCCAATGCCACTTGGCTGATCTTTCGGGCTGCATGGAAGGGTGACAATTTGCTCACTACTAAAAGGAGGTATTCTTCCCTGACCACCTATGTAAGGGAAATTTTTCTTACTAACCCCCAATGAATTATTTTAACAGAAGTTCCCTTTGAATTTGAAATTATTTCAGTGGTTCCTGTGGGTTAAAAAGGCTGAGCAAGGCTGGGCTAAGAGAAACCTCAAATGTGGCCAAGATATTTTCTAAGGGGAGTGGAAAGAGCACATACTGTATGTGAAAGTGTTGGTTTGCAAAGTGGCTATATTAGCAGACATTTCTAAAAGTCTCATGTAACCTGTCTTATGAAGAATGCCCCCAGCCTCAAACAACTTATATAGCACGTTTGATCATGCATGATCTCTGACCATCTCCTGTAGCATGTCAAGTCTCTGACCATCTGCTTTAGTATGTCTGCAGTCTCTGACCATCTTCTGTAGTATGCCCATAGTTTTTTACCATCTACTGTAGTTTGCCCATAGCCTCTGAGTAGCTTCTATAGTATATCTGCAGTCTCTGACCATCTCCCGTAGTATGGCTGCAGTTTCTGACCATCTGCTATAGTATATCTCCACTTTCTGTCCATCTCCTCTAGCATAGCTCCAGTCTCTGACCATCTGTTGTAGGATGCTTGTTGTTTCTGACCATCTATTGTAAAATATCCCCAGTCCCTGATCATCTGTTGTAGGATGCCCATAGTTTTTAACTATCTTCTGTAGCATGTCTGCTGCCTCTGACCACCTCTTGTTAGAATATCTCTGACCATCTCTTGTAGAATATGTCCAGTCTCTGGCCATTTTTTGTAGTATGCTCATAGTCTCTATCTCCTGTAGCATGTCTGCAGTCTCTGGTCATCTCTGTAGAATATTTCCAACCATCTCTTATGGAATATCTCCAGTCTCTGACCATCTGTTGTAGTACGGACATAGACACTGATCATTTTCTGTAGCATGTCTGCTGTCTCTGACCACCTTTTACAGCAGCCTTTCCCAACCAGGATTCCATGGAACCCTGGGGTTCATCCAGAGTTTGCTAGGGGTTTCTTGATCAATGAGCACCTTCTGTTTCTCAGGTAAGTAACTACTGATCCCAATTATCTTTTTAGCTATCTGTAAGGGGGGTTCTTCCTAATGACCCTAACTGCAAAGTGAATTTTTCCTTTCGACCATCACACTAATGTACCTTGAGCTCCAATTATAGTAATTATTAGCAGGGATTCCCTGAGACCAGAAGGGTATTTCAAGGGTTCCTCCATGTTAGAAAGGTTGAGAGAGGCTGTCTTATAGAAGATCTCCGACCATCTCTTGTAGAATATCTCCAGTCTCTGACCATCTGTTGTAGGATGCTTGTAGAGTCTGACCATCTACTGTAAAATATCCACAGTCTCTGACCATCTGTTGTAGGATGCTTGTAGAGTCTGACCATCCACTGTAGAAGATCCCCAGTCTCCAGTCATCTGTGGTAGTACGCCTGTAGTCACCGACCATTTTTTGTAGCAAGTCTCCAGTCTCTGATGAGTTTCTGTAGCAGTCAGCAAATATTATGCACAGCCCTTTGGCAATATCAAAGCTTCCTATATCAAGCAAGTTGACCAACACTGGTATAGAGGTTCCCAAACCATGTATACCGTATATACTCGAGTATAAATCGATCCGAGTATAAGTCGAGGCCCTAATTTACCACCAAAAAATGGGAAACAATTATTGACCCAAGTATAAGACTAGGGTGAGAAATGCAGCAGCTACTGCAAGTGGAAAAAGAGGGTCAACAATGCCCATCTGCAGCTGTATACCTCCCTGTGTCCTGTGCATGTGTCCTGTGTATATATGTGCATGTGTCATGTACCTGTGTATATGTGCATGTGCCATGTACCTGTGTCCTGTGTATATGTGCATGTGTCATGTGTCCTGTACCTGTGTATATGTGCATGTGTCCTGTACCTGTGTCCTGTGTATATGTGCATGTGTCCTGTACCTGTGTCCTGTGTATATGTGCATGTGTCCTGTACCTGTGTCCTGTGTATATGTGCATGTGTCCTGTACCTGTGTCCTGTGTATATGTGCATGTGTCCTGTACCTGTGTCCTGTGTATATGTGCATGTGTCCTGTACCTGTGTCCTGTGTATATGTGCATGTGTCCTGTACCTGTGTCCTGTGTATATGTGCATGTGTCCTGTACCTGTGTCATGTGTATATGTGCATGTGTCATGTGTATATGGTCCTGTGTATGTGTCTGTGTGCATGTGTATGTGTGCATCCTACCTGTGTCCTGTGCATGCCTCCGTGTGCCGCTCTGCATCGATCAGCATTCGCTATTCCTATTCGGCGGCCATTCACTGTTCAAAAGCTGCGCCTCCTCGTCGTCCATGATAGGCAGAAAACTCCATTTCCCAGCAGTCAGCGGTCAGCCTATCACGGACATTCTCTCATCCTCTTACCATGGACGAGGATGAGAGAATGTCTGTGATAGGCTGTACACTGACTGCCTATCACAGACGAGGAGGTGCGGCTTTTGAACTGTGAGAGCCGCTGCCAAGTTGTATGCAGCACACGCTGGCCGCCGTCTGCCTGCATGACACGCTGATCATGTAGGCAGATGGCGGTGACTCGTGTATAAGTCAAGGGGGACACTTTCAGCCCCCAAAAAGGGGCTGAAAAATTCAACTTATACACGAGTATATATGGTAGATTTTATCCAAAATGCTGTTGCTACCCACTATGTAGCCAGATATGGGCCCCTGTGCCTCTGGCCCCCTTGGCAGTGCCTAGGTATAACTTGCAGTGCCGGCGACTATGCACCATTCAGGGGTGTAGAAGCATCAAAAGAGAAAGGAAGGAACACCGCTCATCAACCGAGTGCATAAATATGTGAATGAGTGTGGCTTCATCCAGTGCTGCTCCAGCCACTCTCCCCCGACATGTTTCGCCCTGCACACGGAGGCTTGATCACCTCGGCCCCCTTAGCAGTTGCGTAACTTTTCTTTTTTACCTTGCTAAAGTTGTGCATTAAATGAGCGTCTGATTTACACACTACCGTGTGCTGACTTCAAGTACCCAATTAGCATCAGGAGATTTTATACCAGTAAAAATTTCCTCTAAAACTGATAGATGTTTAAATTGCACTGAGGCTAAGTATTACTCCTTTAATAAATGAGACCTTTCTGTAGAGCTTAAGGCAGCATTTTTCTTTCCGCCATGTCTTATCTCTTGTTTGAGCAGTTAATGGGTTTATTAGTCTTACAGGAAAAGGATAGACTTGATTTTATTAATCACGGGTAGCCAAGGGGTAGAATGGGACCATCAAAGGTTTTTTTTTTTTTGTTTTTTTTTTGTGTGAGATGTGATGGAGGTTCTCTGCTATTTAAGAATAAAAATAAGAAAGATAAGAGTATCGGCATTCTGAACCGGGAGGAGACGATGTTCCCTGCGGCGGTTCTGGGTTCCTGTCACAGGTGGAGGACGTGCTTGCTGTGATTGAGAGGGCCGTACGCTATATATACTTTAGCACAGCATTTCTCAAGTGAAAAGTATCGTGTGTATTTAGCCTTTTCATCATGTGTTCCTCTAACATGCTCCTCTGACAGTTTGTTTGAAGATTTCATTGTATAGAGGTATAAAAGGTAAATAAAAAGGAGAAAAGGCAACATAGGAAAATAAGTGTTTTCTCAGATCTCCGGAGATATGTGGCTTTGATTTAAAATATTCACCTCTGCAGATCAAAGACATTCCTTTCATCATCATTCTTTATATATTTTTAAAAATATATACTGTATAGACTTAGGTATGGTCACAGTGCTGTTAAAGTGGAACTACACTGCGTCCGAGCACCACAAACTCATAAATTCATTTCTAACCACTTAAGGAACCGGAAGGATTCTCCCCCTTAATGACCAGGCCATTTATTTGCGATTCGGCACTGCGTCTCTTTAACTGACAATTGCGCGGTTGTGCGGCGCTGTACCCAAACAAAATTGACATCCCTTTTTTCCCACAAATAGAGCTTTCTTTTGGTGGTATTTGATCACCTGTTCGGTTTTTATTTTTTGCGCTATAAACAAAAAAAGAGCGTCAATTTAAAAAATATATTTTTTTTTTAACTTTTTGCTATAATACATATCCAAAAAAAAAAAGATATAAAGAAACACATTTATTCATCAGTTTAGGCCGATATATATTCTTCTACATATTTTTGGTGAAAAAAAAAAAATCACAATAGGCGCATATAGATTGGTTTGTACAAAATTTATTGCGTCTTCAAACTATGGGATAGATTTAGGGACTTTTATTTATGGTTTTTATTGTTTTTACTAGTAATAGCAGCAATCTGTGATTTTTAGCGGGATTGCGGCGGACAAATCTGAACCCAGATGACACTTTTTGGGGACCAGTGACGTTATTACATTGATCAGTGCTATAAAAATGCACTGATCAATGTAAAAATGACACTGGCAGGGAAGGGGTTAACACTAGGGGGCGATCAAGAGGTTAAGTGTGTTCCCTGGGTGTGTTCTAACTGTAGGGGGGTTGGGCTGCCAGGGACATGACAGAGATCACTGTTCCCAATCACTGGGAGCAGAAGATCTCTGACATGTATCTGGCAGAACGGGGATCCGCTTGTTTACATTGGCAGATCCCCGTTCTGCCTCTGTACTAGGCGATCGCGGGTCGCCGGCGGACATCCAGTCCTCCCGACCCGCGAGCACCCGCCCGCCCGCAACTGAGTCCACGCAAGTGGCCGTACAGCTATGGCGATTCGTGCAGGAGAGCCAACCTGCTGCTGTTTAAGGACAGCGGCTGGACGAAAAGTGGTTAATATTCAGTATAGATATCACACCACTTTCTTAAACTCAATCTTTCTAAAACTGAGCTTGTAATATTTCCTTCTTCCTGATTTCCCTCCCCCATTACTTTACCGTTGAGATCAACGGCAAAACCATTGGTTCCTCCACACATACCAAGGGGCTGGGTGTAATCCTAGACTCTGGCCTTGCTCTCCTTCCCCCCACATCCAATCACTGGCTAAATCTTGCCACCTTAACCTCCACAACATTTCCAGAGTTCGCCCCTTCCTGACTAACGACACCCCAAAACAACTTATTCACTCCTTGGTTATTTCCCGCCTTGACTACTGCAACTCTCTCTTCACTGGCCTACCTTTACAGAGACTATCCCCCCCTTCAGTCTATTATGGATGCTGCCACTAGACTAATACACCTTACTAATCGATCCGTGACTGCTGCTCCTCTCTGCCAATCTCTTCATTGGCTTCTCCTACCCCACCATATAAAATTCAAAATACTAACCACAACATAGAAGGTCATCCACAAAATCACCAACCTTATCTGCAGATATCGCCCAAATCATTTTCTCCACTCCTTCCAAGACCTTCTGCTCTCTAGCTCCCTTGTTACCTCCTCCCATGCTCGCCTCCAGGACTTCTCCAGAGCCTCTCCCATCCTCTGGAACTCCCTGCACCATTATGTCCGGTCAGCTTCTACACAGGCCGCCTTTAGGCCATCTCTAAAAACTCACTTATTCAGGGAAGCCTACCCCACCTCCACCTAAGAACTGTCCCAGAGTCACCTCCATCAGACTATCCCCTGCAGCTATCACCTTTTGTACTACCTCCCTGTCCCTTTAGATTGTAAGCTCTATGAGCAGGGCCCTCCTACTCCTTCTGTATTGAACGGTATTGTAGTGGTACCCCCCCCCCACATTGTAAAGCTCTGCGTAAACTGTTGGTGCTATATAAATCCTGTATAATAGTACTAATAATAATAATTTAATTTTTATAACTTTCTTGCATCTCAAAGAGGTAAAGAAATTAATAAATCTTTATAAAGTAAGCATAAATAAAGTGTTCAAAAGTAAAAATATTCATATTAGCAAACATCTGCATTGCGAGTTATAAAAAAAAAAATAAAACATCAACAACAATAACACAATGACATACTCCCCTAATGCTGATCTAATGAAGCGGCTCTCATGGCAGGAAGAACAATTTCCCTGCTGGGGGTAGATCAGGCTCTTGACTACGATAAACCTCCAGATAGTAATTATAATGACTACAGCGATCACAAAGAAACATGATATATAAGAAGTGTTATTAAACTTCCCCCTCCACCCCAGTATTATATCAATGTGCTACAATATGATGTGTGCATGTAAAAATACCGATCCCAACAACAATACAGGAATGGATGTGCCAGCGAGCTCATAATCATTGTACATGTTGAGTATAAAAATGCTAATGTGAGGTGGAAAATGACCAACAATGGAAATATTAAACAGACGACTCCCCAACCTGAAGCAATGGCAATGGGAGACGAGCCAAAATATTCATAAAATCCATTTTACTATCTGTTATACAGGATTATATGGCTTCCCTTTGGTTGATAGTACATTTTTCCTTTGTGAGCACACCGCTATAATATGTCGCATCAACGTTTCTCAAACTTTTTTATAGTCATGGTACCCTTTAAAAAGTATAAAAAATCTGGAGCCCCCCCCCCCCCCAGACTAAAATGTAAAAAAAAGTAAATGTATCAATGGAAAAAACCTACACACCTAAAGGACTTGATGAAATTAGCTTCACATCAGAAGACCCCATTTACATCAGAGGCCACTTTATCACATCAGAGGTTCCCCCATCATATCAGAGGTCCCCCCATCATATCAGAAGTGCCCCCATTGCATCAGAGGTCCCACTTCACATCAGAGGTCCCCCCATAGCATCAGAGATTTCCCCCCCATCACATCAGAGGTCCCACTTCACATCAGAGATCCCACTTCACATCAGAGGTCCCACTTCACATCAGAGGTCCCCCCCATAGCATCAAAGATTTCCCCCCCATCACATCAGAGGTCCCACTTCACATCAGAGGTCCCACTTCACATCAGAGGTCCCACTTCACATCAGAGGTCCCACTTCACATCAGAAGTCCCATTGCATCAGAGATCTCCCCTATACCATCAGAGGTCCCACTTCACATCAGAGGTCCCTCTTATCATAGCAGAGGTCACCCCATCACATTAGGGGTCCCACCATCACATCAGAGACCCCCCAATCACATCACAGGTCTCCCCATCACATTGGAGTAACCCTTTAACATCAGAGGCCCCCATCAAATCAGAGGATCCCCCCCCCCATTATGACAGAGGTTCCCCTTACATCAGAGATCCCCAATCACATCAGAGCCCCCCCCCCCCCCCATCACATCAGCACACCCCTTCATACAGTATCACAAAAGTGAGTACACCCCTCACATTTTTGTAAATCTTTTCTTCTATCTTTTCATGGGACAACACTGAAGAAATGACACTTTGCTACAATGTAAAGTAGTGAGTGTACAGCTTGTATAACAGTGTAAATTTGCTGTCCCCTCAAAATAACTCAACACACAGCCATTAATGTCTAAACTGCTGGCAACAAAAGTGAGTACACCCCTAAGTGAAAATGTCCAAATTGGGCCCACAGTGTCAATATTTTGTGTGGCCACCATTATTTTCCAGCACTGCCTTAACCCTCTTGGGCATGGAGGTCACCAAGAGTTTCACAGGTTGCCACTGGAGTCCTCTTCTACTCCTCCATGATGACATCACGGAGCTGGTGGATGTTAGAGACCTTGCGCTCCTCCACCTTCCATTGGAGGATGCCCCACAGATGATCAATAGGGTTTTAGTCTGGAGACATGCTTGGCCAGTCCATCATCTTTACCCTCAGCTTCTTTAGCAAGGCAATGGTCGTCTTGGAGGTGTGTTTGGGGTCGTTATCATGTTGGAATACTGCCCTGCGGCCCAGTCTTCGAAGGGTGGGGATCATGCTCTGCTTCAGTATGTCACAGTACATGTTGGCATTCATGGTTCCCTCAATGAACTGTAGCTCCCACCACCATGCTTGACTGTAGGCAAGAAACACTTGTCTTTGTACTCCTCGCCTGTTTGCTGCCACACACGCTTGTCACCATCTGAACCAAATAAGTTTATCTTGGTCTCCTCAGACCACAGGACATGGTTCCAGTAATCCATGTACTTAGTCTGCTTGTCTTCAGCAAACTGTTTGCGGGCTTTCTTGTACATCATCTTTAGAAGAGGCTTCCTTCTGGGACGACAGACATTCAGACCAATTTGATGGTGTGTGCGGCGTATGGTCTGATCACTGACAGGCTGACCCCCCCACCCCCTACAACCTCTGCAGCAATGCTGGCAGCACTCATACATCTATTTCCCAAAGAAAACCTCTGGATATAAGACTGAGCACGTGCATTCAACTTCTTTGGTCGACCATGGCGAGACCTGTTCTGAGTGGAACCTGTCCTGTTAAACCACTGTATGGTCTTGGCCACTGTGCTGCAGCTCAGTTTCAGGGTCTTGGCAATCTTCCTATAGCCTAGGCCATCTTTATGTAGAGCAACAATTATTTTTTCCAGACCCTTAGAGAGTTCCTTGCCATGAGGTGCCATGTTGAACTTCCAGTGACCAGTATGAGAGAGTGAGAGCGATAACACCAAATTTAACACACCTGCCCCGCATTCACACCCGAGACCTTGTAACACTAACGAGTCACATGACACCGGGGAGGAAAAATGGCTAATTGGGCCCAATTTGGACATTTTCACTTAGGGGTGTACTGACTTTTGTTGCCAGCGGTTTAGACATTATTGGCTATGTGTTGAGTTATTTTGAGGGGACAGCAAATTTACACTGTTATACAAGCTGTACACTCACTACTTTACATTGTAGCAAAGTGTCATTTCTTCAGTGTTGTCACATAAAAAGATAGAAGAAAATATTTACAAAAATGTGAGGGGTGTACTCACTTTTGTGAGATACTGTATAAGAGGTCTCCTTATTACATTAGAGGATCCCCCATCCCATCAGAGTCACCCTTTAACAACAGAGGTCTCCCCATCACATCAGAGTCACCATTTAACATCAGATGCCCCCATCACATCACAGCCCCCCCCATCATATCAGTTCACCCCTTCACATCAGTCATCCTGTTAGGTACCTGGTAGTTGAGCCTGACTGGTAGAAGGAGACCTCTCTTAAACGCTGGTTCAGGAGCCAATGGAAGTGGGAACAGTGGTCCCTTGAGCACAGTGGGTAGGAGGGCCTGATGCAGGTTCCAGCAGAAGCAGATAAGGATGTCCCTCAGGGATGGCTGAGCTGCGGATGCAGGTAGGCTTGATGCAGGCCGGAAGGCAGGCAGGTAGCTGAGAAGGCAGCGGCAGGATGCTTGGCAAGCAGGCTGGAAGCAGCGTCACAGGACACAGGCAAAGCAAGGTCAGACAGTCCGTTCAGCAGGAGATCAGGCAGGTATAAGCAAAAGGGATGATCCAAGAATAGTCAGGCAGGCAGGAGTTCGGCAACAGGTAACAAGATAAGCAAGGTCAGGCAAGCCGGGTCGGATAGGAGACTGGAGAATGGTCAGACGTAGCCGGGTCACTAGCAATACAACAAACAGGCAGGATACAGGAACTCAGGTGCAGAGCTGCAGATGAACAGCACCTGACAGAAGCACCTGTCATTCTTTTAAAGGGCCCTTGGCGCCAAAACAGCGCTAGCGCGAACGGGCGCGCGCGTGTACCCGCGAACGCGCGAACGGGCACACGCGGGAGCGCTCCGGCGCCCCCTGGTGGGGAATTAAGCAGAATTGTCCTGGAAAGGCCCCTCGTGCACCTGCGTGCACGCATATTTGCCCGACGGCCACTGATATGCCCCTGACATTGCCCCCTCCCAACGGGCAGCCTCCGGATGCCCAGAATACTCTTCTTTTCAGGATGAGCAGAGAAATAGGCATGAATCAAACGTTTGGCATGAATGTTACAGTCAGGTTCCCATGAATTATTTTCCGGACCATACCCCTTCCACTTAATCAAAAACTGTACTTGCCCAGATCTCTTTCTGCAATCAAGGATGGTTTCCACTTCATACTCCTCGTTACCGTCCACCAGAACCGGTTCAGGGACCCTGGTGCCCCTATCAGGAAAAGGATCATCTACAGCAGGCTTCAAAAGTGACACGTGAAACACAGGGTGGATTTTGAGTGAGTCAGGTAAACACAATTCATAGGACACCTCGTTAATCTTCCTTTTCACAGGGAAAGGCCCAATGAACTTAGGAGCAAGCTTCTTGGAAGGACAAGTCAATCTAATATTATCGGTAGACAGCCATACCTTGTCACCAAGCTGAAGGTTTAAGTCTCCTCTTCTTTTCTGATCAAAGAACCTCTTGTTCTCCGCTTGTGCCTTGGATACCGCTTCCCGTAAGATTCGGTTATTATGACTAAGGAACTGCACTGTGTCCTGGACCGCTGGAACTGAGGATTCTGAAAGAAAATCTGGTAAAAAAGATACATGAAAACCATAATTGGCAAAGAAAGGGGATTGACCGGTAGCAGAGTGGCTGGCATTGTTATAAGCGAATTCCGCTAGGGGCAGCAGAGACACCCAATCATCTTGCACAAAAGATGTAAAACACCTAATGTATTGCTCCAGTGTCTGATTTGTCCTTTCAGTTTGCCCGTTTGTTTGGGGATGGTATGCTGAGGACAGGGCTAGTTCAATTTTCAGAATTTCACAAAGGGCTCTCCAAAAGCGTGAGGTAAACTGTACCCCCCTATCGGACACTATATTTGCGGGGACTCCGTGTAGCCTGACAATCTCCTTAATGAACACACGGGCCGTTTCCACAGCAGAAGGTGTTCCTTTTAGGGGCACAAAGTGGGCCATTTTGGACAGCCGGTCGACGACCACAAAGATCGCCGAACATCCTTCAGAGCAAGGCAATTCAACTATAAAGTCCATTGCTATCATCCTCCAGGGCCTATCTGGTATAGGCAACGGTCTCAGTAGTCCCCAAGCTCTGTTCCTGGGAGTCTTATTCTGGATGCAGACAGAACACGAGTTGACATATTTCCTGCAGAATTCCTTCAGGTTAGGCCACCAAAAGGTGCGCTGCACCAGCTCAAGGGTCTTACAGACCCCAAAATGTCCTGCAAGTGGGTGGTCATGCAAAAGTGTCAGTACCTTGACTCAGACGCTCTCTGGTACAAAAATTTGACTTCCTCTCCACAGTAATCCATCACGAGATGTTAAAGAGGATCCCTGGAGACTTGAAGATTCTGGAGATGCTTCTCTGATCATGGACAGAAGATCTGTTTGAAGAAGAAGGAAGCTATTTGCCGGCAGAATAGTGTCAGGTACAGAAAAGTCTTTAGGATTGTCAAACATGCGCGACAGCGCGTCTGGTTTTACGTTTTTGGATCCAGGCCGGTAGGTAATGTGGAAACAAAACCGTGTAAAGAATAGAGCCCAACGGGTCTGTCTGGGTTTTAGTCTCTTGGCAGATCTTAAATATTCGAGGTTCTTGTGATCCATATAAATCAGTACCGGATGGACTGCGCCTTCTAGCAAGTACCTCCATTCTTCCAAAGCTGTCTTGATAGCGAGTAGCCCACATCATAGTTCCGCTCAGCCGGTGAAAGTTTCCTAGAAAAGAACCCTACGGGGTGCATCAGGTCCTTGTTGCCTTGTCGTTGGGAAATAACAGCACCCACGGCCACTTCGGACGCATCAACCTCCAGGATAAAAGGTAAGTATGGATCAGGATGGCTATGGATCGGAGCTGACGTGAAACGTCTTTTTAATTCTTCAAAGGCCCCCTGGGCTTCCGGGTTCCAATGGAAAACGAAAGTTCTGCTTAGTTAGCTGCGTGATGGGGGAGATGATTGCAGAAAACCCCCTAATGAACTTTCTATAAAAGTTTGCAAACCCAATGAAGCATTGTACGCCCTTCTTGTCCATGGGAGCTGGCCACTCAAACACAGCAGACACCTTCTGAGGGTCCATTTTGATGCCGGTTGGGGAGATCACTAGCCCCAGGAACTGAATCTCCTCCTGTTCAAATTCGCACTTCTCCGCCTTAGCATACAGTCTGTGCAAACGGAGTCGGGCCAGGACTTTACGGACATGTTCCCTATGTTGCTCAAGTGAACTGGAGAAGATTAGAATGTCATCCTGATAGACGATTAAAAAGATGTCCAGGAAATCTCTAAACACATCATTGACCAGATGCTGGAACATGGCAGGAGCATTGCATAGGCCAAAGGGCATGACTAGATATTCATAGTGTCCGAAACGGGTCCGGAAAGCCGTCTTCCACTCATCCCCGGCCCGAATGCGGACCAGATTGTAGGCCCCTCTCAGATCCAGCTTGGTGAAGATAGTAGCAGACCTCAGCTTCTGGAACAGTTCAGGTATCGGGGCAACGGATAGCGGTTTTTGACCGTAACTTTGTTTAACTCCCGATAGTCCACACAGGGGCGAAGAGACTGATCTTTCTTGGAGACAAAAAATATTCCGGCACCAGCTGGTGAAATGGAAGGTCGGATGAAGCCTTTTTCGAGGTTTTCATTAATGTAAACCTTAAGTGCCTCTTGTTCTTTTTCGGACAGCGGGAAAATGCGCCCAAAAGGAATTTCAGCCCCAGGGAGCAGCTCAATTGGGCAATCATAGGGACGATGGGGTGGCAGGGAATCTGCTCCCTTCTTGCTGAACACATCTGCAAATTCCCGATAGACCTCTGGTACGTCTTGGAGCAGGTCTGGGTCAATGTCCATACAAAGTAAGGTAGCAGCAGATTTAGAGGGTTCTGGTAGGCAATGTCTTTGGCAATAGGGTGACTGGAACTTGATCTCGCCCGTGACCCAGTTAACAAGAGGGTTATGGGCCTGGAGCCAGGGCATGCCCAAAATGATTGGAAATAGTGGAGATGAAATAACGTCCAGGGTTAGGATCTCTTGGTGCTGAGATGAACAGGTGGCAGACAGAGGAAGGGTTTCTTGAGAGACCTGTCCAGATCTTATGTGGGACCCATCGGCCAAGAAAACTGAGAGTCTGTGTGTCTTGTTCTTTAAGGGCAGGTTTTGTTGGGTGGCAAAAACAGAGTCCACAAAGCAGCTACATGCCCCAAAATCAACAATGGCGTTGACCTGGATGGTTCTTCCCTGGAGCTGTAATGAGAGAGGGAGAACAAGTTGAGTTGTATTGGCGGTTAAAGCGGATAAACTGGTCGGAGTAGAAGAAAAGCACTTACGAGTCTTTACTGGACAGTTGTTCACATAGTGGCCCGTCCCACCACAGTAGAGACAGAGGTTTAACTGGCGTCTGCGTGCCCGTTCTTCTGGGGTCAGGGTAGCACGCATAAGTCCCAGTTGCATAGGTTCGGGAGCATCAGGTGTTTGGGTGACTGGACTCGGGTAGGTAGAAGGTAGGTATCGGGAGGCAGGAACCGGAGCTTTTGCAGTCATCCACATAGGGCGCGTTTGTTGGGAAGAGCGTTCAGACCGGCGCTCACGAAGGCGTCGGTCAATCTGAATGGTAATGGCAATGAGCTCCTCAAGGGTATCAGGCATTCCTACCCGGGCAAGCTCGTCCTTAAGACCCTCAGATAGCCCCATGCGAAACTGGTGACGTAAGGCTGCGTTGTTCCATTGAGTGTCCGCGCTCCAGCGTCGAAAGTCCGTAACATAGTCCTCGGCCGGCCTACGGCCTTGCTGGAGCGCGAACAAAGCTGCCTCAGCGGTGGCAGTCCGTTGAGGGTCCTCATATAGCTGGGCCATGGCTTCAAAGAAGGCAGGCAAGGACTGGATCTGTATAGCGTTGGTTTCAAGCAGGCGATGGGCCCAGGTCTGGGGTTCCCCCTGAAGAAGGGATATAACAAATCCCACTTTGGTAGCCTCCAAGGAAAAAGTCCGTGGCTGTAGAGCAAAGTAAAGTTGACAAGCGCTGCGGAAGGCCAGAAATTTGGTTCGGTCACCAGAAAACTTTTCAGGGATAGGAACTCTTGGCTCAGGTGGAAGCATGACCACAGAGGGTGGTGCAGCAGCCTGTACTGGAGCGGCTGCGGAAGCAGGGGCCACACCACCGGGACCACTAAGGTTTAGTACTTGACCCTCCAGTCTGTTGTAACTGTCTTGTAAAGTTTTTACTGCCTGGGTGAGTGCTGCTAGGTGCGTACAGATCTCCTTGATGGGAGAGGTCTCTCCTGCAGGCTCAGTCATGGCTGTTCGTACTGTTAGGTACCTGGTAGTTGAGCCTGACTGGTAGAAGGAGACCTCTCTTAAACGCCGGTTCAGGAGCCACTGGAAGTGGGAACAGTGGTCTCTTGAGCACAGTGGGTAGGAGGGCCTGATGCAGGTTCCAGCAGAAGCAGATACTGGTCTGGAAGGACGTCCCTCAGGGATGGCTGAGCTGCGGATGCAGGTAGGCTTGATGCAGGCCGGAAGGCAGGCAGGTAGCTGAGAAGGCAGCGGCAGGATGCTTGGCAAGCAGGCTGGAAGCAGCGTCACAGGACACAGGCAAAGCAAGGTCAGACAGTCCGTTCAGCAGGAGATCAGGCAGGTATAAGCAAAAGGGATGATCCAAGAATAGTCAGGCAGGCAGGAGTTCGGCAACAGGTAACAAGATAAGCAAGGTCAGGCAAGCCGGGTCGGATAGGAGACTGGAGAATGGTCAGACGTAGCCGGGTCACTAGCAATACAACAAACAGGCATGATACAGGAACTCAGGTGCAGAGCTGCAGACGAACAGCACCTGACAGAAGCACCTGTCATTCTTTTAAAGGGCCCTTGGCGCCAAAACAGCGCTAGCGCGAAAGGGGGCGCGCGCGTACCCGCGAAAGCGCGTACGGGCACACGCGGGAGCGCTCCGGCGCCCCCTGGTGGGGAATTAAGCAGAATTGTCCTGGAAAGGCCCCTCGTGCACCTGCGTGCACGCATATTTGCCCGACGGCCACTGATATGCCCCTGACACATCCCCATCACATCAGCGCACCCTTTCCCATTAGAGGCCCCATCATATTAGAGGTCCTCCCATTACATCTGAGGTCCCCCCTTCACATCAGAGGTCCCTTCACATCAGAGTCCCCCCCTTTACATCAGAAGTACCCCACGTCACATCAGTACACCTCTTTACATCATAGGTCCCTCCATATCAGAGGTCTCATCATATCAGAGGTCCCCCACCACATCAGAGTCACCATTTCACATCAGTCATTTCCCCAGCACATCAGAGTCCCCCTTTAACATCATAGGCCCCCTCATCACATCAGAGGTCCCCCCATCACATCAGCAGTCCCCCTTCATGTCAGAGTATCCCCATCACATCAAAGTCCTCTCAGCCATTTCTGACCCTGGTTGAGAAACACTGTATTAGATAGTGCAGTCAAAATTTCTCTCCAAACCAACCTGTCTGACACCTTGCTGCTGGCAATAATACACAGGAGCCATAGTGGAGAGATAGGAGGAGGTTTAAGGAAGGCGTTGTTCTTGATTCATCAAGCTGCAAGACCATTTTAATGCATAATATAGTGGCCTCTCAGTCATTATTGTATGCCATTTTAGCATGCCTAAAACACTTGTGCAATTGCACCTAATGCAGTTGCAGGTTGGTGAATCAGGACCCTATGGTCTATGGAAAAAAAGTGAATCCTAAAGAGGGTCAGCTGTAAATTGTTCTCAGATTAATTATATAAAAAAAATACAAACTACACGCAGCCTGATAATTTTAAATTTTGGTCTCCAGGAATTTCCTTCTCAAAACTGCTGTGCGTATTGCTGCAGAAAGCCAGGCAAAAGTTCTCTTTCGAAATAAATCACTCAGTGTTTAGGTTTTAATGCAGATATAGATTTTGTACATTAAAATGTGGACAACAAATCACATTGCTCCAAAGACCCTCACTCCTCTTCAGTACTCTGGTCTGCAATGTGAACCCACAATAAAGCACATCCTTGTGCTGCAGCAATGCTACCAAAAGGAAGGAAAGGGTCACCACCACACCAATAAAGTCATTAAAAAAGTTTTACTCTGGTAACACAAATCTACCAAGTGACTTGCCACCTGTCATTCACCTGCCTCAATGTGTTTTGCCCATAAGGGGCCTAATTATGGAGACTAGGGTGATCCTAGGGGAAGATATTCTTATACATAACATTAATGACAATTAATTGATCCAGCATGTGTGGACATATTACTTATAGGGAACTACCAAAACCACTTATGCTGAATGAAAGTAAAAATCCCTCATCCACTCAGCTTTCTAGTGACAAAAATTGAGAACGCCATCAAATAAACATTCCCAATCAAGTTATTAAAATAAAATTACCAAAATAATTCACATTAATGGGAACACATCAATGAGTCTTCCCTCCTCACCTCCATCAATGAGCCTAGCCTTGCTACCTCCATCAATGAGCCTTCCTTCCCCACCTCAATCAACAAGCCTTCCCCCCCCTAGGCCCATCAATGAGCCCCCCACCTTCATCAATGAGCCTTCCCTCCCCACCTCCATCAATGAGCCTTACCTCCCACCTCTATCAATGTGCCCCCCCCCCTCCATCAATGAGCCTTTCTTTCCCACCTCAATCAATGAGCCTTCCCTCCCAACCTCCATCAATGAGCCTTCCCTCTCCACCTCCATCAATCAGCCTTCCCTCCCCACCTCCATCAATGAGCCTTCCCTCCCCACCTCCATTAATGTACCGTCACTTCCCACCTTCATCAATGAGCCTTCCCTCCCCACCTCCATTAACGAGCCTTCCCTCCCCACCTCCAGCAATGAGCCTTCCCTCCCCACCTCCATCAATGAGCCTTCCCTCCCCACCTCCATCAATGAGCCTTCCCTCCCCACCTCCATCAATGAGCCTTACCTCCCACCTCTATCAATGTGCCCCCCCCCCTCCATCAATGAGCCTTTCTTTCCCACCTCAATCAATGAGCCTTCCCTCCCAACCTCCATCAATGAGCCTTCCCTCTCCACCTCCATCAATCAGCCTTCCCTCCCCACCTCCATCAATGAGCCTTCCCTCCCCACCTCCATTAATGTACCGTCACTTCCCACCTTCATCAATGAGCCTTCCCTCCCCACCTCCAATAACGAGCCTTCCCTCCCCACCTCCATCAATGAGCCTTCCCTCCCCACCTCCATCAATGAGCCTTCCCTCCCCACCTCCATCAATGAGCCTTCCCTCCCCACCTCCATCAATGAGCCTTCCCTCCCCACCTCCATCAATGAGCCTTCCCTCCCCACCTCCATTAATGAGCCTTCCCTCCCCACCTCCATCAATGTGCCCCCCCCCACCTCCATCAATAAGCCTTTCCTTCCCACCTCAATTAATGAGCCTTCCCTCCCCACCTCCATCAATGAGCCTTCCCTCTCCACCTCCATCAATGAGCCTTCCCTTTCCACCTCCATCAATGAGCCTTCCCTCTCCACCTCCATCAATGAGCCTTTCTTTCCCACCTCCATCAATGAGCCTTCCCTCCCCACCTCAATTAATGAGTCTTCCCTCCCCACCTCCATCAATGAGCCTTCCCTACCACCTCCATCAATGTGCCCCCCACCTCCATCAATGAGCCTTTCTTTCCCACCTCAATTAATGAGCCTTCCCTCCCCACCTCCAACAATGAGCCTTCCCTCTCCACCTCCATCAATGAGTCTTCCCTCTCCACCTCCATCAATGAGCCTTCCCTTTCCACCTCCATCAATGAGCCTTCCCTCTCCACCTCCATCAATGAGCCTTTCTTTCCCACCTCCATCAATGAGCCTTCCCTCCCCACCTCAATTAATGAGTCTTCCCTCCCCACCTCCATCAATGAGCCTTCCCTCCCACCTCCATCAATGTGCCCCCCACCTCCATCAATGAGCCTTTCTTTCCCACCTCAATTAATGAGCCTTCCCTCCCCACCTCCAACAATGAGCCTTCCCTCTCCACCTCCATCAATGAGTCTTCCCTCCCCACCTCTATCAATGAGCCCCCCACCTCCTTTAATGAGCCTTTCTTTCCCACCTCAAAACATGAACCTTCCCTCCCCACTTCCACAAATGAGCCTTCCCTCTCCACCTCCATCAATGAACCTTTCTTTCCCACCTCCATCAATGAGCCTTTCTTTCCCACTTCCATCAATGAGCCTTTCTTTCCCACCTCCATCAATGAGCCTTCCTTCCCCACCTCCATCAATGTGCCTTCCTTCCCCATCTCCATCAATGTGCCTTGGCCGCCCATGATCCTGTTGCCGCTTGACTGGTTTTCCTTTCTTGGACCGCTTTTGGTTGGTCCTGACCAGTGTAGACCAGGAACATCCCACAAGAGCTGCAGTTTTGAATTTGCAATAAAATTGCAATTAAAAAAATAATTGCCAAGGGATTAATCATTCCCTACTCTTTAAAAAGAAAACATAAAAAAAGTTACTTATACATTAAGTATCTAAAATGTGTAACACTTCAAGGGTGAGCAGTAAGGTTTTTGCATCCTCGCTTTATTATATTCATCCCACCCGCTCACCAACAATATGATAAACACGTTTTCTCTCAACAATTAGATGTTTTTAATTTCTTCTTCTTTTTTTTTTTTTTTTTTTGATATCACAGATTAAAGAATTTATTATTACTTCCACTCAGGCAATTAAAATCCGAAGGTGGCCATTTTAATTCCGCTTTGTTGGTACTCCATGATTTACAGAGGTTTGGAAACCTTCCCAGTCACACATCCTATGAACGGGGAAAGACTGCTAATGAATATTTTGTGGAAATGTATTTTCTCCTTCTGAAATATCGAAATGATTGGAGTGTGCGTACTTGTAAATTAAATCCTCCCACACTTCCCCAATCCCCCATCTATTTAATAACACCGACTGCTCTGTGGAGGGAAATGGGTTGGCATTTATTTCTAAAGTGTTTAAACATAAAGATGAAATGATAATAAACTGGCAGAGGATGGTGGGAAACAATCTAAAACCATTTTTTTTTTTTTTGCTAGTTTTGGATAGAGTATGGAAGGGTTAGGACCTCTGTTGGAGTCCACCTTGAGGAGAATCACCTTCTTGCTTTGTCCTGGTGACCACCATAGCCACCGGGACAGAAAGTTATGGGTAATCCAAAAATGTCATGGTGGTGACTGGTACAGAAGGTGAGGGGGAAATCTTTGAATGGGGGGGCTAATTTTTCTTCTACTCCAAAAGTGGTTGTGAACCTTGCGATATGGGGCTTGGATAGCTCAGTGGTAGATGCCTTTTTAAGTGACTCCACGTTAGTCCAAACTTCATTGCAGCCCACGTTTAATAACCACTTCAATACCAGACACTTTCACTCTCTTCCTGCCCAGGCCAATTTTCAGCTTTCAGCGCTGTCACACTTTTGCCGCGTACACACGATCGGACATTCCGACAACAAAATCCTGGATTTATTTCCGATGGATGTTGGCCCAAACTTGTCTTGCATACACATGGTTGCACAAATCTTGTCGGAAATTCCAAACGTCAAGAACACGGTGACGTACAACACGTACAACGAGCCGAGAAACATGAAGTTCAATAGCCTTAGCGGCTCTTCTGCTTGATTGTGAGAATGCGTAGGAATTTTGTGCGCTGGAATTGTGTACACACGATCGGAATTTCCGACAATGGATTTTGTTGTCAGAAAATTTGAGAATCAGCTCTCAAATTTTCATTGTTGGAAATTCCAACAACAAATGTCTGATGGAGCCTACACACAGTCAGAATTTCCAACAACAAGCTCACATCGAACATTTGTTATCAGAAATTCCGACCGTGTGTACGCGGCATTAGAATGAAAATGCGCGGTCATGCAACAATGTACCCATATGACATTTTTATAATTTTTTTCACACATATAGAGCTTTCTTTTGGTGGTATTTAATCACAACTGGGTTTTTTATTCTTTGCAAAGTAAATGAAAAAAGACCGAAAATTTAGAAAACAAAAGGCGTTTTTCTTTGTTTCTGTTATAACGTTTTGCAAATAAATAATCTTTCTTCATAAATTTAGGCCAAAATTTATTCTGCTACATTTCTTTGGTGAAAATAACCCAAATCAGTGTATATTATTTAGTCTGTAGGAAAGTTATAGAGTCTACAAACTATGATACAGTGGAACCTCGGATTGTGAGTAACGCGGTTTACGAGCGTTTCGCAATATGAGCTATTTTTTTTTTTCAAATCCTGACTCGATTTGCGAGCGTCATCACGCAAGACGAGCAGGATTCAAGCCGCTGGTGTGTGCAGTACCACATTTGGCCAGAGGTGCGGGGGCACCGGTAACGCTCAGAGACACTCAGAGAGACTCTGTTGACGAGTGTTTGAGTTTCTCCGGTGCCCCCGCACCTCTGGCCACATGCAGTACTGCATACACTGGCACCCCCACACCTCTGGCCACATATAGTACTGCATACACCGGCGCCCCCGCACCTCTGGCCACATACAGTACTGCATACACCGGCCCCCCGCACCTCTGGCCACATACAGTACTGAATACACCGGCGCCCCCGCAGCTCTGGCCACATACAGTACTGCATGCACCGGCGCCCCCGCACTTCTGGCCACATGCGGTACTGCATGCACCGGCGCCCCCACACCTCTGGCCACATACAGTACTGCATACACCGGCGCCCCCGTACCTCTGGCCACATACAGTACTGCATACACCGGCGCCCCCCGCACCTCTGGCCACATACAGTACTGCATACACCGGCGCCCCCGCACCTCTGATCACATACAGTACTGCATACACCGGCGCCCCCGTACCTCTGGCCACATACAGTACTGCATACACCGGCGCCCCCGTACCTCTGGCCACATACAGTACTGCATACACCGGCGCCCCCGTACCTCTGGCCACATACAGTACTGCATACACCGGCGCCCCCGTACCTCTGGCCACATACAGTACTGCATGCACCGGCGCCCCCGCACCTCTGATCACATACAGTACTGCATACACCGGCGCCCCCGCACCTCTGATCACATACAGTACTGCATACACCGGCGCCCCCGCACCTCTGGCCACATACAGTACTGCATACACCGGCGCCCCCGCACCTCTGACCACATACAGTACTGCATACACCGGCGCCCCCGCACCTCTGGCCACATACAGTACTGCATACACCGGCGCCCCTGCACCTCTGGCCACATACAGTACTGCATACACCAGCAGTCACCGTGGAACGAATTAGCTGAGTTTCCATTGACACCTATGGGGAAACTCGCTTTGATATACGAGGGCTTTGGGTTACAAGCATGCTTCTGGAACAGATTATGCTTGTAATCCAAGGTACTACTGTATATATATCTATATATATATAGATATATATATGAAAATCAATCAGTCTTGATGTACTGACGGGCTGCCTCATTTCTTGAGGCCCGAAAATACCAGGACAGTACAAATATCCACCAAAGGAACCCTTATGACACATATATATATACTCTTATTACCCCAGTTTTCTGTAAGTTATATCTTTTTTGAACTTATATTCAGTGCCTTTCTTGCTGCACTGCTTTAACCAGCATGTTACTTATATGTGAAAATTTGACAACAGGCACTTTATTGTAATATATATTTTTTTCATACTAATTTTGGTTTGTCATTTTTGCATCCATTCACATACATTGAACTCCTTTTAAGGTACCTTAATTTTTCATTTTATAGGGGCGCCTTCCTGTGACCTCAGCATATCGCTCTGGCTTGCGCACGCCCGGGTCGGGCGGGATGGGCACAGTGTCATACTCCTTTATGGAGATTGCTGCCTACCTTCTTGCAGCTTGTACCATCTAAGAATTAGCACCCATATCTGTTACATCATAACTGCCCACCTCCACACCCTGCTCTTTCTCATTGGTTTTTCGTTTTAGACTCCCTTCCATAAGCAGTTATTGAAAATTCTTCCAGGTAGGTGATCAATGGATCATTCAAATCTTCTATTGGATATCTAGTGACAACTCTTCCATTATTTGACCCTTGTCTACACACTCTCATTTTTTCATTTTTTCAATTAATTTAGATGAACCCCTCTTTTCAACTATGCCCCTGAAGAAGGACCCTAGAAATATTAAATACCCCGAAACGCGTCGGGCTTGATAAGAGTTTTCTGGTTCCTTTTCATCATTGCTTACTGCTTGATTGTACATTATGTTTACTAAGTAGTACTGCTTTGTTACCCATGATATCCACTTTGTTTTTAATATTTGTATTTTCCAATTGAATAAAATATATATTCTTTTATTATGTACTATAGTCTTTACTTCTATTTTTTCTTTTTTATGCAAGTGCCGGTAAAGTCCACCTAGGGGAACTCTTTTCTTGTGTTTATGTACTTTTGGACGTGGCACGGCTTTCCTCCTAAACAAGTTGGTCTCCCCTTTCTCTGTCCCTTTTTGGAAAGAAGACAGTCCAAGGTGTTTAGTAAGAGGCAAGTTGTAATTTTTTTGTCACAATTTTTTTGCTCTGTGCTTTTGCAGTGGGTTTCCTTTAGAGCCAGTACTAGAAAACAAGCATAAGGAGGAGGAGCACCGGCCTAGTGCATTAATGTAAAACTCTTTAATAAATAAAATGAAATAATCCAAATTACTCACAAAAAGAAATGAAGTCAAGAGCATGTACCAATATCCATCACATCACCAGACGCGTGTCCACCAAAAAAGGGCGCATTTTCATCCTCAGAACCCATTGCCTTTGAAATGCATAAGCTGCACCCTTTTTGGTGGACATGCATCTGGTGGTATGATGGATATTGTTTCATGGTCTGGACTTCATTTCCTTTTGTGAGTATATTAGATTGTTCTATTTTATTTATTAAAGAGTTTTATTTTAATGCAGGAGGCTGGTGCACCTCCTTCTTAAATGTGTTTTCTAGTACTGGATTTCACCGAATTGAAGAGGGCAGCAAGGCCTTCCAGTGCTTACGGTGGTGGTCACTGGTCATCAGTGGTGCACACTTCCAGTTGTTGTTACTGACAAGATTGAAGATCTGTCCAGTCTGAGCCTCAGGAGGACTTGTACATCTGTAGGATCTCCTTACCTGTAGTGCTGTCTTTTGATTTCATTACTTTAAAACCAGCATAGATCTCCTGCTGCCAGCAACAACAGACCACCCCTCCCCAGCAACAATAGATCCACCCAGCAACAATACATTCCTCCAGCAACAATAGATCCACTCAGCAACAATATATTCCTCCAGCAACAATAGATCCACCCAGCAACAATACATTCCCCCAGCAACAATAGATCCCCTCTCCCAGCAACATTAGTCTCTCTTCCAGCAACAATAGACCACCCCCCAGCAATAATAGATCCCATAGCAACATTAGATCCACCCCAGCAACAATATTACCCAGCCAGCAACAATTGATCTCCCAGCAGCCATATATCAATAGACCCCCCTGCAACAATAGATCACCCAGCATGAATAGACCCTCCAGTCAACCCCAGCAACCCTTGCCACTACATGAATTCAGTGCTGGAGGTGCCGATTCAGGTTTCTGCTGAATCAAAATCCCTGACTATATGTAAAACAATATACGCGTTTTCATGGTATAATACCTTCCAATAAAAAATGAGCAGTGCCGCCAGTACCGGAATTCTATATATACAATTTTTTTATTTACTAATGCTAATGTTTCCCCAGCTCTCTGCCTTCCTCCAGACGAATAATCATAGAGGTCTGTAGTTCCATGAACCCGATCCTCTCCTATAGATGGTTCTTGAGGACACGAGCACTGGAAGCCACGACACCTCGTGGAGTTCACTGGGATCTGTATTCTCACAAAGATTTGTAAGTTAATTAAACCTCAGGGGTAATAAAGTTTTGAAACGTGTGCCGAGAAACAACTTTCTCTTTATTGTCCGCTTGACAAATACATTCGACGTGGAGATAGATAGGAAGGACGGAGATCTTTCTAAGCTCTCTCCATCTGCAAAGGAGAGGAGAGCAGAATTTACACTAAGCCATTCCCTGCGCACCATCTGCTACTGATGAGATACTCGCTACCGGGACTCAGATAACAAAATAAATCTCCGCGCTACATGTGTGCCTGGTCAGATCTTCTGCAACTCCAGTCAATGTGTTCAGTAAAAATGCCAAAGTACATGGTGTATATATACGGACTCACCGGACATTTTATTAGGTACACCTTGCTACTACTGGATTGGACCCCCCTTTTGCCTTCATTCTTTGTGGCATAGGAAAAAAAGGAGAACTGCTCCAGATTGGCCTGCGCTTCTCCATCTCAAACGTCCTTTCTCACTAAACCCGAACTTAAACGAACTATGCACAGTATGTGTTGTTTGAAGCCAAAAAAACAATTGCTAAGGCCATGAAGAAGAGGCAATTTGTACAGTTTACAGAGGTCAAGCAATGCATAGATATTTTGTTTATTAAAACTTGCATACTAATGGACACATATAGGAAATGTCCAAATGGTCCCTATGGATCCGATACATCAGACTTTTGCATTGTTTTTTTACCCAGCGGTAATAATCTGCAGGCCTTGGGGAACCCTTGCTAAATAAATAGTTATCAGAGGTCAATGGGAAAATGCCCCTTATAGTGGTGGTCAGTAGAAAGACGGCACAGTTGACCCTGGAACTATGCAGGCACCATCAAATGGGAGGTCAATCAGCTCAAGAAACCCCTAGAGGAACCTGTCAGAACCATGATCTGAACCCATGACCTCTGCTACGTCTGGCAGTAGCTTTCCTCGCTGAGCCACCAGGGATTCTGGACAGTTCCATGCTTGATTCCTTAGACAACCTTATCTTGTGTCTTGTTTCTCTTGAACCTTGAACCCTCTGTTCCTCCCATGAACTTCCTATTCAACCTGTGTATTGTCTTGTTGTGTACCTGTGTATTGTCTTGAGTATTAGTGCCAGGAAGCTAGCTGTTAGGTAATTTGGACAGGGTAAAATCCCCAAATCCTCACTAAATTTAATAGGTACGATGCCCGGCGGGTGTGGAGAGGCGACTCTTTGTACATCTTGCCGCATGTATGCATTCCTTGATCATCCGATCGAGGGTGAATACTGCTGTGCAAAATGTAAGCACATTGTTTCCCTGGAAGCCCAGGTTCTGAATCTAGGGAAGCAACTGTCAGCACTGAGAAGTCCCTCCATACTAAAGGTGAGCCAGGAATGTACACGGCAGGTGCCAGCACAGAGGCGGGTGGAGACAAAGAGGCGCAGGCACTAGCAAAGAGTAGATGGGTGACAGTCAGGAGGGGTAGAGGGGGAAGTGCCAGAGAGGCCGATCCAGGACTGGAGCATCCCAATAAGTACGCTCCATTGAGTGCCATTGGTGAAACCAGTCAGGGACCAGCACTGCTGGAGATGAGGGACTCTCCTAGCTGCCAGGGGAAGAACTCCTCCAGTGAGAGTGGGGAGGCAGCAAAGGGAAAGGAAAGACAGATTCTGGTGGTAGGGGACTCAATTCTTAGAAGGACAGAGAGGGCAATCTGTAACTAAGACCTGAAGCGCCGAACAGTATGTTGTCTACCGGGCGCTCGGGTTCGGCACATCACGGATCTTGTGGACAGATTACTGGGAGGGGCTGGGGAAGACCCGGCTGTCATGGTGCACGTTGGCACCAATGACAAAGTCAGAGGCAGATGGAGTGTCCTAAAGAACGATTTTAGGGACTTAGGAGCTAAATTGAGGAAAAGGACCTCCAAGGTAGTGTTCTCAGGAATACTACCGGTACATCGAGCCACACCAGAGAGGCAGAGGGAGATTAGGGAAGTAAACAAGTGGCTGAAGAGCTGGTGTAGTAAGGAGGGGTTTGGGTTCCTGGAGGACTGGGCCGACTTCTCAGTCGGTAACCGGTACTATAGAAGGGACGGACTGCACCTAAATGAGGAGGGTGCAGATCTGCTGGGAATGAAGATGGCCAAAAAGTTAGAGGGGTTTTTAAACTAGGCGATGGGGGGGAGGGTCCAGAGACAGTGATAGCCAGCGCGGAAGATATTCCAGAGGGTAGTATTGGGGGCATTAGTGGTAGGTTAACCAAAGCACAAAAACACAAGGTGAGTATAGTAGCAAGTCCAAGTTGCAATCTTGAAACACCCAATACGAGGACAATATGCGACCGGTCTAAACTATGTGGCATGTTCACCAATGCCAGGAGCCTGGCGGACAAGATGGGTGAACTAGAGATACTGTTGTACAAGGAGGATTTGGATTTTGTGGGAATTTCAGAGACCTGGTTCAACAGCTCTCATGATTGGCTGGCAAACATTCAAGGGTATACCCTATACCGCAAGGATAGAGAGGGTAAAAAAGGGGGAGGGGTATGCCTATATATCAAGAATAATGTACAAGTGAATGTGAGAGATGACATCACTGAGGGGGCTAGGGAGGAGGTGGAATCTTTATGGGTAGAGCTCCAAAGGCATGAAGCTAAGGGGAAAATAATACTGGGAGTATGCTATAGGCCCCCTAACCTGAGGGAGGAAGTGGAGACGGATCTCCTATCACAAATTGGATTAGCAGCAAGGATAGGAAGTGTTGTCATAATGGGGGATTTTAATTATCCAGACATAGACTGGGCGGAGGGAACCGGGCATTCATTTAAGGCTCGCCAGTTCCTTAGTGTCTTGCAGGACAATTTTATGGGTCAGATGGTAGACGCACCAACTAGAAATAAAACATTACTAGATCTACTGATTACCAACAATACAGACCTGATAACAGATGTGGAAATACGGGGCAATTTAGGTAACAGCGATCACAGGTCAATTAGTTTCAGTATTTCAAAAGAGCCAACTTCCCTAAACTACAAACCTTGCTAAAAGGCATAAATTGGGATAAAGTATTAGGAACAAAGAATACGGAGGAGAGATGGGTTTGCTTTAAGAGCATATTAAATAAGGGCATTAGCCAATGTATCCCATTGGGTAATAAATTTAAAAGAGCGAACAAAAATCCTGGATGACTTAACTCCAATGTAAAAATGCATATAAAAGCAAAGGAGAAGGCCTTCAAAAAATACAAGGTTGAGGGATCATCCTCAGCATTCAGACTTTATAAAGAATGCAATAAGAAATGTAAGGGTGCAATTAGGACGGCTAAGATAGAACATGAAAGACACATAGCGGAGAAGAGCAAAAAAAATCCCAAGAAATTCTTTAAGTATGTAAACAGTAAAAAAGGGAGGACAGACCATATTGGCCCCATAAAGAATGAGGAAGGACATCTGGTTACAAAGGATGGGGAGATGGCAAAGGTATTGAATTTATTCTTCTCCTCAGTCTTCACGAGTGAATCGGGGGGCTTCAGTAACCAAAACTGCAGTGTTTATCCTCATGACACAACACAGGAAGCACCTACATGGTTAACAGAGGACGGAATTAAAATTAGACTTGAGAAACTTAACATTAATAAATCACCGGGACCAGATGGCTTGCATCCGAGGGTACTTAGGGAACTCAGTCAGGTGATTGCCAGACCGTTGTTCCTAATTTTTACAGACAGTCTATTGACTGGAATGGTACCAGCTGATTGGAGAAAAGCCAATGTAGCACCAATATTTAAAAAAGGGCCCAAAAAACATCCCTGGGAATTACAGACCAGTTAGCCTAACATCAATAGTATGTAAAATCTTGGAGGGGATGATAAGGGACTATATACAAGATTTTAGTAATAAGAATGATATCATTAGCAGTAATCAGCATGGATTCATGAAGAATCGTTCTTGCCAAACCAATCTATTAACCTTCTATGAGGAGGTGAGTTGCCATCTAGATAAAGGAAGGCCCGTAGACGTGGTGTATCTGGATTTTGCAAAAGCATTTGACACAGTTCCCCATAAACGTTTACTGTACAAAATAAGGTCCGTTGGCATGGACCATAGGGTGAGTACATGGATTGAAAACTGACTACAAGGGCGAGTTCAGAGGGTGGTGATAAATGGGGAGTACTCAGAATGGTCAGGGGTGGGTAGTGGGGTTCCCCAGGGTTCTGTGCTGGGACCAATCCTATTTAATTTGTTCATAAACGACCTGGAGGATGGGATAAACAGTTCAATCTCTGTATTTGCGGACGATACTAAGCTAAGCAGGGCAATAACTTCTTCGCAGGATGTGGAAACCTTGCAAAAAGACCTGAACAAATTAATGGGGTGGGCGACTACATGGCAAATGAGGTTCAATGTAGAAAAATGTAAAATAATGCATTTGGGTGGCAAAAATATGAATGCAATCTATACACTGGGGGGAGAACCTCTGGGGGAATCTAGGATGGAAAAGGACCTGGGGGTCCTAGTAGATGATAGGCTCAGCAATGGCATGCAATGCCAAGCTGCTGCTAATAAGGCAAACAGAATATTGGCATTAAAAGGGGGATCAACTCCAGAGATAAAACGATAATTCTCCCGCTCTACAAGACTGGTCCGGCCGCACCTGGAGTATGCTGTCCAGTTCTGGGCACCAGTCCTCAGGAAGGATGTACTGGAAATGGAGCGAGTACAAAGAAGGGCAACAAAGCTAATAAGGGGTCTGGAGGATCTTAGTTATGAGGAAAGGTTGTGAGCGTTGAACTTATTCTCTCTGGAGAAGAGACGCTTGAGAGGGGATATGATTTCAATTTACAAATACTGTACTGGTGACCCCACAATAGGGATAAAACTTTTTCGCAGAAGAGAGTTTAATAAGACTCGGGGCCACTCATTACAATTAGAAGAAAAGAGGTTTAACCTTAAACTACGTAGAGGGTTCTTTACTGTAAGAGCGGTAAGGATGTGGAATTCCCTTCCACAGGCGGTGGTCTCAGCGGGGAGCATTGATAGCTTCAAGAAACTATTAGATAATCACCTGAATGACCGCAACATACAGGGATATGTAATGTAATACTGACACATAATCACACACATAGGTTGGACTTGATGGACTTGTGTCTTTTTTCAACCTCACCTACTATGTAACTATGTAACTATGTAAGCCAATCCTTTGCACTTCCTGTTTGCCAGATTATTGTGGTCTCTCCAGCTGATATCTTGCTCCTTTGCATACCTGCAGCTATACTGAACTTCACTAACAGTACCGACCTTTGGTTTGTTCCTCAACTACGCTATTGCTTGATCCTTACCTACTATATCTGCTACTGGACCCCGGCTTGCTCACCTCCTGATGGAGCAATCCTGAGGACCGCGACCTGGCGCTAACGTGCAGCAAAACCCATCTCCACCATCAGAAACTCTGGTGAATACCAGTTAGTGCTTGGATGCCACACCTCGGGTGAGCCCACCTCATCCGACAGGGTGACCTACTTGTATATTTATTCAGCTGGTCAGTGGGAGTTTCTTTACTGATATATATACTGGTCTCTGAGTCTGACCACTGACTGTGACAAAACCCTAGGGCTCCATGGAACCTTGGTTTAGACTGCCCGCTCCTTGATAGCTGTTCCTCTTCATAAGCATCCATATCTGTAGGGACATATTCTGGAGCCTCATTTCCTCTCTCCTGCCCCCTCCATTCCTCTAACCTTGTTCCCGATTCCAGAGCCTCATTTCTTCTCTCCAACCCCTCCATTCATCCAACCTTCTTCCCGATTCCAGAGCCTCATTTCTTCTCTCCAACCCCTTCATTCATCTAACCTTGTTCCCGATTCCTGAGCCTGATTTCTTCTCTCCAATCCCCCAATTCCTCTAACCTTGTTCCCGATTCCAGAGCCTCATTTCTTCTCACCAACCTCTCCATTCATCTAACCTTGTTCCCGATTCCAGAGCCTGATTTCTTCTCTCCAATCCCCAATTCCTCTAACCTTGTTCCCCATTCCAGAGCCTCATTTCTTCTCTCCATCCCCTCCATTCATCTAACCTTGTTCCTGATTCTGGAGCCTCATTTCCTCTCTCCATCCACCTCCATTTCCTCTAGCTTTGTCCCCCCATGGTCTCTTCTGCCCTGGCCTACCTCTTGTTTTCTGTATTTTCTATCCATAATATTCTTTCCTCTACTCGCAGCGAGTGTACAACGGATCAAGCGCTCTCTCTAAATTAGTCAACATCTTTGCTTGATTTGCTATTAATAATGACAAGCATATGGTCCTAGATGAACATTTTCATTTTATAGTAAACCAGTAAAAGATGGATGATAATAATATATGACTCTCTGTAACCTTGGTGAAGATTTCTAATAACAATCTGCAGCAAAAATTGCTTTTTTATTTTATATTTTAATTTATACTTTTTTGGGCTGGGTTCTGCTTAAAGCGGATCCTCGCTGCATCTGAGCACCACAAACCGAAAAACGCAATTTAATTTGTTTTTTGATATTTAAAGCAAACTCCCCCATTCACCCATGTCTCCATACTTTATTTTGTTGAGAAATCACTTTGAAAAACAACCCCCTGGCAGTTTTGGCCGTGGCCATTTTGAGTAAGGGTAAAATGATTCATGTAGCATATACTTCCTGGAATCCATCTGCCCTTAGCTCAAGCGGACAGGCAGGAGAGTGTGCTTATGTCAGGGCTGGGCTCAGCCCTTCCTTCTCTGAGCTGGCTGCTCAGCTGTCAGCTAATTGCCAGCTTCTAGCTCTCCACAGTTACTCAGCTGTTGGCTAATTGCCAGCTGTCAGGGATCCACCAGCACCAGTCCAGGACACTTGCGTTCGCCTATGCGTCGGCGCGCTTCCATTCGGACACAGCATCAAACTGCTGTGCATCAGCGCGGCGCTCGGGCGCGCGCGGGTGCGCGGCGCGGGTGCGCGCGCGCGTGCGCGCGCGGGTGCGCGCGTGCACGCGCGCGTTCGCGTTAGCGCCGGTTTGGCGCCATCTTAGCACATAAAAGTTCCCCTGTTCCATGAGGACGTCGCTGCTTCGTCTCAGCTCTGTGAATCTGTTGACCCGTATCCTGATTGTCTGCTACCTGATCTTGACCCGGCTTGTTTGACCATCCGACCTGCTCCTATCCCGATCCGGCTTGTCTGACTACTCTTCTATCCGTATTTGCTACCGTTGCCGAACCCTGCCTGTTTACCGACTCTGCCTAGTCTGCCGTTATTACCTGTGCCTGCTACCTGCCGACCCGGACTGTCTGACTCTGCTTGTGCCTACTGTTCACTTGCTGTTGCACCTTCAGCTTCAGCTTCAGTGATCTCTCCCTCCAGCGTGTCAAGCCTGCTGCCGCTCCAGTCTGCTCTCACCTGCAACTCAGCCATCCAGTGTGTCAAGCCTGCTGCCGTTCCAGTCTCCTCTCACCTGCAACCCAGTGAGTCAAGTTACTGCTATTCCAGTCTCCACTCACCTGCAGCTCGGCCATCCCAGGAGGGATCTCTGCCTCCACATCAGAGACTATACAGGCACTCCTACCCCACTGCGCTCAGGAGACCACTGTCCCCACTCCAGTGGCTTCTGAACCAGCGTTGTATGAGAGGTCTTCTCCTACAGTCAGGCTCTCCTACCAGGTACCTTACAGTACGAAGCAGCCATGACTGAGCCTGCAGGAGATACCTCTCCTTTGAAAGAAATATGCACCCACCTTGCGGCCCTCACTCAAGCCGTACAATCCCTTCAGGATAACTACAACAGATTGGAGGGGCAAGTCCAGAACCTAGCAGGCCCTAACCCCTTGGCCTCCTCTTCAGCCACAACCCCAGCACAGACGGCTTCTGGACCTTCTGTTGTAATGCTTCCACCTGAACCAAAGGTTCCTACTCCTGATAGATTCTCTGGAGACCGGTCCAAGTTCCGGGCCTTTCGCAACGCCTGCAAGCTCTTCTTTGCGTTACAGCCCCGAACCTTTTCACTGGAGGCCACCAAAGTGGGGTTTGTGATCTCCCTCCTACAAGGGGAACCTCAGATCTGGGCTCATCGGCTACTTGAGGGGGACTCCGTCCTAACCCAGTCTTTATCCTCTTTCTTTGAAGCCATGGCACAAATTTATGAGGACCCTCAACAGACTGCAACAGCTGAATCAGCACTGCTCACGCTCCAGCAAGGTCGCAGACCTGCGGAAGATTATGTCATGAACTTTAGACGTTGGAGTGCAGACACTCAGTGGAATGACGCGGCCCTGCGTCATCAGTTCCGCTTAGGTCTGTCTGAAGGTTTAAAGGACGAACTTGCCCGAGTGGGTGTACCAGACACTCTTGAAGCATTAATTAATCTGACTATCCAGATTGACCGGCGAATCCGGGAACGTCGTTCTGAACGATCCACTTTACAATCCCGCCCGATGTGGATGACAGCCAGAGCACCACTCCCGGCAGCACGCTACTTACCCCCATCCAGCTCTAATCCAGCTAATGCTATGCCTGATCCTGTGGAGCCTATGCAATTGGGACTGATGCGACCTGCCTTATCGCCTGAAGAACGGGCCCGGCGCCGGCAACTCAATCTGTGCCTCTACTGTGGTGGGACTGGGCACTATGTCCTGAACTGTCCAGTCAAATTAAGTAAGTGCCCATTCTCTGTGTATACCAGTCTCTCTGCTCTGTCTGCGAACTCTACCCACATTGCCATTCCTCTGTCTTTACAGCTGCAAGAAGGGACAATAACGACCAACGCCATCATTGATTCCGGAGCATGCAGTTGCTTTATTGACTCAAACTTTGCCAGCCAGCATAACATTCCATTACAAACCAAGACCCATGGACTCGCTGTATTTCTAGCTGATGGCTCCCGCATCAGATCGGGACAAGTAACCCAAGAAACCCTGCCTCTGCCTGCTTCTACTCACTCCCTACACAAGGAACTGCTGGTTCTTGATGTCATCTCCTCCCCCATGTTTCCCATCATCCTGGGCATTCCTTGGCTGCAGGCCCACAACCCTTACATTCATTGGACATCTGGAGAAGTGAAATTCTCATCTTCTTACTGTCTTGAACACTGTGTAAAGGAAGATTCGGATTCTTCATCTACTCTACTTTGTCTAGACACCGACCAGAAACTCTGCCAGG
The DNA here is from genome assembly GCF_042186555.1 of Aquarana catesbeiana. Taxonomy (NCBI): domain Eukaryota; kingdom Metazoa; phylum Chordata; class Amphibia; order Anura; family Ranidae; genus Aquarana; species Aquarana catesbeiana. The sequence continues at coordinate 12,276,699 of NC_133331.1, forward strand.
TCATACCTAAACAATATCATGAATTCATCGATGTTTTTAGTAAAAAGGGGGCAGACTCTCTTCCACCTCATCGGCCCTACGATTGCCCCATTGATTTGCTGCCTGGATCCGAGATACCATTCGGACGCATTTTTCCTTTATCCGAGAAGGAACAGGAAGTACTAAAAACATATATAGATGAGAATCTGGCCAAAGGTTTTATACGTCACTCTACCTCCCCAGCTGGTGCCGGAATATTTTTTGTGACCAAAAAGGACAAGTCGCTCCGGCCGTGTATCGATTATCGTGAGCTAAACAAGATCACGGTCAAAAACCGGTATCCCCTACCCTTGATACCTGAACTTTTTCAAAAATTAAGGACTGCCGTCATCTTCACCAAGCTTGACCTAAGAGGGGCATATAATCTAGTCCGCATCCGGGCTGGACATGAGTGGAAGACAGCATTCCGAACCCGATTCGGGCATTATGAATACCGGGTCATGCCCTTTGGGCTCTGCAACGCCCCTGCAACTTTTCAACACCTGATTAACGACGTCCTCAGGGACTTTCTGGATGTGTTTGTAATTGCATACCTGGACGATATCTTGATTTTTTCGGAGTCCCGTGAATTGCATCAGGAACATGTCCGCAGGGTGTTGGGTCGTCTTCGCTTACACAGTCTGTACGCGAAAGCGGAGAAATGCGAGTTCGAACAACAGAGCATCCAATTCTTGGGGTTAATCATCTCCGCAACAGGCATCAAGATGGACCCACAAAAAGTGTCCGCTGTGCTGGACTGGCCGGTACCCTTGGACAAGAAAGGAGTTCAACGGTTTGTGGGGTTTGCAAACTTCTACAGGAAATTCATCAGGGGGTTCTCAGCCATAATTGCACCCATCACGCAGTTAACCAAACAAAATATCCGTTTCTCCTGGAACCAACTTGCCCAAGATGCCTTCGAAAATCTCAAGAAGCTGTTTACTTCAGCACCTATCCTCAGTCATCCTGAACCATCCCTACCGTTTATTTTAGAGGTTGATGCCTCCGAGATTGCGGTAGGTGCGATTCTTTCACAGCGCAAAGGTAGCAAAGAGATAATGCATCCTGTAGGGTTCTTCTCCCGTAAACTCTCCCCCGCGGAGAAGAATTATGACGTCGGTGACCGTGAACTTCTCGCTATAAAAGCTGCTCTAGAAGAATGGAGGTACCTGTTGGAAGGGGCTATGCATCCAGTACTAATTTATACTGACCATAAAAACCTAGAGTACTTACGATCTGCCAAACGTCTGAAGCCTCGACAAGCCCGCTGGGCTCTGTTTTTCTCACGTTTCTCCTTCCACATCACGTACCGTCCAGGCTCTAAAAATATCAAACCAGACGCATTATCACGTATGCATGACAATCCTAAGGACTTATCCACTCCGGACACCATATTATCCTCAAACAGTTTTTTACTGCTGCAAAAAGATTTACTTTCCCTGATTAAGGAAGCATCCTCTGAATCAGCCAGGCCTACTGGAATTTCGTTAGTAAGTAGAGATGGTCTGTTCTGGAAAGGAAGCCAAATTTTTGTTCCTGAAGACATTCGGGTCAGGGTTTTAGCACTTCTCCACGACCACCCATTGGCAGGCCACTTTGGGGTCCGCAAGACCTTGGAACTAGTGCAGCGTACTTTCTGGTGGCCCAATCTGAAAGACTTTTGCGAAAAGTATGTCAGTTCCTGTCCCATCTGTATCCAGAATAAGTCGTCCAGGAATCGAGCTTGGGGCCTATTGAAACCATTGCCCGTACCCGACAGACCGTGGAAAATGATTTCTATGGACTTTATTGTGGAACTTCCATGTTCCGAAGGATGTTCAGCTATTTTTGTAGTTGTAGACCGTCTAACCAAAATGGCTCATTTTCTACCTTTAAGGGGAACCCCGTCTGCCTCCGAAACTGCTCGCATATTTATCAAGGAGATCATCAGACTTCATGGAGTACCGGCAAACATAGTTTCTGATAGAGGGGTTCAATTCACTTCACGTTTCTGGAGATCCCTGTGTGAAACCTTAAAAATTGAATTGGCTTTGTCCTCGGCATACCATCCTCAGACAAACGGTCAGACAGAGAGGACTAATCAGACCCTGGAACAATACATCAGATGCTTCACATCATTCACACAAGATGATTGGGTATCTCTATTACCCTTAGCAGAATTTGCCTATAACAATGCCAAACATTCTGCCACCGGTCAATCTCCCTTTTACGCCAATTATGGCTTTCACCTAACCTTTCTACCTGATTTCCTTTCAGAGTCTTCGGTTCCAGCAGTACAAAGTACGGTGGAGTTCCTCAGTCACAACAGCCGGTTGCTACAGGAAACGGTATCCAAGGCTCAGGCTGATGGTAAGAGAATCTTCGACCGGAAAAGAAGGGGGGAGCTGAACTTGCAAATTGGCGACCAGGTATGGCTTTCTACTGTTAACATCAAATTAGCATGTCCTTCCAAGAAGTTGGCACCTAGATTCATGGGACCTTTTCCAGTCAGAAGGAAAATCAATGAGGTATCTTATGAGTTGACGTTACCTGATTCATTTAAAATTCATCCAGTATTCCATGTATCTCTGCTTAAACCTGCTGTACCTGATCCCTTTCCTGCTAGGGGCACAAGACCCCCTGAACCTGTTGTAGTTGATGGCAGTGAGGAATTTGAGGTCGAGGCTATCCTCGATTGTAGAAGAAGGCAAGGGCAAAACCAGTTCTTAATCAAGTGGAAGGGCTACGGCCCAGAAAGTAACTCATGGGAACCGGACAGTAATGTGCATGCCAGGCGTCTAGTGCGCGCTTATTTTTCTACTCATCCTGAGAAGAAGAGGTTGTTGGGCATCCGGAGGCTGCCCCTTGGGGGGGGGCAATGTCAGGGATCCACCAGCACCAGTCCAGGACACTTGCGTTCGCCTATGCGTCGGCGCGCTTCCATTCGGACACAGCATCAAACTGCTGTGCATCAGCGCGGCGCTCGGGCGCGCGCGGGTGCGCGGCGCGGGTGCGCGCGCGCGTGCGCGCGTGCACGCGCGTTCGCGTTAGCGCCGGTTTGGCGCCATCTTAGCACATAAAAGTTCCCCTGTTCCATGAGGACGTCGCTGCTTCGTCTCAGCTCTGTGAATCTGTTGACCCGTATCCTGATTGTCTGCTACCTGATCTTGACCCGGCTTGTTTGACCATCCGACCTGCTCCTATCCCGATCCGGCTTGTCTGACTACTCTTCTATCCGTATTTGCTACCGTTGCCGAACCCTGCCTGTTTACCGACTCTGCCTAGTCTGCCGTTATTACCTGTGCCTGCTACCTGCCGACCCGGACTGTCTGACTCTGCTTGTGCCTACTGTTCACTTGCTGTTGCACCTTCAGCTTCAGCTTCAGTGATCTCTCCCTCCAGCGTGTCAAGCCTGCTGCCGCTCCAGTCTGCTCTCACCTGCAACTCAGCCATCCAGTGTGTCAAGCCTGCTGCCGTTCCAGTCTCCTCTCACCTGCAACCCAGTGAGTCAAGTTACTGCTATTCCAGTCTCCACTCACCTGCAGCTCGGCCATCCCAGGAGGGATCTCTGCCTCCACATCAGAGACTATACAGGCACTCCTACCCCACTGCGCTCAGGAGACCACTGTCCCCACTCCAGTGGCTTCTGAACCAGCGTTGTATGAGAGGTCTTCTCCTACAGTCAGGCTCTCCTACCAGGTACCTTACACCAGCTTCTATCTCTCCACAGTTACTCAGCTGTTGATGATATCCTGCTCGTCAGTCCTGCCTACTTAAGCCGCCCAGTCCAGAGGAGCTCTGCCTTCGCCTTGGTCAACATCACAGAAACTGAGATGCTCTCCTGCGATCCTGTTCAAGACTTGCTTTGCTGACATCCCTTCTGGCTCCAGATCCTGCTTGCTGTTCCACTACATTGATCCCTGACTTCTGGGTTAGCTGACTATCCGCCCCGGTTACTGAACTTTGGCTATGTTTTGACTACGTTTGTTCTTTTTACTTTTATTATTAAACAAGTGTGATTTAACTGTACTTCTGTCCTGGCCTGATTTCATGGTTTCTGATAGCTTAGCTGAAAAAGTCTCTCCTCCCCTCCTGAAGACTCCTGGGATGTATTACATCATTTGGGGGGTATTTGTACTGTTTTTGGGCCTCAAGAAATAAGATCGGCTGTCATTATATCAGTATTGATCAATTTTCATATATATATATATATATATATATATATATATATATATATATATATATATATATCCCATAGATTGTGCTCTCTCTAACTTTCCTACAGACTAATACATTTTGGCCTAAATTTATTTTCAGAGTTTTTTTTTTTTTCTTTTTTACAAAAAAAAAACTCAGTGGTGATCAAATACAACCAAAAGAAAGCTCAATTTCTGTGAAAAAAAATGATAAAAAATGTCATATGGATACAGTGTTGCATGACCGCGCAATTGTCATTCAAAGTGTGACAGTGCTGAAAGCTGAAAATTGGCCCTGGGCAGGAAGGGGGTGAAAGTCCCAGGTATTGAAGTGGTTAAAAACGTTTCCCTCTGAGATCTGTTGGATTGAATCATCTGACGTTTTTGCCTGAAGTCATAAAATTGTCTCCCGATCCATCTGAATCTATTTCAGGATCTGAAGAGTAACAGGTTGCCGAAGGGTGCCGAGGACCGGAGTGAGATGAACACCAGCGTGCAGGACACATATTTAAATATCTTTTACACCGGGGCCATTCTTGGAAGCATCTCCTTGATTCAGTGTTTACGTTCATCCGGCACATTCCGGGTGAATCATTGGACCCGGGTGACTCTTCGGTTCCCATTTTTAGATGGTGCAGTACTGAATCATTGCACAATCTCTCCGCACAGATGGGCCTAACACCTGTGGTTTTATTTTTAGTTTTGCCTCCAGCAAATTTACGGTTTTCTATCGGGTCTGTGTCATGTTTTCCTGAAATGTTGATGCCGTGCTATTGACGATATGCGAAACCCAGCCTGATAGAAAGAAACTTGGAGCGGGGCCGGAGAGCGGGCTTCTGAAATAGTTCGGCTTTTTATAGAAACGTAGGGTTGTGTGCTAGGTGCTTATTTTCTGTCTGTTGTCAGGAGCTTGACAATAACCAGGTTAGGTGAGGTAGCTTTCTGTTTTTAGAAGGATTACAATTTGTCTTATACTTTCCGTTAAAGCTGAGGTTTAGGTATGGTACTTTCCCATAGTTACAATGTAACCCGGGTTATACCATACCTGTGGGATCCCTCTAGGACAGGGGTCTCCAATCTTTTCAAACAAAAGGGCCAGTTTATTGTCCTCCAGACTTTAGGAGGGCCGGATTGTGGCCAGCAGGGGCAGAAAATGTCACGGGCTCGGCATTAATGAGAACAAATATGGCCTCAGGGTTGCTGGTCAATAGGAGTAGGAGTGTCCCTGTTGTAGGAGGAATAGTATCCCATCATTGTTGTCAGTGGGAGGAATAGTGCCCCAAGGGCCGGATAAAGGCTAGCAAAGGACCACATCTGGCCCTGCTCTAAGACACGGTTTCTCAACCAGGGTTGCATGGAATCCTAGGGTCCCTCCAGAGGTTGCAAGGGGTTCCTTGAGCAATGAGCAAGTTCTGTCTTTGAGATAAGTTCCTACTGACACCATTGATCTTTTTAACTATCTGTAAGGTGGGAATGCTTCCTAACGCTCACAAGTGTAAGGAACATTCTTCCCACTGACCATCACACTAATGTATCAGTTGTGGGTAAAGTATGATTTATCAGGGTTCCCTGAGATCAGGAAAATTATTTCAAGGGTTCCTCCATGTAGAAAAGGTTGAGAAAGGCTGCTCTAGAACCTGGAAATCGCTATATAGATATTGCTACTATACTGCTACTACAGTGATCTCCACTAGCTTCCTGGTCCCGTGCCAAGCGGCTGCCCTGCTGCTTAACCACTTGCCGACCACGCTATAGCGTGAATGTATCCTTGGTGTATTTTTTCCTGCTAATATGTGATATATAACTGCACACATATAATGATCATGATTAAAATCATATCATGGTTAAAAGTAAAGTACAAAATATACACTCGGGCCACTTTATTTGGTCCACCTTGTTAGTAGCGGGTTGGACCCCCTTTGGCCTTCATTCTTGGTGGCATAGATACAACAAGGTGTTGGAAACGTTCCTCAGAGATTTTGCTCCATAGTGAGATGATAGCATCACACATTTGCTGCAGATTTGTCGGCTGCATATCGATGATGCCAATTTCCCGTTCCACCACATCCCAAAGGTGCTCTATTGGATGAGATGTGGTGAGTGTGGAGGCCATTGGAGTACAGGGACCTCATTGTCCAGTGGTGAGATGATTGAGGCTTTGTGACATGGTGCATTATCCTGCTGGAAGGAGCCATCAGAAGATGGGGACACTGTAGTCATAAAGGGATGGACATGGTCAGCAACAATACTCAGGTAGGTCGTGGTGTTTAAACCGATGCTCAATTGGTACTAAGGGGCCCAAAGTGTGCCAAGAAAATACCCCCCCCCCACACAATTACACCACCACCACCAGCCTGATACAAGGCAGGATGGATCCATGCCCCAAATTCTGACCCCACCATCTAAATGTTGCAGCTGAAATCCAGACTCATCAGACCAGGCAACGTTTTTCCAATCTTCTATTGTCCAATTTTGGTGATCCTGTGCCAATTGTAGCCTCAGTTTCCTATGCTTAGCTGACAGGAGTGGCACCCGGTGTGGTCTTCTGCTGCTGTAGCCCATCTGCTTCAAGGTTCGATGTGTTGTTTATTCAGAAATGGTATTCTGCATACACTGGATGTAACGAGCGGTTATTTGAGTTACTGTTGCTTTTCTATCATATGGAACCAGTCTGCCCATTCTCCTCTGACATCAACAAGGCATTTTCCTCCACACAACTGCCGCTCACTGGATATTTTCTCTTTTCCCCACCGTTCTCTGTAAACCCCGAGAGATGGTTGTGTGTGAAAATCTCAGAAATACTCAGACCAGCCTGTCTGCCACCAACAACCATGATACGTTCAAAGTCACTTATATCCCCTTTCTTCCCCATTCTGATGCTCGGTTTGAACTTCACAAAGTCGTTTTCACCACGTCTAGATGCCTAAGTGCATTGAGTTGCTGCCATGAGATTGGCTGATTAGCAATTTGTGTTACCGAGCAGTTGAACAGGTGTACCTAATAAAGTGGCCGGTGGGTGTATTTTGATATTAGGTCATTTATATTTTAGTATTTACATTATAAAAAAAAGGTGTTTCTTATTTGAAAAAATAATTAAAAAATTGATACGTGTTATTTGTTTTAGGAAAGGCCACATACCCCCCCATCCCCCGCACATCGAAGTCATTTATGATTACAAAGCTTCTGTATCAGATTCCTTTTCATTTTATTTAATTGTTTCCTTCTTTTCTTTTTATGACTTTTCTTTTCTTTTCTTTTTTTTTTTTTTTTTCTTATATGAAGATTCTCAATATTTAATTGGAGTCAATCGGCTGTTTGGGAGATGAAAATAAATATCAATCAGACCACTTAAGTTTCCTGACAGCCTTGAAAAGAGAAGTGAATAATTTTATTTCAATTGAGCAACAAAATGTTTATCTTGTGATTAGAAGGATGCGTGGATCTAGCGGTGCCATTATCGGTGCTTTGGGGGGGAGGGGGGGGAGAATGTTCTGGAAGCGGAGCGTGTGAAGACGTTCCTACTAATGTATCTGTACTTTGACCGCGGAAATTAGCTGAACAGCAGGACATTAATTTTATCCAAGATCACAGCATCCTTGTTCACTGAATGATGATGTTTATGGCTGCAGGATTAAAGGAAAATGCTGGTAAATACTTTAAAAGAATGCTGCACATTTTGTATCATTTTGGGATTTAAAAATTACTTTTTAAAGCCGACAAAAATGTCAACTTTCTCTTTATTTGCAACCGTGTTATCTGTGTGTATAGAGCCCCCCAGAATCCTCATTCCTTGCTCATGTCATTGGCTCCCTGCTGTTCCCAGAAGTCTGTATGGCCTCTTGCCGACCAGTCACATACCTGGTACGGTACGCCGCCGGACTTCAAGGGATTATACCAGGATGCCGTGGGTTAGGGGGTACCAGCGGTCCTCTTGTATGGGGCCCAGACCAGCATGGGGGGCCCAGGCACCTGGATCAGATGTGGGCAGGGAGGGTGATCAGCACGGTGGTGGGGGGGGGGAGAAATTACTGGAACCGATCACCAGTATGGCTGTCTCTGCAGCAGCTGAAAGCTGGCTTCTTCTCTACCTCCTGCAGGCTTTCAGCTGCTGCAGAGAGAGTCATACAGGGGGATCAGTTCCAGTAACTGCCCCCCTTCCCGCCGCACTGATCACCATTCCTATGCACCATATGTTTCCATCTGCTGTCCAGGTCCCCCACCCCCACAGTGCTCCCTCCTCTCCTTCCCAGCTGCAGCTACAAGCACGCAATAAGATCCTTCAGGATTGATAGTGGGGAAATGGTGCAGTATATGTCACAAATATGTCACAAATATGTCACATTTACCAGCCCCTTTCTTTCCTGAATGAACACAATGAGTGATCTGTACCCATCACTCACTGTGTTCATTCATAACTGAAGGATAGTAAACTGTGTATATTTGGGGGGGGGTGTTGCCCTGTCAAGTTGGCTTTATGGGGCCCCGTGGTTTCTAACAGCAGCCCTTCCGGGTTACCAGCTGCAGGCATCATCCCTTTATCGTTTTTTCAGAGCCAACGGTCGGCTTTCTTGTAAAAGCTATCCTAGCAGCTAACTAGCCATTGGATTGCTTTCACAAGCAGCGGGAGGGAACGTCCCCCCCCCCCCTCCCGGTCATCAACAGGCCACTCTTCTTAGGACATACAGCCCAGTGGCTCCCGGCCCACTAGGCAAATGGCCAGTGTGCCCTGTGACCAGTCCAGGGTTGCCCTTGACTACAGAAGGAGGGGTAAAAAAATATTTTCCTAGCATCCTATGCTAGGAGGGTTATCTATCTATCTATCTATCTATCTATCTATCTATCTATCTATCTATCTATCTATCTATCTATCTATCTATCTATCTATCATCTTATCTTATCTTATCTATCTATCTTATCTATCTGCACCCAAAACGTCAAAGCTTCCAGGAAGGCGAGTTTGTCCCTGCTCTTTCCCTACTCGTCTTGAACCTCTCCCTACCGTGAATACGGTCCCCGACAGATGGGTGACCTGTCCCTCCGATACCCACACGTGAAATGCGTGCCAAGCCTGGGAGCCAAGGTTTTAAATAGACTCTGCTTGACCCAAGATGGCCTATAGAGTCACATGAGGTGGCAGCATCCAATCGGAAGGCCTGCCCAGTGATTTTTGGAAACCATAGAGGTACCATGTTCCTCTTGACTCCCTCTCCCTCTGCAATGCCGCTGTGGCTGGTCGCCACCTGCAGTGGAGAAAGTAGATTGCACCTGTCTATCTATCTATCTATCTATCTATCTATCTATCTATCTATCTATCTATCTATCTATCTATCTAGATTATTCAGGGGATTCGGATTAGCTGTGTCCCATGGCTGTATTCCAATCTTCTCTTGGATCAATGAATGAGGCAGTGAGGAATGTCTCGGCACGCTGACATTACTATGCGAGATGGCTCCATTCACGCCTGCATGTTCAGATTTATGATCCTGATTTCTAAGGTCTCCGGCCCTCCTCCGTAAGTGTAAATTTGGTGCGGTGACATTTCACTCTCCTCTTTTTTTCAATAAAAATTCATACTGTGGCTGTTTTTTTTTTTGTTGGCCTATGCATCATGTTAATAACAAATCCTTTCTGCCATAAACTGACATTAAAGGAAAAGGACGACCAACATCTATATTCTGCTCTATTGTCCCAGGTGTGTCAGCGCACGACCACGAAGACTGATGACATAAGTCACTCATTTGGGGATGCGTTTGTAGAAGACGCGTAAGACAAATTCATCTGTCATATCGGTACAGACCTACAGCTTGCTTTGTCAGCTCTCTGTTGTACGCTAATAAATTATGTATTGAAAAACAATTTACAAAAAAAAGAGTTCTGATTTCCTAAAGTATAACTCCACTTTTGTTGACAGAAAAAAAAAAAAAGAAAAACATCCCCTCGGCGTGATCTATGTACATTGTAAGGATTTTACCAAACCTTGTTGCAAATTCCTAACTTTGTCCGTTTTAAATGTAGCACCCTGGTCCTAAACAGGGCTGCTTACAAATTTAGTTTGCTAGGTGGTAACTAGCCTAGCTAATCGCTAGGATTGATCCTCTGACTTTTGCCCTAAACTTGAATTTGGTTCACCTCTCTCTTTGGTCATTAGGTGGCATTGTTGCCTGTGGGACATAGTGAAGTCTGGTTAGGAGTGGATAGGATGTAACAGCCAATTGGTAGAAGCCTCTTTGGCCCCATGGCCTGCTGGGAGAGCCTATTTAATGGGGAGGAGTCAGGTGATCGGGGGTTCTGTGCCACCTGGACGGCTGTCTGGGGGGATGTGTGTTGTATTGCTTCCTGGTTGCTAGGCCAGAAGCCTGAGAGGCTTATCTGGGAGCACCTGGCTTCTAGGCTGTCTGAGGCCTGTCTAGGACTGTGAGAAGCAGCGTGGGGGGTTTCAGGTCTGGAGCTTAACCAAGTTGCAAAGATTCAGCCGGACGGGGAACCGAATGTTGCCAGAGGTGAAGGAGAAGCAGTTGCCATAAGGGATGACCACTCCTGTTACCAGAGGCAAGTGAGAATCAAGGTCAGAGATAAAGGGGAAACAGTTGCCTCCAAGGGACAACCACTCCTGTTATCAGAGGCCAGTGCATGAAGTCTGAAGAAGTACCAGAGCAGCCTTTCTCACTAGCCAGGCACGGTGAAGAAGTGGGTAAGCCTCAGCAGAGTCAAGTCAGGGACCCAGCGGGTAGCGTGGGTGAAGCTTGAGGAGTATACAGCGGGTTTGCTGTGGAAGAGCTCAGGGGATCCAGTGGCGGCTGGGATCTCGGAAGTCTAGTGAGATACTGGGAGCTCAGTGTGAGGATCTACAGTGGGTTAATGTGAGATGTGAGAGAAGATCTACAACGAGATACTGTGAGTTATGTGTGCAGATCTATATTGACTGTTGAAGATTCAGTTGCTATAGGAGACAGCAGTTCTACAAATACAGCGTGCTGCATCCAGCTTAAAGGCCCCCTACACCTATAGCTGTCTGCCTATTACTATTTTTGGTCTGTGGAGTCTGCCAATAGTTTTTTTCATCTGCCTAAGGGTGTCCTGGCCCTACCCCTCTCTCCCCCAGTTCTTGTTAAGAGACAATAAAATCTCTTTTGTTGCATTCAAAAAGCGACTGTTGCCCATGTTTCCAACTTGCATTACACCCACCATGCCCAGTGACCTGCACCCTGAGGAGGAATGTCCGCTGCCCCTGACTCTGGGGGTCACCTTCAGGCCTCTGGAGGGCGGGGGCACCGCTACATTAAAAAAATAGCTGTTTGTTCCATTATGTCTTTGAAGGTCTTTATTTTTTTCAGCGGGAACGCGGGGGAACGCAGTTCTGGCACTTCCAGCACTGATTGTATGCAATGTCAGGGTGTAGCGATGCCCGCTGCTGGGGGATTGATAATGGCTCCCAACTGTCCCTGATTTCGAGGGACTGTCCCTGATTTGGAACAATGTCCCTCTGTCCCTCTTTCCTCCTCATTTGTCCCTCATTTTGGTCTGATCTATATAGTTGTATATAAAATGCATTTTTTATCTTTCAAAAAGTGTTTTCCCAGCGCTCAACCTTTCATCAAATTTCTAAATTGCTGCATTTGTAAATTTCAAAAGCCAATATAAAGGAATAATAATGGTAACAAAAAACAAACAGTACATTTTAGTCGACTAAATTAATACTATTTTAGTCGACTAGAATACGGCTAAAACTAAAATGGCATTTCAGTCAAAAAACTAAAATGGGACTAAAACTAAAATGCCATTTTAGTCAAAAGACTAAAACTAAATTGAAATTTGACTTCAAAATGAACACTGGTCTGTAGTGCATGTTCATACTTCAATACCATAAATAATAACATATGAGATTTTTCACTCCAGCAGTATATAATGAGTTTGGAAATTGTAGAGAAATGTTCACTAATGCATTACAATTTAATTACACCCATTCGATTTTAGACAACTAAAATTAGTTTTAGTTGATTAAAATGTACTGGAGATTTAGTCGACTAAATACGACTAAAACTAAAACAATTGCAGAACACTAAAATGGGACTTAGGACTAAAATGGCATTTTAGTTTAAGACTAAGACTAAAACTAAATTGAAATTTGCTGCCAAAATTAATACTGCTTGTGGGTTTAGCTAGTATTTTTTTTGTATAATTCTTTAAGAGGGCGTGGTAGGGGGTGTGTCCTATGCTGGGAGGGATTTACTGTTGAGGGAGAGGTCTATTGTTGCTGGCTGTTGGAGGGTCTATTAATGCTGGCTGCTGGGAGATCTATTGTTGCTGGTGGGGTCTATTGTTCCTGGGGTGGGTCTGTTGTTGCAAGTCGGTATTTTGTTGCAGGGAGATATATTTTTCTATTTTTGCTTGGGGGGGGGGGTTCTGTTGTTGCAAGGCGGTATTTTGTTGCAGGGAGATCTATTTTTGCTTGGGGGGGTGCTCAGATGCAGTGTAGTTTCTGCTTTAAGGTATAAAATGCCCAACTACCTGTCCTACCCACCTTCTTCCTTCTTCCCTGCTGTGTAACACAGGACTCTGAAGGGGGCGCTGTGTTGGGAAGGGGATACTGCTGTAAAGAGGGGAGAATGTGATGTGAAGGGGGCAGAAAACATTGCTGTTAAAGGGGGCTGTAGCAGAAAGGGGGGGGCAGAGGACACTGATATAAAAGGTGGGGACTGTGATGTAAAGGGGGCTGAGGACACTGATGCGAAGGGGGGGTGATAGGAAGGGGGGGGGGGCAGATAACACTACTGTGGAGGGAGGACTGTGATTTGAAGAGGGAATAAGATGTAAATGGAGGGGGGCTGTGATGTGAAGGGGAGACTGAGAAGACTGATGTAAAGGGGGTCTGTGATGTAAAGGAGGGATAGCTAATGTAAAAGGGTCTAAGGACACTGATGTGAAGAGGGTCTGTGATGTAAGAGAGGGGAAATATAATGTAAAGAGGAGACTGAGTACACTGATGACAAGGAGGGGGAACTGAAGCATAGGATAACGGTGAGACTCAGACGCTGAAAGAAAATTTTATTGACTAGACCTTTGCCTTAGGCCAAGTATCTCGCCAAAACTGAATTTCCTATTGCAGGGGAAGCCTAAAACCTGACTTGTAGCCAGGGCAACGACAGAGTGAGACTGATACCACTGATCTAGCACTGTCCCAGCTCCAGCAACATCTCCCTTCACTTCCTGCTTTCACAGGAGACATTGAGGGCAGTGGGAGCCTTAGGCTCCTGCTGCTGTCAGTCAAACTCCTTTGAGGAGGGGGGCGTGGCCAGGGCCGTCTTTAACACAGAGCAAAAGGGGCAGCTGCCCTGGGTCCAGTCATTGTTGTTGGGCCCAAAACAGCTGCCTTTTGAGGCCTGCACTGCCCCCAAATAGTTGATAAGTGGATTCGGGAGGGCCTAAGAATATGTTTGCCCAGGGTCCAATCAATATTAAAAGGAGGCCCTGGGCCTGGCTTACCAATGCTGTGTGTGTTTATGGACATACACTGTCCAGCTGATGGATGCGCATGCACGGGTGCCTCCTTAACCACCCGGCTTGACAAGGGAGCACCTAGGGGAGGGAGAAGCAGACAGCACCGGCAGGGGACTTCAGAAGAGGAGGTAAGGGACATCTCTGTTCTGTGCAATATTGTTGCTCAGAGCGGGTATTATCTCTTTTTTATTTTAACCCCAAAAAAAAGTTCATCCTTTAGTATCACTTTAAACTGAAAGTAAAACTTTAAAATTAGGCCCAGCTGTGTTATGTGGAGCCCCCGGCATGCTTTTTCTTTATGACCAGGTTGGGTACTAAACATATGAGCAATAATATTCCAACTATCAGAGATTGCCCCCCTTCAAGACAGGACACGGTGGATTGACTTGGACACAAAGACTGACAACTTTATGTGGATTTACGGCTCTCAGGCCGTACTCAACATTTCCCCCTAATCAGCAGATAAATGCTAATAGTGCAATTACATTTTGTTTAATTGAGAAAAGCAGATGGATGGTAATTGGAAAGCCGAAATCAATTTGAGGGAGAAGGAGAGGGTGGGGGAGGGTGGCTTCTGGGGGAGCCATTAAAAATTAAAAGAGGAAAATTCTGAGCTTTCTTCAGAACATTGGAACCAATGATAATTTCCATGTTTCAGACATACCACCTTTATCAGATATTCTAGATTAACCAATCTCACATCTTCACCCGATCAGATCTCACATCTTCACCCAATCAGATCTCACATCTTCACCCAATCAGAGCTCACATCTTCACCCAATCAGAGCTCACATCTTCACCCAATCAGAGCTCACATCTTCACCCAATCAGATCTCACATCTTCACCCAATCAGATCTCACATCTTCACCCAATCAGAGCTCACATCTTCACCCAATCAGAGCTCACATCTTCACCCAATCAGAGCTCACATCTTCACCCAATCAGAGCTCACATCTTCACCCAATCAGAGCTCACATCTTCACCAGATCAGATTTCCCATCTTCACCAGATCAGATTTCCCATCTTCACCAAATCAGATTTCCCATCTTCACCAAATCAGATTTCCCATCTTCACCAAATCAGATTTCCCATCTTCACCCGATCAGAGCTCACATCTTCACCCGATCAGATCTCCCATCTTCACCCGATCAGATCTCCCATCTTCACCAGATCAGATCTCCCATCTTCACCAGATCAGATCTCCCATCTTCACCCGATCAGATCTCCCATCTTCACCCGATCAGATCTCCCATCTTCACCAGATCAGATTTCCCATCTTCACCAGATCAGATCTCCCATCTTCACCCGATCAGATCTCCCATCTTCACCCGATCAGATCTCCCATCTTCACCAGATCAGATTTCCCATCTTCACTAGATCAGATTTCCCATCTTCACTAGATCAGATCTCCCATCTTCACCCGATCAGAGCTCACATCTTCATCCGATCAGATCTCCCATCTTCACCAGATCAGATCTCCCATCTTCACCCGATCAGATCTCCCATCTTCACCAGATCAGATCTCCCATCTTCACCAGATCAGATTTCCCGTCTTCACTAGATCAGATCTCCCATCTTCACCCGATCAGAGCTCACATCTTCATCCGATCAGATCTCCCATCTTCACCAGATCAGATCTCCCATCTTCACCCGATCAGATCTCCCATCTTCACCCGATCAGATCTCCCATCTTCACCAGATCAGATGTCACATCTTCACCAGATCAGATGTCACATCTTCACCAGATCAGATTTCCCGTCTTCACTAGATCAGATTTCCCGTCTTCACCAGATCAGATCTCCCATCTTCACCAGATCAGATATCATATCTTCACCAGATCAGATGTCACATCTTCACCAGATCAGATTTCCCATCTTCATCAGATCAGATTTCGCGTCTTCACCAGATCAGATCTCGCGTCTTCACCAGGTCAGATCTCGCGTCTTTACCAGGTCAGATCTCGCGTCTTTACCAGATCAGATCTCGCGTCTTCACCAGATCAGATCTCGCGTCTTCACCAGATCAGATCTCGCGTCTTCACCAGATCAGATCTCGCGTCTTCACCAGATCAGATCTCGCGTCTTCACCAGATCAGATCTCGCGTCTTCACCAGATCAGATCTCGCGTCTTCACTAGATCAGATGTCACGTCTTCACCAGATCAGATTTCCCATCTTCACCAGATCAGATTTCCCATCTTCACCAGATCAGATCTCCCATCTTCACCAGATCAGATGTCACGTCTTCACCAGATCAGATCTCGCGTCTTCACCAGATCAGATCTCGCGTCTTCACCAGATCAGATCTCGCGTCTTCACCAGATCAGATCTCGCGTCTTCACCAGATCAGATCTCGCGTCTTCACCAGATCAGATCTCGCGTCTTCACCAGATCAGATGTGACATTTTCACCAAATCAGATGTGACATTTTCACAAGATCAGATTTTACAAGCTGCTCTTGGTGGAGGATCCAGACCTATCTGCACAGCGCTCTCTGTTCTTGTTCCCGTGTAACAGGCAGAAGACAGATGTATGTTGTGATTATAGGTAACCCACGTGGGTAAAGTCGTGTAATTGAAAAATGGTCCAATTACCGAACACAGTCAATGCAAATGTCATGTCCTGTATGCAGGGAAACGTGAGACACATAGAAATGGGAATCACCATAAATTGCTCCTCGTTACCATCACCTCCTGCTATGAATGTACGAATGGGACCAATGTGTATAGAAATCTTTACATGCACACACTTCTATCTATCATATACTGTATAATACATTATACAGCAAGATATTTCTAAAGCTGTTATTGACATGAAATTTGCACCACATGACGGTATCACCCCATGCAATCCATACATACAAAGTCACCCAAACAAATAAGTTCAGAAATGAAGTTCTGTGTAATAAAATGGAATGACACAGGGAAAAAGTATTGGACACATAAAGAAAGGAGATGCAAAAAGTCATGGAAAGCCAAGACACACTGATAGATTTCAGCTTGTAGCACCCTGTAGTTTAGGCAGGGAGCTCCTCACAAATTTACTTGCCTGGTTGATTGTTGATTTGTTAGAGATCTTTTGATTTCTCCCTAAGTTTGGCCTTGTTGCACTTTTCTCTTCTACCACTAGGTGGCTGGGTATTTGGTGGTACTAAATACGAGAAGGGCAACACAAGGTCAGGTTATGGGTATATGTGGGATCTCAGCCAATGGGCAGGGGTTTTCTTGAATCTCTTGGCCTGATGGGAGAGCCTATATACAGTGGGCCAAAAAGTATTTAGTCAGCCACCAATTGTGCAAGTTCCTCCACTTAAACAATGAGAGAGGCCTGTAATTGTCATCATAGGTACACCTCAACTATGAGAGACAAAATGTGGAAACAAATCCAGACAATCACATTGTCTGATTTTTGAAAGAATTTATTTGCAAATTATGGTGGAAAATAAGCATTTGGTCAATATCAAAAGTTCATCTCAATACTTTGTTATATATCCTTTGTTGGCAATGACAGAGGTCAAAGGTTTTCTGTAAGTCTTCACAAGGTTGTCACACACTGTGGCTGGTATGTTGGCCCATGCCTCCATGCATATCTCCTCTAGGGTAGTGATGTTTTGGGGCTGTCGCTGGGCAACACGGACTTTCAACTCCCTCCAAAGGTTTTCTATGGGGTTGAGATCTGGAGACTGGCTAGGCCACTCCAAGAACCTTGAAATGCTTCTTACGAAGCCACTCCTTCGTTGCCCGGGTGGATCATTGTCATGCTGAAAGACCCAGCCACGTTTCATCTTCAATGCCCTTGCTGATGGGAGGAGGTTTGCACTCAAAATCTCATGATACATGGCCCCATTCATTCTTTTATGTACACAGATCAGTCGTCCTGTTCCCTTTGCAGAGAAACAGCCCCAAAGCATGATGTTGCCACCCCCATGCTTCACAGTAGGTATGGTGTTCTTTGGTTGCAACTCAGCATTCTCTCTCTCCTCCAAACACAATGAGTTGTGTTTCTACCAAACAGTTCTACTTTGGTTTCATCTGACCATATGACATTCTCCCAATCCTCTTCTGGATCATCCAAATGCTTTCTAGCAAACCTCAGACAGGCCCGGACATGTACTGGCTTAAGCAGGGGGACACGTCTGGCACTGCAGGATCTGAGTCCCTGGCGGCGTATTGTGTTACTGATGGTAGCCTTTGTTACGTTGGTCCCAGCTCTCTGCAGGTCACTCACTAGGTCCCCCCGTGTGGTTCTGGGATTTTTGCTCACCGTTCTCATGATCATTTTGACCCCAAGGGGTGAGATCTTGCGTGGAGCCCCAGATCGAGGGAGATTATCAGTAGTCTTGTATGTCTTCCATTTTTTAATTATTGCTCCCACCATTGATTTCTTCACACCATCTGTTTGCCTATTGCAGATTCAGTCTTCCCAGCCTGGTGCAGGTCTACAATTTTGTTTCTGGTGTCCTTCGACAGCTCTTTGGTCTTCACCATAGTGGAGTTTGGAGTGTGACTGTTTGAGGTTGTGGACAGGTGTCTTTTATACTGATAACAAGTTCAAATAGGTGCCATTAATACAGGTAATGAGTGGAGGACAGAGGAGCCTATTAAAGAAGAAGATACAGGTCTGTGAGAGCCAGAAATCTTGCTTGTTTGTAGGTGACCAAATACTTATTTTCCACCATAATTTGCAAATAAATTTTTTTAAAAATCAGAGCAGAGAGCTCTCTCAAGACTTTCACAACCTTATTGTTGCAAAACATACTGATGGCATTGGTTACAGAAGGATTTATAAACTTCTGAATGTTCCAGTGAGCACTGTTGGGGCCATAATCCAAAAGTGGAAAGAACATAATTTCACTATAAACCGGCCACAACCAGGTGCTCCTCACAAGATTTTTGACAGAGGAGTGAAAAGAATTATCAGATAAGTTGTCCAAGAGCCAAGTACCACTTGTGAAGAGCTTCAGAAAGACCTGGAATTAGCAGGTACAATTGTTTCAAAGAAAACAACAAGTAATGCACTCACCCGCCATGGCCTGTATACACGCTCACCACGCAAGACTCCATTGCTGAAGAAAAAGCATGTTGGAGTTCGTTTAAAAGTTTGCTGCACAACATTTAGACAAGCCTGTGAAATACGGGGAGAATATAGTCTGGTCAGATGAGACCAAATGGAACTCTTTGAATGCCATAATACACACCATATTTGGAGGTCAAATGGCACATCACCCCAAAAACACCCCCCATACCAACAGTGAGGTTTGGAGGTGGGAACATCATGGTGTGGGCGGGGCTGTTTTTCAACATACAGTAATGCCCCGTACACACGGTCGGATTTTCCAACGGAAAATGTTCGATGGGAGCTTGTTAGAAATTCCGACCGTGTGTAGGTGCCATCGGACATTTTCCATCGGAATTTCCGTCACACAAAATTTGACATCTGGATCTCAAATTTTACTACAACAAAATCCGTTGTCATAAATTCCGATCATGTGTACACAATTCCGACGCACAAAGTTCCACGCATGCTCAGGATCAAGCAGAAGAGCCGCACTGGCTATTGAACTTAATTTTTCTCGGCTCGTCGCACATGTTGTATGTCACAGCGTTCTTGACGTTCGGAATTTCCAACAAGATTTGTGTGACCCGTGTGTATGCAAGACAAGTTTGAGCCAACATCTGTCAGAAAAATCCATGGATTTTGTTGTCTGAATGTCCGATCGTGTGTACATAGCATCATTATAGTACTTGCAAACTTCATATCATTGAAGGAAGGATGGATGGAAAAATTAACCAAGATATTCTTGATAAAAATCTGCTGCCATCTACCAGGAGGATGAAGATGAAACGAGGGAGGACATTTCAGTAAAGCCACGTACACACGAGCAGAATGTCCGACAGAAAAAGTCCGACGGAAGCTTTTCATTGTCTATTCCGATCGTGTGTAGGCCTCATCGGACTTATTTTTTCGAAAATTCTGACGGACCTAGAAATGGAACATGTTCTAAATGTTTCCAACGGAACCAATTCCTATCGGGAAAACCGATCTACTGTATGCCGTTCCGAAGGACCAAAAACGGCGCATGCTGTGAAGCAAGTACGAGACCGAAGCTACTGGCTATTGAACTTCCTTTTTCTAGTCCCGTCATAAGTGTTGTACGTCACCGCGTTCTGGACGGTCGGACTTTGGTCGGACTTTGGGTTGACCGTGTGTAGGCAAGACCACTTGAATGGAATTCCTTCTGAGTTCCGTCGGAGAAACCTTCGGAGTTTATTCCGACGGCAAAACCGGTTGTGTGTACACGGCATAAGACCATGATCCCAAACACAAAGCCAAGGAAACTCTCCATTGGTTTCAAAGAAAGAAAATAAAGCTGCTAGAATGGCCCCCAGCCAATCACCTGACTTGAATCCAATAGAAAATCTATGGAAAGAACTAAAGATCAGAGTTCATAGAAGAGGCCCACGGGACCTTCAAGATTTGAAGACTGTTCGTGTGGAAGAATGGGCCAAAATCACACCTGAGCAACGCATGAGACTAGTTCCTCCATACAGGAAGCGGTCATTACCAACAAAGGATTTTGTACCAAGTGTTAAATACATTTCAGTTAGCGGGTTCAATCATTTTTCTCTGTGTCCTTCCATTTTATTACACAGAACTTCATTTCTGAATGTATTTGTTTTGGTGTCTTTGTATGTATGGATTGCATGGCTTGTTACCGACGTGGGGTAAATTTCATGTCAATTGCACCTTTAGAAATATATTTACCTAGGCACATGATTTCACACAGGAGGGCCGACCTGCTGCAGGATATCTGCATAGGGAGGCCCAGAAGGGGTTAAAAAAGGTAAAAAACCTATGTACTGCTCCCTCCACAGTCCCACATAATACTCACTTGAGCCCCCTTGAGCGATGTGCACAAGAGCCTTGTCAATCACAGCCAGTGAGCCAATGAGAGCAGGGGTGGGGCCAAGCCGCAACGCTATGTGTCTTATGGACGCATAGAGCGGGGGGAGCGAGCCAACAGCAGTGCCCCCATAGCAAGCAGCTTGCTATTGGGGGCACTGGTCAAGGGGGTGGAGACAGGGGGGACCTGAGAAGAGGAGGATCGGGGCTGCTCTGTGCAAAACCAATACACAGAGTAGGCAAGTATGATATGTTTGTTAGTTTAAAAAAAAAAAAAAAGTGTACCTTTTACTGCCACTTTAAAGTGGAGTTTCAGCCTGTGGAAAAAAACAAATAAGTCAGCAGCTACAAATACTGTAGCTGCTGACTTTTATAAGGACACTTACCTGTCCAGGGATCCCGCACTGTCGGCACCCCAAGCCCATCCATCCATCAGCTCGGGGTGCAGGCGCCATCATCTTCACTAAGGAAACAGGAAGTGAAGCTTTGCGGCTTCCTAGCCTGTTTCCTACTGCGCATGCGCGAGTCGCGCTGCACTTTCTGAATGGTCCCTCTGTCTTCTGGGGCCTGTGTGTCTCCCAGAAGGCAGCGGGGGCCGGAATTCCATAGATCGCTGCACAACGATTGTGCCGATCTTACCCAGAAGTGGGAGTGGGCACCTTGTTTTGACAGGTATCCGCTCATCCCTCCCTCCCGAAAGGTGGCAAATGTTGCAACGGGGGAGGGGGGGGTTGGGGGG